>NC_056522.1:102688188-102788657 GCF_019175285.1 Sceloporus undulatus | reverse complement strand
CCGCACACTCCCGGTCCTCTGGGAGGAATTTGCTGCAGCCTCAAAGATCTAGGCTTTTGGCACCTCCCAGACGGCGTTTTCTGTTGTCGCCCCAGATTGTGGAACGACCTGCCGGATGAGATCCGTCAAGTGACATCTTTAGACAGCTTTAAAAAGGCTGTCAAGACGGATCTCTTCCAGCAGGCCTTTCCTGGATAGATAACCCACCCTCAAGAACCTCTTCTCATGAGAGTCCCTAAGGTCCTCTCTGGAAATTTGAGTGGATTGCTGCCACAGTTTGCTGTTTTTGTTTTGTCTGTTTTGTAAGGGTGTGTTGTGTTATGTTGTTTAATTTGTTGGTTTTAATATAAGTGATTTATAACTTTTTAAGGGGGGGGAGAGGGGGAAGTTTATGTTATATTGTATTGCATTTTATTATTAAACTGTTATCTAAAAACAGTTAGATTAACTCTGAGGCATTTCTGACTCTTTACTGCTGAGTGTTATTGAACTTCTAACTAAGAAGCAAAAAACCCAGATGCAGTAATAGCATGGCAGCTACCTGACAGGATGCGCCTGTAATCCATCAGGTGACGAGGTTAGACTTGAGTCCCACTGCCTTCTTCCGTGGACAGACAGAAAGAAAAGAGTATGCTGAGTTGAGACCAGCCAAGGACATATTCTCTTCCAGCTTTTACTTGTTCTACAGGAATGAGAAGACTGAGATCTTTTGCACTCAGGCTTCCTTCACAGATTGCTGACCCAGCTGGGCATTTTAAAGCCGTCATCTTCATGAAATGAATTCTTATCAGCATACAATGTGTGTGTGTCTGTGTGCGTGCGCGTGCGTGCCTTTAGGTTCTATCAAATGCAAGACTAAGGGGCTCATAGATGGCTCCTAAGGGGCATCTCTGTGCCACCCCTTTCCTTGCTGGATCAGGGCTGTGGAAACTGCATCTCGCCCTGATCTGGCCATGATCTGTCCTTTCCTGCGGTGCAAATAAAGCTGCAAAAAGGCTCCTTTTTGTGCTGTGGAAAGGGCATCCTAGTTGTGCAGTGGTGGCTTTTTGCTGGGTGACATGGGGGCGGTGTCGGGGAACTGGTGTGCGGTGCCACGCCCCCCCACTGCCCCCACGCTGGAGTATACACCAGCTGTCAAGCTCCTAAGTAACAATACTTAGGCTGCATCTACACGAAGAATTAAGGCAGTTTGACACTGCTTTAACTGCCATGGCTCCAGATAAGGAACTCTGGATTTATAGTTTTGTGGAATATTTAACCTTTTCTTCAGACAGCTTTGGTTACAACAAACTAAAAACATGAAAAGGGTGCAATAGCCTGACGCCACAGTGGCACAGCGCCACAGCTTGAAGGCACTCCTTTGGTGCTGCGTTGTATGGACACATAGCACCAGAGGATGCCATGATGGTGCATGCCATGTGTGAGTGGTGTGCGGCATCATGGCAGCTTGGGGGCAAAGTTGTGGCATGCATCATGTGGATGTGGCACCTCGGCTCCACCCCCAGGGCGGCCTTAATGGCCAGTCGAATAGCCCCTACATTTCTGAAGAACTTCATTATCAAGGAGGTTAATGAGTATAATACATGAAACCACAAAATCACCAAGAAGTAAGCAGCTAAAAGCTGGGAAAAAATGAAATATTAATAAAATGTTAAAGTACGTAAAAGCTAGAAACAAATCTGGATCAGCAGAAGTCAGAGTATTGTGCCATACATAATTTAGTATAACTTAACAATATATTAAGAATAATGCACCAATAAACCTGGTAAGTACTTTAGCACTACAGTATAAAGGATGGTGCCAGATCCTAATTGATTTTAGAAGCAAAGCAGGGTCATCCGTGGTTAGTACATGGATGGGAGACCACTAAAAGAAACCTGGTGCCATAAGCTACATTTCAAAGGAAGGAAATAGCAGAATCATCTCAATATTCCTTGTGCAATAAACCGTATGAAATTCATGTGATCACATTTACATGAAACCGCTGGGAGAGATCATCCGGAATAGGGGGCGCGGTGTTACAATACGCTGATGGACACTCAAATATGCTTCTCTGTGTCTCCGAGTGGCACTCTCCTCTAAATGTCTGCTTGGAGTTGGTAATGGGCTGGATGAGGGAAAACAAACTCAGTCTGAATTTAGAGAAACGGAACTACTAGGATAGGCTCCCGGGCCCGGGTAGTGAAATTTGTCCACCTGTCCGAATGGGGTCACGCTCCCCCTGAAGGACTCAATTCGCAGCTTGGGAGTGCTTCTGGACTCATCGCTCCAATTGACATCTCAGTGGATGCGACGGTCAGAAGCACCTGTTATCGGCTTCAGCTGATACGCCAGTGCGACCCCCACCTGGGCTGGGGGGACCTTGAAACTGTGGTACTGCTCTGGTAACCCTCTCGATTGGATTCTGTAATGCGCTCTACATGGGGCAACCGTTGTACCATACCCGGAAGCCTTCAATTGGTGCAGAATATGGCCGTGAGATTGGTCGCTGGTTGTTCCAGGGTGATCACATAACACCCATCCTGCAAGATCTCCATTGGCTGCCTATTCACTTCCGGGCGCAATACAAGGTGTTGGTAATTACCTATAAAGCCCTAAATGGCTTGGGCCCAGGTTACTTGGAGACCGCCTCTCCCCGCACACTCAGGTCAGCCGGGAAGAATCTGCAAGGGTTCCTACCCGCGAGATTGCGTCAACCTCACAAAGGGCTTTCTCTATCTCGGCCCCAAAACTGGAACACCCTTCCGATGAGCTCCCGCTCCACCACCTCCCTGGATCTCTTAAAAAGAACTTAAGACCTTCTTTTTCCACCAAGCTTTCCCCCATGTGCCTGTTATTATATGGTTCCCCCCCCCCCCCAATATGTACCTGCATCATTGACACTCAACTCAGCTGGCTTTGATTTGGTTATATAGCTTTTTAAATTGTAATTGGTATTTTGTTTTTTTTCTATTTTTGTATGTACATATTGTATTTTAATGTTGTATTATTGTATTCTCTGTATTTTTGTGCACCGCTTTGACAATGTGGAAACGCGGTATATAAATAAATATTATCTTATTATTTATTATTATTATTATTATATTATGTTGGCAGGTAACTTGAAGGCCCATATATGTACACCTCTATAAATCCTCCCAGTATACCTGTTAAAACGGATTTAGAACTGATTACAAGCTATTATCTCTGAAATCAACATATGTCCTTCTAAGGAGTTTTTCCAACACAGCTAAAAATTGACACCTTGCCTGGTTTGATCCTCTCATGGATTCATGCCCACATAGCCTGAAAACCCCACAAAAACCATGGATGCCAGCCATGAAGCCTTCGACTTCACAAGACAGTATTCGTTCCTCATCCCTGTACAGAGCTGACTAGACTGTACATAGTTAGTTGGCTCTTACTTCAAGCAATACTGGAGTCATGTAGGAATAGTGTCCTACATGACTCCTGAGGCAGCAGGCTAGTGTTAAATGGTTTTCTGGAGTGCAGGAAGGATATCCAGGAAAGGCCACTACCACTCTGTGCCACCAACGCTGAGACAATCTCTTCATTAATGATATGGCCTCTGCATAGGGTCAAGGTCAGAAGAATTGTTTCCACTGTGCCAGCGGAAAGCCTAATCTTCATGCTGGAATAGAACAAAGGCAATTCTTTTCCAGTCAAGCACCAGTTCAATCCCTTTAGAAGACCTTCCATCCATGACTGATGGAGAGGAGCATACTCTGCTTTGAGAGAGGAGAAAAATATTATTGAAACCTAGGATCATTAAATGTCACTGGTTTGATCTCTACTTTCAAAGATACTCCAAGTGCAGGGAAAATGTGCCAATTTCACCATCTCCACAGGTTGATATCGTTTCACTGTCTCTTTTTGTCTGGAACTGGAGAACTTTCTCTCTCACTCTTTCTCTCCTGTGTGCATGCACATATGAACATGTAATCCCCCAAGCCACCACCTATTGATGCATGTGACCCTCCAGTGGTGAAAAACTTATTCATTCAGGCCCTATTAAATGCAACAAATGCACCATTGTACTACAGTTCAGAAAAGTTCATTTACAGACTGGAGATCCAGTGTCCTGGCTTGCTGGCTGTGAGATTCTGGGAAGTGCGGTCCAAAAGTACATTTTCAAGCTTTTCATGCAGTCACGGAAAAGGGCAGAGCCTTCTACATAGGCACTGGCCAAGAATTAATCCACGGGGCAATGTAACATTAGAATTTGGTGTCCAGAGCCCCAGATTTTCAAATCATGCTAAGTGTTAAGACTGTTGATTACTCCATCAGTACTTCAAGCAAGCCATCCCATGCAAAATATGGTAATCTGGTGGATTCTGGTTGGCTACAGGCTAATCTGACTATAGTCCAAAATTCATTCTTGGGAGAAGGGACACATCAAAGATGCTCATTTATGAATCACTAAACGTTCGGGCATCGGTCTGCCTGAAATCTCCCTATGCCAGTCAAATACACATTTAGTCATTATTCCTACAATTAACAGCAATACCTATATATTACCATAGAGTAGGGAAACTGTGACAAGATGACCTGCATTCCCCTTAGTCTTACTGTCTGGTGCAAACTGTGGATGGACACAATCAATGCCTCTTTTTATGGTTCTTGGTTTTGCAACTGCGTCTGGATTAAAGAGCTCCTGAAACAGAAGATCTCCTCAAAAAGAATTTGTTCTATGAAAGGAGACAAATGGCTGTCCTGGTGCAATCCCCAAATTCTGGATTTCCGGAGCAGTAACATCTCTATTACAATTATTAATGATACAGCTATTCTTTTCTTTTTCGCATATGGCAACCTGATTGAAACAGTCTATCATTTGTCATTCACACACTTGTGTGGTAGGATCAGATACCCCTATCAGCCCACCCAGCTATATGATTCGAATATGACTGCTTCTAATATGTTGACCTTGTATTAAGCTGTGACATTGCAGTCAGCCAGTTCTTGGGTGTTTTCTTGGTGCCTAAAAGGGAAGCCTTTCAGAAGTGTGTGTTCATTCCTTGAGCTCCAAACATCTGCCTCTAGCATCTGCTTTTCATCAAAGCAAAACCCAAGGTTTATCTCAATGGACAATATGGAACAGATCAAAAAGAAGCTTGGAGTGTTGCATGAGCTAGAGAGCTTTCAGCTTTCTTCTGCCTACTTAGATCCTTGCCAAAGAGCCTAGCTTTCATGTCAGTTTTTCAGGAATACCAGTTTTATGCCCAAACTTTCAAGATCTGTTACCATGATATGGTCAGTTTAAACTATTCTTTTCTTATAGGGTGGGAATCCCTGACAAACATTGGTAGGAAAAGAGGGGAGACCTGATATTTTATAAGACAAAATAAGCCATGTTGGTTCATAAGAAAAATATTGAATCTGCCTGTTTCCTCTTCTTAAGGACTGAACAATCAGAATTGTCGCTGTAAGACAACGGGGGACAGGGAGACAGTGTTGTACAAGAATTAACACCAGATGGCTTGATCACAGCTGGGTAGATTTAGCTTCAACATAATCCAGAATCCCAGTGTTATTGGGTGAGCAAGAGGGGGACTCCGTGTCCTCATCTTTTAGACCTCATTTGGGATGGACATTTGGGAAAACCTTTAGCTCTGTAGAAGCTATCATTAGGCAGAATGAGGCAGCCACCTCATCCAGCAAATGTGATTTCATGAAAAGGTAGCAAATTGTTAGTTAAATGCTCTTTTATTTTACTGCCATAGATAGGGGTTGTTGATTGGAATTTTAATTCCTCAGTGCCAGAATTAAGGTCCACATTTTACAATTTTCTTTTATTTACAATACCTACAAGGAAGAGGAGTTATGTCCGTGGTGAATAGCTATTAGTATTTGTATAGCATTGCTTTTCTCACTGCACTTGCCATACTTATTTGGGATTAGAAGGAGTTATTTGTGATTTAGACAGTGAATGTGATTTTAATTTGGCAAATCTAATTGCTGAAGCATTCTCTTCCCTTTACCACTGAGTTGGATCTTTCCTTTTTTTTTAAATCTGATGAACCTTGACATAGGGAAGACACTATTTGTTTCTCCTAATGCCACAACATGTTGACCATCCCTGTTTCTTGCATGCCCCATCATATTTCAATGTATTAGGGGGGGCTGGAAAGTTTCATCAGCCGAATTAAGAGGGAATGACCCAGAGCCACAAAATGTCATGCTATCCCACATATTCACCTGACGCACAACATTTTTCTTTTTTTTCTTTCCATATAATCTTTATTTTCTTAAGTAATAAAAAAGTACAATCAAAATTCCCTTAACAATCAAAATATTCTCTTGTGTTAATTGCTTCTTGATATGTCTTCAAAGAGTATTTGTTTTCTTTAGCTTCAACAATCCTTTCTTTATATTAGGTATCAGGCCACAAGAAAAAAAGAAGAGAGAAAAAGAAAAGATACCACAACACATCTAAAATATTGACAACATCTAATAATTTTGTATCTTAACTATATTTAGTACTTGCGTTAATGTCTAATACATGCCTGTTTCTTTAATCCTCGTCCATTAATGTAGTAAAACAATCTTTATCAGAGATGCCCTTCCCCCCATCTACAGACCGGATGGTAGAAGAAATATAACACAAACAGAATTATAATACAAAAGTACTATTTTAGCCTATAATCAACTCTCAAATACTCCACTAGATCTTGTTTTTACCCACGTCTTTCCCAAATGTTACTACTTTACTCCATTCCTCTTTCCTTTCTGTGGGATTTTGTTTTATATACCGTAAGATTCTTATCTAATTCTCTATAACATGTCACTTTTGCATCCAATTGTCCCAGTTGGTCTCGTTTCGACTCCCAAAGTTTAGTTATCAAGATTCATGCAGTCTGTGACTAGATACAAAATTATTCTCATATTATTCTCATGTAGTGTATTCAAGATTGAGGTCATGTTAAGCAAATATAATTTGGACTTAAAGGAATGGATCCCAAATCTGTTGGATTGTCTCATGGACTTCTTCCAAAATTTGAATCTTCTTCACATCACCACCACATATGGAAAAGTGTCCCTTTTCTTTTTTACATCTCCACACCCCCTTGTTTTAACTTATGCATCTTCACTGTTTTAACTTATGCATTTTTTCACTTCCATGGTGACATAATACCATCTGTTCATAATTTTCATAAAGTTCTCTTTAGTCCTGTGCCACCATGAATTATTTTGATTTTTCCCAAGCATTTTGCCACTCGCCTCAACCTCAATCTGCATCCTTTACGGTTTCTGGTTCTAATAGCCATAGTAACTTATAAAGTTTGAAGATCTTTCCCCCTCTATTTGCCAAGTTATTTGTCTAACTCATTCAAATTACTTTCAATACCTGTCGTTGTTCTCATCCACTATGTACTTTGTTCAATGCAAGATATGAACCAATTACTTATAGCCTTCTTTATTTAACCCCTCCCTTGATTTATTTGCATATTACCTCGAGAATCACATTTAATTATATGCTATATGTGAGCACAGTATGTTTTTAGCCATCTTCCATGCAGGCTTCCGGAACCGAGGTCCAGATGAGTTAGCTAAAATAAAAATTGCTTTAATTCCTACCACAGTATAACAAGTTCTTCTGATGGATGATTCATGAAGTGTTTGTTACTTTCAGTTTGGTTCATAATTAGAAAGGCATGCCATCAAATCTTAACTGAACAGCTTCTACAATTGGAATAGTTCTTTTCTCAAGTTGATCCAGAGCCCCGATTAAGCTACATGCCCCAAGAGTCATAACTTTAAATCAGGTACTGCGACCCCCTTTCTATCTTTTGAGTCTTTAATACCAACCCTTTTATTCTTGGTCTGTGTCCCTTCCATACAAATTTCTTGAGTTCTGCCTCCCTTCTTTAAAAGTTTTTTCCTTTCTCTATGTGCAAATTTTGATAGAAACAACATCTTGGGAAGAATTGCCATCTTGATGCACCCAATTCTCCCTAACAAAGCGAGATTCAGTACATTTCCATCGTATCAACTTATCTCTTATTCTTTCTATACAGGAAGTAGTTATTGTCAAAAAGGTTTTAAGTTGTCTTTGGCAATCCTTGATTCCCAGATATTCCAGTTTTTCTCTTTACATCCAGATACTCTTTTAACAATCCTTCTTCCTCTGTTTGTCATATTTTTGGTTATCATAACTGTTTCTACTTATTGATTCTCAACCAGAATATTTGCCAAATTTTCCCTATCTCCTGATCAAAACGTTTGTTACTGCCCTGGATTGGATCTTCCCTAATCACAGCCACATCATCGGCAAGCTCTTATTTTTGTTTCTAACCCCTTTCTTGTTCCCTTTTATTCTTTCATTTAATGGATAGATGTTCATCAAATTTCTATTACTCACAAACATAAAAATGGATTACAGAGGACAACTTGTCTTGTACCTCTATTAATGCAGAATTCTGAGATCTTTCACCTGCTTAACCATAACCGAGCCCTTTTGTCATTTTAAATCTGTTTCATCAATTTACAAATTATTGCCCCTGTCCCTTCTTGTTTATATTTGAGGTATTAAAATCCCATCCACACACCTATCAAACGCTTTCCCCATGTCTATGGCAATTTAAAAGCACACTTTTCTTTCATATTCTCGGCTATTATACAAACTGTCCCAGTTCCCGTATTTGTTCTTATCTTGTTCTTATTAAGCACCCGTAGGATCCATTTTGTTCTTTTCCAATTATCATGATACGTTCTTTTTAGTTTATTGCCCAAATTATGCAAAAATTTCATAACGTTGTGAACAAGCTTATTGGTCTCATAATGGTCCTTCATAGTGTATCGTTCCTTCCTTCTTTGGGGTTGTGAATATTTGGTTAATTCCCATGTCTCTGGTCCACCTTCTATTTTATCAGATTGAACAGTTATTGAATGGGTCTAATCATCTTGTTGAAATATTTTATACTCGCAGACAGTAACGCCATCTACACCTGGTGATTTCCTCTCTTTAGTTAATTATTGCTATGCTAATTTCTTGTTTTGTATCTTGGAATTTAAATATTTCTTATACTCATTTGGTATTTTTAAAATTATCCTGAGTCTAATATTCTCTCATTTTCTCTTGACAGTCTCTTGAGTTGTCTTCACTTTGTATAACTCACTATAATAGTTTTCAAACGCTTCATGATCTCGTCCTTGCTTGTTCAATTCCTATTGTCAATTTCTACTTCTATTATCAATTTATTTATTTTCTCCTTTTTAGCTTTTGGCCAGCCATCTCCTTCTTTGTGCCATTCTCCAAGGAAATTTTGTTTTTGTTCGTTTTAAGTCTATTATAATATCTTCATTGGACCCTTTCCTGATATTGTTTTTGAATATCTTCATAATTATTTCACCAATTTTTGGACTCTTTTTTCATGGTCTTCTGCTGTCTTTACGCCCTCGCTACTTAATTTTTTTCTGTTTTCTGCTTTTTGTTTTTTACTCTCCTTGTTCTTTTCAGCAAATCCTCTAACTACAGCTACCGGCATCCCCAATTTTTCATTCTTTCTGTAATTATTTTCGTAAAAATTATAATTTGATCTCTTTCCAGGTTTCCACAATCCTTATCTTTCAGTAGCGAATCTGTACTCTCCATATAGCTCTAACTTTACTCATCTCTCCTGATCACCTCATGAGTTTCCTGATCTGAGAAGGTCTTTAGTTTGCTTAATTCCATTCCCTTAATTCTATTGCTAATTTTTAGATATCAGAAATAGATCAATCCTAGGACCTTGATTTTGCCACCTAGAGAAGAAGGTTAAAGTCAGGTATGTCATATTTCTATCTCATGTATCCTCCATTCAGTTCCTTGTATTAATTCAATGCCACTTTTAGATGAATCTTCCTGTCTTTTAACAAAAATTTCTCCTCCTTACCTACTAACTTTGGGTTTTTACCCCATTAAAGTTCCTTGTTTTTCCTTTATTTACTTAGTATTTCCTTTATCCAAAGCATTTAATTCTTCATTCAATCTTTTGGAAATAGTCTTTTTTTCCAATGGGCCTACACATTAACCAGAAGCTCAAAACCAACCTGCCTACCATTTTCCAAATTCCATCAATCTACCTTCTGGACTCTTCTTAACCTTCTTTCACTACAAATTCCTTCTTCACCAAAACAAGGCTAGTCCAATTTTCTCTATCCCTTCCAAATTTTTCCTGATGTCTGATCACTGGAATACTACTCTATTGCTGTGCTATCACCTCGCCGAATCATCTCTTTAAAAAACTATTTCAACTGCTCATTCTCTGACAACTCATTGTGTTGCCAGGATATTGCTAATTCTCCGCATTTCTTTTAGTTGCGAGTTCACCGAATGTCAAATCGATCAGGAAGTGTTCAACACTTTCATAGTTAGCTCTTCTGAATGGTCTCCTCAGACCTGCTCAAAATCTCCATGCTGAAATGTGGCACACCCACTTTTTCTAGTTGAACATATCGCATTTCTCGGTCATGTTTGCATCCTTCTACTCATGGATTTTCCTTTGGAGTTTTTTTTCCTTCAGGAACAAGAACTTCATGATAACCCAGAGGTCAGCACTTGAAATTTCCACTTTTTTGGGACTATGTTCTATCCATTATCTTCAAATTCCAGGGAATTCGAATTTTCCAATACTGACAAATTCTTCAAACCCTTCCATTACTCCATTGCAGTCTTCTAATCGCTAACCGTTTCTGTGCGCTTCAGCCACTGATGGCAAAAGGTTAAACTGTTCATACACCTGCTCATTATGTGACATAAGTAATGTTCTATTTGATGAAAAAAACTCTTCGGATGAGCATAAACCTGAAAACTGTAAAATGGACATTAACTGTTTCTGAAAGGTTTGCTAATAATGACGACTTATTATCATTACCACTAAGAAGTAACTTGTCTTCGTTATATTGCCTTTGAAACCTTATCGGGGTGGAAACCCTGTCATGTGCCCTAGCCGCTCAAAACCTGCTCATGCTCGGCTAATGTTACAAGTGAAGAAAGCTCGCAGGCTGTGAGTATGCCCTTAGAGGGTATGCTGGGTACCGTCTGAAAGTTTACAATGAGTGAAGGCCTTTCTCCCCATTGGACCTGCCACGTGTTAACAACGCTGAATCAAGAGGAGTCGGGGGATCATTTAAGGACTCCTTTAGATGCTTAACCTAGGAGAGTAAAGAAGACAAAAAACTGAGGAATCGGCATATTCACTGTGTAAGCGGTCAAACTGCGGTTGATAGGAAGGGTTCGCACCTGTTGGGGTTGTAGTAACAGCCCCTCTCACCACTTGCTGTCTGAAGTAAGTTGCGGTTTTGCTTTTAACCGCAGGCCTGGCCACTATCGAGCCCAGGAGGCGGTAAATGACCCTTAGTTCCATAGGCCAATGGCTGGTCTGTCTGGGGAATTCTTTGAAGTCTGTAGTCCAAGCGTAAGCTTTGGCAGAATTGTCCGTCTCCTCATGCTGTGTAAGAACCCGATGCTAACATTATGGGGGTCCTTCATACTACACAATTGTAGTGTAGACATTTTAACTGACGTGGTCCATCTTGTGGGATTCTGTGTTGTATTGTAATGCGATCCAAAAGTTCTCTGGCTGAAAATCTACTTCCCTCCTCTCCTAAACTTCAAATCCCAACTTCTCACAGCAGGGGTCGGCCAACCTACGGCCCACAGTCTCCGGATCTGGCCCGCCCTGAGGCCTTGGACCGGCCCCCACGCCCAGTTCTTGCCGCCGTTCGCCACCAACCCCCGCCGCAGCTTCCGGCCGCTCCAGGCGCCATTTGAGTTCGGCCCCCCGTTGTCCGCGGGACAGCAACCCGGTCCCCGGCTCAAAAGGTTTGCCTACCCCTGTTCTCCAGATGGAATCAGTTGGGTGAAAGAAACACAATTAATTGGAAGTCTCTAGGCACATCGCTGAGAGGATAAAGGAGGAGGAAAGGAGCAGATCGAAGGCACTGGGATTTCCGTCACCACGGGTGGTTTTGAGGATAGCTGTTATCAGCTTATCCTTTTGTTTGGCAACACTCATCTTGTTCTTTTGCTATAAATAGAAGTGTTTTACCTCTTGTGAAGACCTGGGTGAGTTTCCCCCATGTACCTAATTTCAATAACACTCACGCACAAAACATATTGGGCTGTTCTACAGTGACGTAGTTAAAATGGCCTCATTGTTCTACATTGGTCTTGCAAAGGCCCCTGGTTCCCCTAAGAAAGCAGAAACACATTGTAAAAGAGATGCAGTTGGTTGTAAAAAGTGCGCTGTCAAGCTTAAATCATTACTAAGGCGTGGTCCTCCTCTCCACTTAATTAGTCCTAATGGAGAAGAACTATTCTCCGTTAAAAACCAAATAATCTGGACGATATATGAATGCTTCAGCCAGCTGGAGGTTCAGCCGGGGGTCCTTCTACAGAGCCATGAATCTAAGGCATGTTGTTGTATTCAGTTCCTCAGCATGGTCAGAGGCCATGTGGTTTCAGAGTTAATTGTGGTTTAACCTTTACAGCTGAAACAGGGGTATACTTAACCCGGTGCTGCATACAGATTCTGGGCCGAAATTAATCTGAGATCAACAATTGTGTCTCCTCCTCTACATATCTGTTGCTCCCTTGAACCCTTTAAAATGCACAGGGAAGGGGGAGGGGGAAGGTAAATTTAAATAATAAATTGGACACGTGGGGATTTGAGGGCTTAAAAGCAACATGGCAATAGAATTTCTGGATAGACTCCCTCCGGCACACACATAACTGTATGTGGATCAAACATAACATTTTGAAATGCTCCGAAGCTTTGTAAGCAACTTCTCTGGCAGCACCCCTCAGGAGACTGATGTTTTTCCATTTGAAAGTAAATCACAAAAGCTTACTTTGGGGTAGCAGGGCTTTGGAAGAACAAAAACTGTTTTTTGCAAACTACCGCCTGGTTTTAAGCCAAAATATTGTCTGATATTTTTGGTGAGTTTTGGCGTTGTTGATATACGTACATTCTATATTATAACCCTTTATCCAGTTTTGCGTTGTTTGTTTTTGGTTTTTTGTTGATGGGTTTGGGAGGTGGTGGTAGGCAGTTTAACCCCTTTGCACATTTTATAAAAAACCATCTGAAGTGCCCTTACTGATGAGCAGAATTAGAAGAATTTCTCATTGAATGAGTGTAGGGTTAGAGGAAAACCATTACTGTGTAGACTTCGGAAAGTTCAGAAGTGTAACCCCTCTTGATGATGCTTCTTCATTTATTTGTGTGTGCAAATCAAAACATACACATCCCGTCAATTGGACTTGGAAGAAAGGTAGAAGCGTATGAAGTGAGAAATAATAAATGCCGATGGGCCCTAATTTGACACCGTTGGTTTTAGTTTGTTCCATAATAAGAAATCGTAGAATAAACATCATAGGGTCATATATAGCCAAAGTTCTCCGGCAAGATGACCATCCCAACTCTCTTTAACACTTTAGTGAAGGAGAGAGCCACCACTTCTAAGGCAGCCCATTCCTCTGTCAACAGCTCGTACGTCAAGAAGTTCTTCTGAATGTTTAGATGAATATCGTTTTGTGGCAATTTGAATATAATCAGTTCATGTTCCTATTCTTTGGGCATCAGAAAACTAGCTCACTTCATTTTCCGCTGCTCCACTTTCACAGATAGTCAGAATGAGGGCTGACTTTCACTTCTCAGTCTTGTCCAGCTAAATATACCAAGCTCATATAAGCCATTCCACGTAGAGCTTGGTTGCTACACCTTTTCCCTCCTTGAAATCACTTCTCCGCTGGCAGATTCCAGCCTTGTCACAGTAACCTTCTTGAACTGTTGGTGCCTAGAAATTTCTTCATTGCCTAGACAAAAGAATGCAAATTTAATATTGGGAAGCTACACATAACTTGCTCAAAAGGCTATTTTGTTCTACTTTCGTTGTTCTTTATCATATACATTTGTTCTAAAAGTATTTGGGACTTTGCAGACTGGCAATCCTATTTGGGGTTTCATACTAAACCCGTTAGCTCCCTCTGTTCTTGCCTATCCTGCTCCGCCCTTACTCAAGCCGTAGGACTGAGTGCAATTGTTCTAAAAAAGCAATTCTTAAAAAACAAAAACACCGGTTTTGAATAACAAATGCAGTCAGTAGTAATAATAGCAACATCCAAAGTGGAACGATGAGTAAACATCTTTAAAATGATTTTGGACCTTTATTATTCCGGTATAAAACACCCACACTTATAGAAGTTTTATGATGGGTAAAAGAAGTGTTTGAAAAAGAAAGAGAGGGTGGAGGAGGAAGAGGAGAGTAGTTTGTGTCTGGGAGGCCAAGTGTAATATTTTACTCAATCCAGGAAGGCATCCGTGGGTTGCCTACTGGGTTCCTAATGAGACTGTGCAAGTGCGTAGATGTTGTAATCAGATTATGTGCCTAGAAAGTCACATGGGCTTTATCGGATCTTGTTTGGCTTTCAGGCTGTTTTATTTCATGGTAGTTAACTCCTAAGAAATATTTAAGGCATCTAGACAGTCCTATACACCCACCCCCTTATCCCAACCAGAATAGACAATACAGTCCGCTAGAAAGGCTTCTCAGATTCTCACCTGGACATTAACAGAACATGACAAGAAGGTTTCCTGGAGTATATCCCACGGTCAGAAGGAGGAAGACCTGCGTGCATGAATTTTCCCTCCAGTACCACAGGAACTGAGAACACCGCTCCATGATAAAATGCAAAATTGGATTATATTGTCGTATGTTTCCCCCTCTGGTATGGGTTTTTAACATCTTGCCTGGTGAAGAAGACAGTGGAGCTTTTTAAAGCTTGCAACATGTATTTTTGTGTATTTTGTGTAGTTGGTGGGTTGGCCTCAAAAGGTTCACTAATTTTGCGGATTTTGGATGTTATTGTACTTTGCTACACCGGCCATCAGAGCTACCCCTGAACATTTATAGTTCAATGTTAAAGTACCATCTCTTGATAAGAAATTGACAACTTTTATAAAGTTCATCTGCCCAAATTCCAGAACGAATTTAGAGTGTTCCCTCGGGTTGATTGGGCACCTCTGAATAAGGCTCTGCATCCATCTTCGACCAAAAGTGGTTTTCCTGCATATTTCTTCTTCACACACGCCACTAATCATTCCATAATTTTCTGGGCGTTCTTTAAGAAAATAAGTAGAATATCCCACTAAGTGAACTGGATAGCAAAGCATTGAGCCATGCAAATAACATTACATTATTTGTTTCTACCCAATTGGAAATTTTCCCCCAAGATGTAAGAATTGTAAAAGAGCCATAAAGGGATGGTAGGAATCCAAGGAGGCAAGTAAAAGAAGACTGAGCAGAATGACAAACGCTATTGGAAGGTGTATCAATAAAGCATTCTGCACGCTGTAATTTTATGGTCCTGACTTTTTTCAGTTGAAGTGCGAAAATATCACAATGGAGTGAAAGTTTATTGAAACCCGAAAGTGTTTCTAAAAGAAACAGTACTTTGAAAAGGCTGGGCTGAGTTTTGCTTTGTGGTTGGAGCAAGTGAGAGAAAAAATGATCGCAGTCTGGCCATGACACTAGTTCAGTAGCAGAGCCAGTGTGTGTGATGGTTTGGACATCTTACACAATTATAAGTGCTGTGATTCCCACTTTAACTGCTTTGGTTCTATTCTTGGAGTCCTGGGATTGCAGTTTTAGGAGGGATATTTAGAATTCTCAGCCAGAGAGATATAATGCCTCACCAGACCACAAGCCATAGAATTCCATAGGATTGTTAGCCAGGACGTTAGTGTGGAATCATCACACTATAATTGTATAGCCCTAAAAGAGCCCTAATCTTTGGTGGCTAAACATGTGTAATTTGTACCTTCAAGTGATTTCTGACTCATGGTAAGCCTCAAGATGAAGCGATCATGTGTTTTCTGGGGCTAAAACTATGTGACTCACCAAGGTGACCCGTAGGTTTGCCAGGGCCAAGCAGGGAAATTGACCTCGGTCCTCCGAGTTAGTCCCCAAGCTCAGATCTTTACATCAAATACTGTCTAATGCTGCTGAAATATATGTCTTAGTTATCATCCGATTTCTCTGCTTCCTTTTCTTGCTAACTAAAGGTTCGGGAACGGGTTTTTAATTCTCACGGTCGTGAGTGTGCTTGAAGCCAACTCCATCCTCGATCCTTTCAGTCTGGTTTCCGCTCAGGCATTCTGAGCGTGAGACAGCTGGCTCTCCTAAAATTTCGAATGACTTTTAATTTACAGGCCAAGGCTAATGCCTTTACTCTGTTCTCAAATCTTCTTGATCTGTCTGCAGCCTTTGACACCGTTGAGCACTCTCTTCTAGTGTAATATACTTTCTGACCTTGGGTTCTCAGACTCTGTTCTTGACTGGTTTTAAGAATCTTACGTGGCTGGCAGATCGTTTTGCAGTGGTTCTGGCGGGCAACTTCTTCTCCCTGCTTCCTTATCGGTTGGAGTTCCCCAGGGCTCGTTCCTGGGTCCCCTTCTGTTTTCTCTCTTAACACACTGGTCCTTAGGAAAACGCATTAGCTCTTTTGGCTTTTCCTACCATCTGTAGCCGAGGACACCCAGCTGTATCTTTTCGCCCCTAACCTTTCTCCAAGGCTGAACAGCAAGTTTTCCTTTCTTGCCTCACACGGCTGTCCCTCACAGTGGATATGTCATACGGCGTTTGAAGCTCAACATGTCCAAGACAGAGCTTCGTGTCTTTCCTCTAAGCCCACTTCAACTCGCCTTTTCCTTTCTGTCCTCTGGGACAACAGTTCGAATGCACCAGGCCAGCAAGCCCGCAGTCTTGGGTTTATCTTTGACTCTTCTCTGTCGTGTTCTATCCCTCAGAAGTCCGACAACAGCCAAGTCGGTAGATTCTTTTTTGTACAATATTGCCAAAATCGGACCATATCTCCTCTCTCCGCCTCTACTGCCAAGATCCTGGTCCAATGCCCTAGTGAGGCTCATGACTTGATTTCTGTAACGCCGCCTGGCTGGGCTTCCTCTTTCGCACCTCCGTCCGTTAATTTCTGTTCAGCGTTCAGCTGGCACGCATTATCACTTCCACCCACCGCGCTGACCACATCTCTCCTGTGGTGGCATCCCTTCGCTGGCTCCCCCTCTTTCCGCATTCAGTATAAGCTCCTGCGGTCGACATTTAAGGCCCCCCATGGGCTGGCCCCTCCTTACTTATCAGAGCCTTCTTTCGGCTCAACATTCCCACCAGGGCCCTCCATTCTGGTAGTCAAGTCCTGCTGTCTCAGCCCAGGATTTCCTCTCCCATCCGGATTCGCCCCTTTCACTTGCTGCCCCTGAAGCCTGAATCTTCTTCCCCCACAAGCAAAAGCCAATCACTTCGTTAACCAGCTTCAAAACGGAGTTGAAACCATCCGGTTCAGAGAAGCCTTCCCAGTCATTGCAAATTGTCGCTTTACCGTTGTATATTGCGCTTACTATTGGATGTCTTTTTGGTGCCTGTTTATCAAACCAGTTCCCTGTTTGCATGTACGGTATTGTAGGATCCCTACTTGAGATATGTATTTCCCGGGATGAAGATTAACATCCATTATACCAAGCACTCCCTCCAGTCCATCTGGCCTTTCCCAGCCCGCGGAGGTAGAGAGGAACTGCTGGACCTCTTACACTTTCCCTCCACCACTCCTTCACCTTCTGTGTCGTGATGTCCTTTTTAGATTGTAAAAACCCGAGTCAGGGATCCGTCTAACTAAAAAGATTGCTGTAACAATACACGCTGTGGAAATTTACAGCGCTTCATAAATAAAGGTTAATAATAAATAATAATATATAATAATATAATATAGGAAATCAGATTTCTCAAAGAAGAAGTCAATCATGTAAATGCGCATTCAAGTGCCGCAGCTAGGTAAATTTGAATGATTGGCTTGAAAAATCAATTTAGAGATCAGTTAAGAGTTTTCCCGATAGAAGCATAGCGTGATTAAAACTACTGTGAGTGCCAATCTAGAGAACTTCATACTTTTATCAGTGACTCATACATAAAAGTAAAATGATACCACATGGTGTGTTCATGGTTTTGCAGTTGAAGAGATGAAGTATTTTGATTGGAGAGTATGGCTGTATTTGAACAACACATGGAGGACCAAGAGTTTTCGTTATGTTGTGTTTTGATCATGATTATTGTTTCTTACATCCCTTCTAACAACGATGATGGAGTCAGCAATGGCAAGGAACATGTAGAATATATGAAATCACATAGCTGCCTCAATCTCATACATGTTATTTGGAGTAGTGTACTAGTTTTGTCACAGAGTTTTTCTCCCAAGATTTGCAGGCTCAAGTTCGGTTCCTAGCCAGCTGTACTCTCTCGTCCAAGGCCGTTACATTTATTATTTGGTATATTGTTACACTATCATGGCCCGCAAGAAGGTTAAAAAATTGAATGGCAACATGGTGAAGAGGCAGAAAGTTCTGAGTGTCCAGAGATCCTTTTAATTTCTTCAATAACTGAAGGATAACGACCGTAGAAGCTTCTGGGAGACTTAATGTGCACTAAAATGGTACTTTACACTAACACCCACGAACCTTTTAGACCAGGAAAGCATTGTTGTAAAGCAGGGAATGATCAAGTTTGAGACTACTTCCATTGGTGGGGGCTAGGGAGCCAAATTTAGGGCCATGCCAGCCAACAGTTTGTATAAAACAAAACACTCCATGATAAAAGCCAACAGTTTGCCTCATAGAGCGCACATGAAAAATTGGTACTGTGAGACCTAGTTCAGACTGGATTAGCACCCCAAATGGGGTTGCCACATCAAGAGTATGCCATACCAAGTTTTCAAAGCAAAATTGCAAACTTTAAGAGGACGCCTTGTAAGAGCATAGGGCATGAATGGTTAGTTAAAGGGTAGTTACAAGTACCCTGACTGTGGCATTAGCTAACCATCAACTACAAAGTAATGTCATTCATAGATAAAACACAAGTAATTAATGGGGAAAATAATATATGCACCTTTTCAAGGCACTGCTCCTTCCGAGACTCTTCCTAAGTCCATAGAAGCACAAAATCATAGAGTTTGGAAAGCCTCAAGAGCCATCCAGTGCAACCTCTCCGCCATGCGGAATACAACAGATAAAGCACTCTCGACAGATGGACAGCCTCTAGTTTAAAAACCTCCAAGAAGTAGACTCATCACAATGTGAGGGAGTCTGTTTTCACTGTCAAAAAGCTCTTACTGTCGGGAAGTTTTCTTCCTAATGTTGAGGGTGAAATCTCTTTTCCTGTAATTTTATACCCATTGTGTGTGTGTCCTAGTCTCTGAAGCAGCAGAAACAAGCGTGCTCCATCTTCAGTATGCATCTCTTCAAATATTTAAATAGGCTGCAATAGCACCTTCTAACCTCTCTGTCTCCAGGCTAAACATACCTGTCCTCGCCTAAGACAACCCGCATTGGCCATGGTTTTTCATGCCTCCCCTATGGACTGGATCATAGTCCTACCCTAAGCACGAGAGAAAGGGATCTGATGAATCTCTGAGAAATCATCTGAACCCTGCTCCACAAGCTGGAAAAATGATAGTTGGTTTTACGTAAACCGAAACAGCCTAAATCCAGCATACCGTATCTCCATTCATGCTAAGGCCCTTTCAGGCTGTTATGGCGCCGATCACTAACTGTAAATTTATAGTCTAAAGTATATGTACTAAAGGCCAAAACACTATATAGCTAAACAAAAGAGTAGATCAGGGCAACAACCAGCAACAAAGAAAGAGAGTTTCATTTGTGGGAATGTTTATCCACACCAATTACAATGGCTGTTAACAACAGGAAACATTTGGCAGCAGTCTATATAAATCAAAGTTGCTAATGTGCAAAACTTACAGAGAAGAAGGAAATCCTACTATGTCCCCCAATTAATGTGTTGTAATCTGTATTCGACACCCAGATAAAGTTAGCTTAGGTTGTGATGAGATAGGCAGTGTCGCACTGATAACAAACCTGGTTTATCATTGGATCTGGAAGGGGGAGACAATATCTGGTAACAAGCACCCCAATAGGCCGTAACGGGCAGCACTGTCTGCACACGCCAAGGAGATCCCCTCTCCCCCCCCCCCCCATGGAAACAGGCAAAGCCACCTATCGAACATCAGGTATACTGTACTGATGGTATAGTTGGGCCTAATGTGTGCTGTGTGATCAGGTGTGGCACATCTAAAAAAATGGTTTGGTGCTAATGTGCACTTCTGGCATCAATCCGCATGTCGGGAAAAGAATGCACCAGAGGAATTGCAAGAACACAGAAGTGCACGGCGGGGAGTTGGAAGTTTGAGGACAGGAAGAAGTCTGGCACTTTCCCCACCTGCTGAGGTCCTCCTTCAGTCCCACACCAGCACACAGTCCTCAGCTCAAGAGATTCTCTGGAAGTTCCAACCTTGATTTGGAGCAAACAGGAACAAAGGGGGTGGGAGTGTTTCTTCGCATCTAGACAAGGGCATATTTAAAATGCCCTTTATATCTAATCATTTGATGACGAGTTAACTCTGAGGTAACTTTAAATGCCACTACGTGTTCAGTTTATAAAGCAGTAGATTCTTTATTTTAGGGTAAAGTGGCATAAGATTGCAGCTTCTGCGGAAAAGCATTTTACTGTCCATTCATGAGTTGATATTAAAAAATCCATCTCTAGGTGACTGTTCACAACATGCAAACCACGGTGTGTGCAGTTAATTCAATGACTAGCAGTGTGAAAGAGGCAACAAAACACTACATAGGAACATTCAACTCTATTGTATTCAGGTTTCTTAATTTAGCTTCTACAGTAGATAATAAATACAGAAAAGGATCGAATGGCAAGGCACAAAACCCTCCAACCTGATGCCTTGAAATTCTGTGGAGGGAACAATAATCACCTTCTCTGTAAACATTAGAAAGTGCAGAGAACATACTACGCTTTTGGGTAACAAAACAGTTTCTGGGTCAATACAAAATCGTAAAGAAGTGTGAACAATACTTAACTTTTTCTTCCAGCTATGTCTTGAGTGTTTTTCTGTCCCTTAAAAAAAACAACAGCCACCTTTTTTACAAACTTAAAGTGGGGCAAGTTGTCTAATTTCTTCAAGGTCACATGACCAAAGTACTCCTCCCCGGAATGAAATTGGAGGAAACGAAATTTTGTTTTGTTCTTTCTTGAACCAAATGCAAGCCATATTGAGACACACAGGCTTTTATGCAAGGCTACACTCATGGATCTTCGTGGATCTACGAATAGGTCATCTGGGCCCTCACCTTCTGGTGGATTTCAGCAGCATGCTAAGCATGTAGAAAGGCGGCCTGTGTACAATGCAGCTTATATTGTAACTGCTACCATGCTGCAGAACTAGGGCAGTTTGACGCTGTTTTAACTGTCATGGCACCAGGCTTATGGGATCCTGGGATTGTAGTGGCACCAGAACTCTCTCGTAAGAAGGCTAAATATCTCACAAAAAAACTACAAATACTAGAATTCCACAGCAATGAGCCATGGCAGTTAAAGTGGTGTCGAATTGCATGATTTCTGCAGTTGTAGATGCAGCCTACTGCTGTGGCGATCTGGGAGCATGGAAGAGCAGGGGCTTGGGACACTTTAGGGAATCTCTCTTGGGAGATTATCGCCTGCGTTTCTGAGAATGTTCCTATCATCACTGATGAGAACGTTACTGAACGATATTACCAGCATTACTAATCAAACGTGATCAGAACGTGAGCAGAATGGCAGTTTACCGCACTGTTGATTCCTTTTCGTTGAACACCGTTCTCAGAACGGTTGGCTTGTATTACGTTGTTGTGGGCTGTGTTCTGATGACGTCGCCACTCAGTGGTTGGACGGCTTGGGAGAGGCGCTGCTGCCAGGGAAAGAGGGAAAAGGGAGCTTGCTTACTCAAATCCCTCCCTCCCTTCCGCCATAGGAATCAATCCAAAACGAGGTTAAAAAGAGCAGTGAGCCCTATGGGTATCCTCTGGGGAGGCGAGAGGCTTGGCTAATGGGGAAGGTCCTGGCCATCGCTCTCTCGTCCCTCTTTCCCCATAGGAATCAATCCAAAAAAAACTGGAGGTTAAAAGCTCTCCCAGATGCAAGAGCAAAGGCTCGCCTCTGCCTCCTTTGAAACGCAGTTTTTGGATAATTTCGATGGGAAGGGAGGTGGGGGATTTCAGTAAGCCTAGGGACCTGCCGGGAGAGTGCTTCTCAGCCTCCTGAGAAGGCCTTCCCGCTAAATTCCGCGTGGGAGGGAAGGAAGGCAAGCGCCCCCCCCGCCCCCATCTGTCCTCCCTCCGAAGGGAGTCCGAGGATTCCGTGGGAGGGAAGGAAGGCAAGCCCCTATAAAACATTGGGGCTGCATATGCTGGCAGATGGGTGAAGAAATAGGATAAAAACCTATGTAACTTGATGGGCCAGGGCAGAGTCCCCTCCCTTGGCAGCCTGGGCTTTAAGGAGCTCCACGGAGGTGTCTTCAAGCGGAGGGAAGGGAGGGGACTGGACCAAGGGCAGAGCCACGGCAGCCATGGCAGCTCTTAAAACCGGTTGAAAAGAAGAGTCCTCGCTGTCAATCCCTTTTCCCCGTTTTGCACTGACACCTTTTGCTCCTGTGGTGTGCATGTAATGTGTGCCTATCAGGGTTGTGAAGCTTCCCTCCCCGCTTAACAAAACTCTTGTCCTGGCTCTTTGCTATGGAATTCTGGAGTTGTTTGCTTGCTTGTGTGGTGCTCCAAACAGAGGAGCTTTTGTGGGTTCCCTCCTGGAGGGAAAGGAGAGAAGGTCCTGGGCATCCCTGCATCGTCATTGTGACAGCACAGGAGCCCCACTGGACATGAACAATAGAGCCCCCCCCCCGCCCCCGAGAAGCAGCCAGAAACCCTCTCCTCTGGCGCTCTGCTCTGGTCCTCCTCTTTCCCTCTCTCTTGCTTCTCTCCTCTTTCCGCTTTCCCTTTCCTCTTCTCATTCCTGTCCCACCCTTTACTCCCTTTTTCCTTCCTTCCCTCCCTCCTTCTTCCCCCCTCTCCCCCCCTATCGTCTTCTCTCACACAGCACACACACACACCACCTTCCCATCACTGCATCGCTCGCCGCCCTGTCTCCCTGCCTCCTGCCTGTCATTCTTTCACCATCAGGAAGAGGAGGAATGGAGGGAACGGAAGTTGAGAATCGGATAAGAATCCGCACACCTTCTGTTGGAAGGTTTTCCAGCACGTTTCAGACTCGCTGGGAACACATTCAAATCTGGACCCTCCAGGGAAGAACACATTTGGAACCATGTAATCGTGTCTGAGAAACCGATTGAAACACATACGTGCGGTATACTCAAAGGCCGTTCCGTTCTCATCAACGCTGATGAGAACATTCTCAGAACCCAGTGCGATAACTCCTTGGTGTTGCAACCATTCAAAACAACAGCACAAGGACTCAGTAATATTGCGATTAACATTACTCAACTACTCGGAATACTGAGTAACAGGGAGCAATGCATCAAGCATTAAATTTACTGTTCAAAAGCAATTTGTACTATGTTAGTAAATTTTCCAACTGGCAATCATGCATCATGTTTTTGGAATGTTTTGCAGTTGATCTGACTTATCATGAAGGGCAGGCATTTTCTTCTTTTTAGTAGTAACCAGTAGTAGAAGTAGTAGTAACTTAGCAGTAGTAGTAGATGAGAATTTTTTCTGCCTCGACATTTTTAGACAACGTTTCTACCACACTGTTCGACTCCAAAAGAATTTCAGTGAGCTTTGAGACAAAGTTCCTTTTTTAGTTCATTTGGTTTATCAAATTGATTCAATTGGCACCAGTACAAGAGTGAATAGGACATGAATAGAGTTTACATTCAAATTCTACCATGTAATTCAGTTTTGACTATTCCTCAATAGGTTTATAATATGAATGTTTCCCAAAATGTGCATACAAACATTATAGAAATTAACACAGATTGCACTGGTGTAGTCAAAGGGAGAAACATGCGCATATTTCAAGAATGCACAAAACAACAAAGACATTTAAGATGCAAGGCATTCGTGGTTTGAAAAGGTTTTTAAAAAGTATACAATTTCAAATATCAAACCTTGATTTTCCATTTGTTTATAAGGGACACTATTTGCTATGTCATT
This sequence comes from Sceloporus undulatus, assembly GCF_019175285.1. Classification (NCBI taxonomy): domain Eukaryota; kingdom Metazoa; phylum Chordata; class Lepidosauria; order Squamata; family Phrynosomatidae; genus Sceloporus; species Sceloporus undulatus. The sequence goes on along the minus strand of NC_056522.1, from coordinate 102,764,598 downwards.
TTATTTAATGGGACTTGAGCAATCCACGATTTTGTTATCAACGGGGGATCTTAGAACCAAACCCAGCGTATAACAATGGGTCACTATATATCTTGTTACTTGGTCAGGGCTCAAACGTTTCAAATTGTCTAGGTAAAAGAGCCCCATTACTCGCCTATGCTTGTTCAAACAGGGACTGAGCGAACATTGCTTTGTCATATACAAAAGTCCTAGCTCCCCTAATGCATGTAATGTGTGCTTTTCCTCCCGCTTGACTCTGGAGGGGAAATAATCTATGTGCAGCTCTTTGTTATTCTGATCCTATCAGCACATTCCCAATGAATAAACAGTTTCTGAGATCAAAGAAATCTAAAGAAGCAAGTGTGTTTCTCTTTGTGTGTACATGATGGGAGTGGGGAAATTGGAAATAAAGTTTGAATTTGCTTTCAACCGCCTCAAGTCAATTCGATCAGGGGACTCGGTGCATGAAGACATCTCCAAGCCCCGCTATCCGTCGCATCTCTCCTTAGGTTCTGGAGTTTTCACAGGCCCATGGCTCCCTGACTATCTATCTGGTGTGGTCTTCCTCTCTTTCTGCCACCCTCCTACCGTCCTAGCATGATTGTCTTTCTAATAGTCATCTTTCCCATAACATGGCCAAAGTACAACAGCCGCAATTTTAAATCATCTGGGCTACAGAGGAGTCAGCCTTGACTGTTCTACATCCCATTGGTTTGTCTTTTTTTGGCTGTACACAGTAATTCTCAGAACTCTTTTCCAGCACCACAAGCTTATATATGCTTATGCTGTTTTGATATAGCTCTGTAATTTGCACAGCGCGTACATACAAACAATAAATAGGTAAGAGGAACCTGCCCATGGTGTACAATATAAGAATAATAGCATAATACATATAAATAATACATAACAATACAAGAAAGGGTTCAATACAATCAGGCAACAAATTTAAAATGTCAAAATAGCCAAATAATAGTCCGCAATGCCTGGGAATCTTCGTCTAAACGGATGGTCTTCAACTCAGTTTTTGAAACTGGTTAAAGAGTGATGACCCATGTTCGTGGGGAAGGAGTTCAAAGATTGAGGGGCAGCAAGTGAAAAAGGGATGAAGCCGGGAAAGGGAAGAGAAAATCCTAGGCTGAGACAGCAGACCGGGGACTAGCAGAATGGGGGCACAAGGGGGAAGATGAGGAATAAGAAAGGTTTGAATAAATAAGGAGGGGCCAGGCCCTGCAGGGCTTTAAAAGTCAGCAACAGGAAGCTTATACTGAATAGGGAAGGGGAGGTGGCCAGTGAAGGGAATGATTAATAAAGGAGAGATATGGGTCAGATGGTGGGCAGATGTAATAGATGCATGCAGTTGCAGCTGAATGCTGGACATAAATTAAAGGACAGAAGGTGAGAAAGAGGAAGCCCCTGCCAGATGGAGGTTTGCACTAATACTAGTTTGTGAGACACCAGAGCGTGGACCAGAGTGTCGTTGGCAGTAGAGTGCTGAAAGAAATTGACAAATTTTAGTAATATTTTAGAAAAGATATGCAGATAGGCCTTGGCTTGTGGCTTGGATCTGGGTGATACATGACAGAGAAGAATAAAAAATAGAAACCAAGACTGCGGGTTTCCTGGAGGGTCCTAATAGAGATGTCATCAAAAGAGACAGAAAAGGAGTATTGGTAGGAACGGGCTTCGGTGGAAACACAAGAAGCTCTTTCCCCTTTTGACATTTGAGCTTCAAACGCCAATGGTGCATCCTTTAGAGACAGCTGCAAGACAGATGAAACTTGCTGCTCAAGACCGAGAAGGTCATTGGTGAAAGATACAGCTGAGAGCCATAGGCATAAAGATGATAGAAAAATCAAGAGATGATAAGTTTTCCTAGGGACAATGTGTAGAGAGAAAAAGGGGACCCAAAACATAGCCTTAGGAAACTCCACAGATAAGGAAACAGAGGACGCAGTCTGACCACCTTGTGACGACTGCAAAAGAATCTATCTAACAATAAGATTTAAACAGTCCAAGAACAAGGCTGAGAACCCAAGGTCAAAAGTATATCAACTAAGGAAGACGTGAGCAACGGTGTCAAAGGCGGCAGACAGTTCAGAAGGATGAGAACAGAGTAAAGGCCATTAGCTTGGCCAGAAAAGTCATGCGAGATCTAGTTGAGAGCTGTCCTCTGTAGAAGGCCGTGGGCGGAAACTGGACTGAAAGGGATCATAATGGAGTTGGCTTCAAGAAACGCAAGACGCGAGAATAAACGGCCTGTGCCAAAACCTTAGAAGAAAAGGAAGAAGAGAGAATCGGATGATAGCTAGAAAAAGAAGAGTTTTTTTCAGAATAGGAAGAAACTAAAGCATGTTTAAAGACTGAAGGGAAAGAACGCGCATAGAGAGAGAGAAGAGAAGAGATGAAAGATATAGGAAGACGAGGGCAGAAAAAGGGAGCTATTTGGAAATTAAAGATGAGTAGAATTGGATCAAGAGAACAAGTTTTTAGGTTTGGAAGAGTGCAGCAGTGTAGAGAGTTTTCATCCAAGAAACAGGAGGAAAACACAGAATGTTTTTTTAGGCAAGAGTGATAGAAGATTAGGAGTAGCAGAAGAATCGGGAGGGACTAGACTCAAGCAAAATAGGGTAATCTTTGAGATGAAAAGTGAGCAAAATCATAGGAAGAATGATGAGAGACGAGGGAGGGAGGTTAAGTAAAGTGTTGAAAGTGGAGAACAAATGCGGCGGGTTCCTCTCATTGGCGCAATCAATTATTTGTAATAATTCCATTGTGCCATGGACATGGGTGCATGAAAAGGAAAGAAAGAACAAATTTGTAATGAAAAATCAACCCACGCCCTGGACTTTTTCCAAAGGTGTTTGGCCTGCTTAAGAGGGCAGGACCAAGAACATAACAAGGGGGTAAGCCGATTTGAGACCTAGTCATAGAGGGAAAGACGCACGACAGAGACGAGGGCAAAAGCTGTCAAGAGTTGAAGAAAGAGTGGAGTTAAATAAAGCAGTGCTTAGTCAGCAGAGGTCCCCAAAAGGTTAGAAAGAGAGAGATGAATCCAAGGTCTGACTGAGACTGAGATCGCAAAATAGCACTGAACAGTAGGACGAGGAAGTGAAGTAGAAGTAAGAGTAAAAGAAATTAAGGATGACAGAATAGGTGCAAGTCCAAATTCCAGGTTTCAGAAATGACACACTGTGCGGCAAGAACTAGGTCAAGACAGTGACTAGAGAATGAGTTGAACTCAGGCTTGCTAGAAGAGGTTAAGAACAATAAAAAGAAGCTTTTTTTGGATATGTCCACAGCAAAAAAGGAACGGTAGGGCCACGTGTGGAGAAGACAGCAAAATGCTAACAGAAGGCGAGAAAAAGGCAGGAATTACTCAATCACCTTCTTGCATTCAGTTTTCTCAGAAAAGGCAAAGGGTGGTTCACTGAGTAAAATGGAGCAGAGACAGAGTAGGGGAATTTCAATCACAGAATAAGTAAGGAGAATAGTAACAGAATACCTGGTTTGGCTCCAGGACCAGAGGAACTAACACATCCAAGAATAGGAAAAGAACTGGCTAATTGTAATACCGGAGCCAGTGGGCATAAGCTTTTGAGAAATCCTGGGAACAGCTGTCCCAGCAGATTGGAGGAGGCAAACGTTGTTCTCATATTCAAAAAGAGGGAAAAGGAGGACCCAACATTAGCATACCCAGTTATTCGGGGGAGGATTATATGGGAGGAGGCAGTCCCTGAGATAGTTTGGACCCAAGCCATTTAGGGCTTTAAAGGTGATAACCAACACCTTGTACTGGGCCCGGAAAACTGAAAGGTGATAGCTGAGACTGAGTGTTGAATGAGGCAATAGCTACCTGTCTGGCAAAGGTCTGACCTTTGCAGACAAAGGTCAAATGAATGGGTTATCTGTGTATGTGTGTGTGTGTGTGTTACTTTATAGTGTCCTTCATAAAAATGCATGCAGTTCTCCACGCCTGGAGCCTCCATTAGTAAGTACCAGTATAGCTGGTGCTTCATTCCTGCATATGTTATCCCCCTCTCACAAAGCCAAACTGAGTACTTCCCCAAAGTAATTACAGTAAGATAGATTGCAACTGCTAGTGGAGGCTCTACAGGCCCCATAAAAATAGGATAACACTGATGTCACATGAATTTAAATCCTGACAACATTTCATCTGTATATCATGACTCAGAAGAGAGTTCATATAGTACTATGAAAACTTAGGAAACAATTTCCAATAGGACAGGAAGGCTCCAGTCCACATTTCTAATGTCTGTTTTTACTTCATAAAGAAACCATCCAAAGTGGGAAAGGATTTCCTGTAGTTGCCAAGAGGAGGCCAACGAGAAATATGAGGCCAATCATCACTTTCCCCTAAAGATTCACTCCTTCTGTTTGTACACATGACTTGAACAGCACACCCTAGTTTTATTTCTTTGTTCTTTATGACATGAAAAGAAAAATGACACAACTGGAGTAGCTTTTGAAAAGCACAGGCAATATGTGGAGTTAATATTTTATGCAGAAAGCTGCCCAGACGCAGCATTCCCACTAGGGAAATGCTAACAGATGGCTCTTCCTTTTCCAGATGCAATTCTGACTGAGCTTTGAAGGTAGGCAATAGGCAGATGTATGATGATGATGATGATGATGATGATGATGATGATGATAGCAGATTAAAGCAAATATCTTTATTATTTTAGGTAACAGTAACTCAGTGGGAGCTGGTTTTCTTCTCATGCTACATTTCTCTTCCTACATTGTATTGGCATTGCATCAAATATGAGGTCAGGACATTGCAACATTACATGTGTCACCACATTGCCACACCAAAGCTCAGTTCAGTGTGTTCAGAAGAAAGGCAGCTGTACTTTTTGTTAACCAAAAAATTAATATTCACTTGTCACTATTCCAGTTGTCAGCTTTTGGAAGTCTGACAAATGTTCTGTAGTTTACATGTTGACTACAGCTCAAATATGTTAAAATTAATCCTCACAATGATCCTCTCTAAGTGCCAGTTTTGAATATATAATACCTACCTTCTCAAAAACCCCAGTATTGAAAGCACTAAGCTAGTATAACTGCACATATTTTCAGATCCCATTAAAAGTGTTCATGAAGTTATAATTATTTGTCATGATAGGCCTGATGGCCAATAACCCCTATATAGCCTGATGTGATGGATACCCTGAAGTGTCCTAGCATGATAAAACATGGAGAGTTTCAGAATCACCTCTGAGACCAGCTTGGCAATGGAAATCCCATAGTCTATCCCAAAATGTGGCATGTTTGCTTTATATTAGGCTGATACCTCCTTGAGATAAACTTTAGGCTTTGTATTTTGATTGTTCAATGCAATAAGGTCCTATTTTCATACCATCCACATCCCCAGGCTTCATTGAGAGATTTTTGTATAAAATGTCAGTCTTCCGGCTGAAGTAATTGTAGTTTCACTTCAGATATGCTTCCTACTCTCCATGTCAAGAAAGAGATACATTTCAGTTTAAGTCTTTTCTACTAAACATAACTGGAGTTCTTTTCCCATAGTCTTCCAACAATATGCAATGTTGCCTGAAATAATAGTAATAGTAATAATAATAATAATAATAATAATAATAACTATTATTGTTGTTGTTGTTGTTGTTGTATCCTATCTATCTTGCAAAATTGGGGTTCAAAACATCTTACAATTTAATATAAAACCATAAAAACTATACAAAAAGTGAACATTAAAATAAAATTAAACTATTAAACTATTAAACTTCCAGTTAAAAGAATAAAATGTAATTAAAAAGATCAAAATGCAATTAAAAACAGTCTGCAAGGGATGCAGGCCTATTCTATCTACTGTCAGCTTCCACACATTAACTAATGAAGGTACAACTTGCATGTACATTAACTCTGTGGACATTAGTTAATATAAGGAATTCAGGGGCAAAGACTTCATTCGTTTTGATACAGTTGGAAAATTGCACAAAAGAAGCTATACGTTTTAGCTTACATGGGAGTATCACAACCACATTTCTCTGGGAGAGAAATCACAAATGTTCCCCCATCACACTTTTTTTTTTAAGTTAGATTGCTTTGGATTATGTGTAGTCCTCAAACTGATGATGAACTCAGAAATACCCTCCAAGATAGTTCAGCTATTTCCAAAGTAGTGTGAAAGGGAGAGGTAGCCCTCTACACACACTTACGCATGGCAAATACTCATTTCCTCCACTCATCATGCAGTGGCTGCACACCACCACACAGATACACAACAACTACCCACAGACATCATGTAATGACACCAGCCCCATCCGAAACACACAAGCTGGATGAGTCAGAAAGTACAGAGCAGCCAGAAAGCATCTGCTGGTTCTGCTTGCCATGGAAGAGAGAGAGAAAAAGAAAAAGTGGGGGGGGGGGGGGGCGGGCAGTTTGAATTGACATAGGACTTTATCACACAGCCATTTTTGCCCAATCCGGGCACGGGACAAGATCAGGCCGAAACGGGGGGTGTGTGTGTGTGTGTGTGTGTGTGTGTGACTGTTATCGCACATGAAATTGCTGCTACACTACCAGCCGATCACCATCCATCCCTGAAAAGCAAATTATCTGTCCTGCTGTGGAAATGGGCTAGGACAGCTAGCATCACTGTTACCAATAAGCTTTTATTCTGGATCTTGGAACGCTTCACACTAAAGGAAAAGTGCCACATTTTTGTTTGGACTGTAGCCAGAACAACATCCTTTTGGAACAACGGACTTGTGTGGCAAAGCTTTCTGAAGATATATTGTTTCAACTATGTCACTGGATTTCTTTTTCAAAGGGAGACAATAAAAAACACATATTCCCTTTTAAGTTTAATGTTCAGCTGTAACTAAGCAATCTTTTGAAGAGCTTGCTTAATCATCTAACAGTGACAAAACATGCAGCTTCTGTGTGCTCAAACAGAAGGATCTTCTCACACCAGATCTTTCAGCTAAATTGGATTATTTCCAGCTTCTAGTCATTTTTTTTTAACAATGGCTTGGTTTGATTGGAGATCAGTACTATAGGCAATCAAATCCATACAATAATGAGTTGCCTGTCCCTTATGCTATAAGACAGCATCGCCAAATCTTTTCTTACCTAACAGGAGGTCAATCAGGATGCAGCAGGATGGTGTTTCCAAAGCCCTCCAATCAGTGAGTAAAACTGTAACAAGAAATTATGGCAGATGATCCTGCTATTGCAGACTTACTCATGGGCAGAAGGGGATAGAATCATCCTCTTCCTCTGCTCTGGTCACCAGAACAGTCCTCCATCTCTCAGTGTGGCTGCTGGCTGTTAAATAAAGTTTGGAGGCATTTACAATTGTGGCAATAGTGCCATAATTGTGTATACATAAGGTTACTGAATAAGGAGCAGTTACACATCTGTAATTCTAGGTTATAAATCCATAACTCCAGTACAGAATGCCAGCCAGAAACTGTGACAAGCTTTGGACCCAATCTGTCAAATACTTTGGATTCCATGAAGATTTCTGTATGTTAAGCATTGTGGTTTCAGAACAATACTTCCACCAGCTACTGTCCAGGCACAGAAATACTGTTTTCTGTGCAAAAAATGTGAATTTTGCACAGATAAGTCCCAAGCTGTAAATACACTTATCAATTCAAGTTTCTTCTCAGATTTCCAAACACTCAAGAAACACATTTTTGACCATTTTTTAAAATATTTTTGAATATTTTTTCTATCTCTATCCCACATTGCCTCATGGAATGGGTAGCTCAGAGATGTTGTTGTTGTTTCTCTTGGTCCCATTTCTGGCACCTTCTTCTTTTTTTCACTGCTGGCACTTTGATCTCTTGTGTAGCTATGATGGAGGAGCTATAGAATCAGCATTAGTCGCAGCTGAATTAGGTCTATTGAAAACAACTGTCTTAGGACCCATTAATTCCAATGGGCCTGCTTTAAGTATTGTTATTGTTGTTTGCCTTCAAGTTGTTTCTGACTTATGGGAACCTAAAGCCACCCTTATCACGGAGTTTTCTTCACAAGATTAGTTGAGAAAATATTTGCCTTTGCCTTCCTCTGAGGCTGAGAGAATGTGACTCAAGGTCATCAAGTGGATTTCCATGGCTAAGCAAGGATTCAAACCCTGGCCTCTAGAGTCAGAGTCCAAGAGACAAAGCACTATATCATGCTGGTTCTGGGTATAGCTATATCTAGATCTAGCCCTGCGCTCTGAAGAGTCTTTTCATCTTAGAAATGAATGTTAAATTTTAAATATTTTTCATAAATGACAAAAACATTATTGTCTCTTTGGTTTAGCACTAAGGCGGTGAAATTTTTATTCTGATGATTTTTTTTAAATTGGTCCTAACAAATCTATTGTTTCATTAACCCTGTCCAAATGCTTTTTTCCTCTTGATGAATCAACATAACTGGCTGTATTTTTTTTAAGATACTTAATTATTTTCCTTCCCCTATTTACAAAAGGTCTTTTTAACATTAGTAAGATAATAGTTGCATGATGCTGTAGGACTCCCACACAAATGCTTTAGTCATTTCTCTCCACATCTTTCCAGGTATTCCAACAGCCCAGCTTGCATTATCCCAGAGATTAATTTTTGCCAACTAATTGTCTTGTTAACAATAGCTCAGGCAGAGCGTGGGAAACTATGATAGACCGTTTTCACTGCCTATGTTCAGGATATTGCTGCGGAATGCTGTGATATGATAGAGCTTTGAGAATAACATCAAGAGAAGATGAGCTCTAGCAAAGCTATGGAGCTAAGCTAAATGTTCCTGCAGTCATGAAAGCAGAAGCACGACTGCCTCCACATGCTTTTGAAGGGTGCCTTTAATAAGAACATTGTGAGCTAGCTAGCAAAGGAAGGAAAAAAGCCAGGAAACCATGTCAAAGAGAATGGGAGAAAGTGCTCTTTTTTTAGGGCAAAAGAAGCTCTTTTTTTTTTGTTCCTGCCAACTTACAGAGAATAAAAACAAAAGTTCTTTTCCCTCCCCCTGCCCACAGCTCAGTTTGTCACAAAAGGGGAAAAGACTAGAGTTAAGGTCCAAATGGACTTGGTTCAAGTGAGTGCAAATTCAAATGCAGGTCAAATAATGAACAGTGTTCTTTTTCCTTCTCACTCCCCCCCTCCACGGTGTAAGTATCATGCAGTGCCTTCCTATGAATGGAAGAATGAATAAGGTACAGGGGCAATACTGGGGGCTGGGGGAGTTAGGTGGGATTGTCAGAGAAGGAACTAAATGTATTTTGGAGACAGTAAGAGGAGAATTATGTTAACATCTCTCTGTTTATAATATTATGAGACTGTGTATAAATGCAAAACCTCTCCTCGGGTGGCTAACATGATAAAACACTATGCGATAAAATTCAATAATAAAACAGTCAAATGTAATGAAATCAATTTTTTGTCGTATGCCTTCAAGTCATTTCTAATTAATGATTACCTTAAGGTGAATCTATCACAGGGTTTTCTTTGCAAGATTTGTTAAGCAAGTGGTTGCCTTTGCCTTCCTTTGAGGCTGAGATAATGTGACTTGGCCAAGGTCACCGAGTGGGTTTCCATAGTTGAGCAGGAATTCTGGTCTCCAGAGTCATAGTCCGATGCTCAAACCACTACACCATGCTGATGCTCATAATAAAATAAAATCAATATCTACAATAAGAACAACAAATATCAGCAATAAAAGTGCTCAGATTGGGCAGTGCTGAACTCTAAAACATTACAGAAGATAGAGTTAAGGACAGTCCAATAAAATATGTTTCTGAAATCCTTCCAGCAATGGGATCCTATGGGTAACCCATTCATCTAGAGTTCTAGGGGAGATGCAGAAAATGCCCCCATTTTAGAGGTGGGCAAGTGGGAAAAATGTCTTTTGCTGTTCTTAAAGTGAACACAGCCTGAGATTGGGGGAGATTATATGTTTACATTATTTTCTTTAAAAAAAAACTGACAGCATATTTTACATTAATGCTTCCACCTAAAATATGTGTTCTTTGAAGTAAGACCAACCTTTTTTTTTTTTTTTTTTTTTGATAAAGTGAAATTCAGGAAAGCAATGTTTAGGACTGTGTCTTTTATTTTAATGCCTAGTTTATGGTGGTTATCATCTTAATGTGAAAAGTAGTACTCCTGCCAGTAATGACTGGAATCCTGAAATGGGAAATTACAGTGTAAGAAAGATTTTTGTTGTTGTTGAGGGAGGTGTACTTTGGAATTGACTCCAGTAATGTAAAAAATACCTGCAATGAACATCCAGCCAGCACTGTCAGTTGATGCTAAAACCTGACCCATTTAAGCTTTATATGCCTCTCGCATTTGACAGTGACAGTATTAAAAGTCTTCCATCAGGAAAGTGTCCTGACACATGTCAGTGTCCAAAAAAGAAAGACAGAAAGAAAGAAAGAAAGAAAGAAAGAAAGAAAGAAAAAAGAAAATGAAGAAAATCATGAATCAATCAATCATGAATAGTCCTGTAGCTCATCCTATAATATTCTCCAACCTTTCAGTGGGACTGTAGCAAAGAGCCTATGAAAAGCTGCTATCTGCCAATGGTCGTGTGTGTGTGTGTGTGTGTGTGTGTGTACACTTCTTGCCTAATTTAGTTAATCATGAGCCTTTTTTGGGCTTTTACTAGAGATAAATAAATGTAGTTGTAGAAGATGGGTGGCTCCTCCCTACTGATGACCATTCATTAGAATATCTATGAGGAGCAATCTATTTTCTGGTGGTTGAGGAAAGAACCTGAAAATTCAGGTAGCCCCTGACCCATCGCACCAATCATGTTCACTAGCGAGAGACTGGGGTTACTGTGGAATAATCCTATACTTTTGAATTAATGAATGAATTGATCTGTCAGGTCTGAATATAGGAATGAGAACAATTTGTTTGGAGAGGAAACTGTACTCTCTTTGTAGTTTAGATGATGAAAATCTATACAACAGCAGGAGCCCTTCTCATATCTTCTGTATGAGTAAAGTAGGACTTGCATACCTTCCAACTGTCCCAGTTTGGCAGGGACAGTCTTGATTAATCCTCTGTAATCCCCCCTTTCAGCCCTGTTTTAAATGGTCCAATTTCTCTCTTCTCCTTCCATTTTTCTGCTTTATCCTCAATTTACCTCAATTGCAAACTGAGTTCAAAGTGCAAAAGTTGTTTGAACTCAACTCAGCAGAGGGAAAGGAGAGGAGAGAATGAAATCTCTTCCCTTTGCCGGTGGTTCATTCAAAAGCAAACTGCTGCTGCCTTTCCTCGTTTGAATGTGTTTTCTCATTAAAAACTTTGCCAACTAGACTACATTCCAATGTTGGTGGTCCACATGTGTCCCAGTTTTCATCTGTAAAATGTTGGAGAGCAAGCACTTGCTGAAAGCTCTTGTAAAATCCTTGCCTTTTAAAATATTGTTTTATTTGTGCATTACTCTCTGATTAATCTGGATGCCTCTCCTTTTGAGTCTGTTGATTAATCTAATTTGAGGGGTGTAACTTTGTTGGATCTGGGGGACAATTTCTACCTGGGGACCTTCTAACAGGGGAAGGCATACAGGGAATGCCAAAATGATAAAGAGGGAGGGAGGGAGGGAGGGAAGGAGAACAATATAGGTGCCTAGATGTCTACTTTTAGTTTGCAGAAAAGGATAATTTTTTGATGTTAAAAATGCAGGGGATTCTGACAAACTTTTTATCAGGATTTCATGGAGGTGATTTATCCTTCTGTCACTGAGCAAAACATCAGTCATAGGACCCCCAAAACAGCTAGAGGTACTCTACTCTAAGCCCCTACTCTAAGGGCTGCTGTCATACTGCATAATTAAGGCAGTTTGGCACCAAATAAAAAACAATGCATTCATCCTATGGAATACTGGGATTTTTAGTTTGTTGTGATACCAAAGCTGTCTGACAGAGAAGGTTTAAATATCTCCCACAAAAACTATAAATCCCAGAGTTCCTTATCATGGAGCCATGGCAGTTAAAGCAGTGTCAAACTGCCTTAATTCTTCAGTGTAGATGCAGCCTAAGTATTGTTACTTAGGAGCTTGACAGACTGGTGTTATACTCCAGCGTGGGGGCAGTGGGGGGCGTGGCAACCGCACACCAGCTTCCCCGACACCGCCCCCCATGTCACCCAGCAAAAAGCCACCACTGCCACAACTAGGATGCCCTTTCCACAGCACAAAAAGGAGCCCTTTTTGCAGCTTTATTTTGCACCGCAGAAAGGACAGATCATGGCCAGATCAGGGCTGCAGCATGCAGTTTCCACAGCCCTGATCCAGCAAGGAAAGGGGTGGCACAGAGATGCCCCTTAGGAGCCATCTATTGAGCCCCTTAGTCTTGCACTTTGATAGAACCTTAAAGGCACGCACGCACACGCACACAGACACACACACATTGTATGCTGATAAAGAATTTCATTTCATGAAGATGATGGCTTTAAAATGCCCAGCTGGGTCAGCAATCTGTGAAGGAAGCCTGAGTGCAAAAGATCTCAGTCTTCTCATTCCTGTAGAAACAAGTAAAAGCTGGAAGAGAATATGTCTCCTTGGCTGGTCTCAACTCAGCAGTAGTCTTTTCTTTTCTGTCTGTCCACGGAAGAAGGCAGTGGGACTCAAGTCTAACCTCATGTCACCTGATGGGATTACAGGCCGATCCTGTCAGGTAGCTGCCATGCTATTACTGCATCTGGGTTTTTTGCTTCTTAGTTAGAAGTTCAATAACACTCAGCAGTAAAGAGTCAGAAATGCCTCAGAGTTAATCTAACTGTTTTTAGATTAACAGTTTAATTTTTAATTGTTGTTGTTATTATTATTATTATTATTATTATTATTATTACATCTGTGAGTCTTGGGTCCTTCTGGGAGAAAGGTGACATATAAATGAAATGAAATATATAAATTCTGACTTCCTTGTGAGGTAAACTGATACCTTTAGGGATGTTTTTCCACCTCTTCTCTTGCTGGCTCTTTCAGCTCTTCCCTACAATGAAGCTACGTTTGATCATTGACCTCAATAACTCTCCCATCTTACAATGGAGTCTCTATAATAAAACCTTAATTTTGCATCTGAAAGCTATTGGTGTGTTCACTCCTTAATCAGGATCTCTAACCACTGCATACGCTCTCTCTTATTTATCTGTGGCACTTTTTACCAGGCAACTGGATCAGCAATAAGATATCTATAGATACTCCACCATCAATGAACCTGGAAATGTGGCTAATAATACCCTCTACTCCATTTTCCTATCCCTGGAGCCCTAAAAACATTCTTCAAACTCCTAGCACTCCCCACCACAAAAAAAAAATTTCAGTCCATTTTGTGCCTCTCTAATGATGTGTGTGAAATGGATTAAAACCACTGCAAAACATAGCTTCCCCCACCCTGATCACTGCCCAACCAGCCAAGACTAAAAACATCCTATCACATCATTTCTTGGATCAGTTTTGCATATCAGTGTGGCCTGCTGGGGTGCACAAGGGAAAATCACTCCTAGTGCATTTGTCCACTCTGATCCTCTCCTTGATCTGGATTTCCTCAAGTTAACAGAGCTCTCTCTAGAATTAGATCCATAGAATTAGATCCAGGTTGGATTAGATTGCTATGACAGTGAATTGATCAAGAGATTGCAACAACAGGATTCAAGCCTCAAAGCAACATTCAAAGGTTAATATTGCCAACATAAAACCTCAGCTTCAACAGGAACCATATTGATTGCCTATTTTTGTTGCAAAGATATTTACATCTGGATAGTTGTGGGGGGGGGAGCTCCTAATATGCAGTCTGAAAGCCAGGAGAGATAGGGGCCCTGCACATACTTTCATAAAATGGTACTTTGAACTTTATTGACTTGAATGTGATTAGTCTTCTTAGAGGGAAAAGTGCTTGGACCTTGCCACTATTTCCTTATTGGATGTAAGCCTAAAACCTGCTGTCTGTGAATACCGAGTAAGCTAATTCACATCTTCTCTAATGTTTTCCTCAAACTTACAGATTGCTAATTACTTGGGAGTGTCTTATACTTGCATGGGAGTATAGAGAGGGATATGACAGCCAATTATTTTTCTTCCTGAGATTCATCATGTAACCTTATTTCACTTCCACGGTTGAACACTTCCCAATAGTTCCCACACTTCTGTCATTGTTCTGCAGCTATTCAAGCACGGCAGCCCTATTGTTTAAGTAAGAGCATTTCCTCCAGCCAGCTTTATGAGAGACAGACCAGACAGTGTATCCAGCATTATCCATATTAAGCTTTGCAGTTCAGTTGGTAGGTGAAAATCTGAGCAGTCAGGCTTAACATGGATAAAAGTGCAGTGCAAACAAGTCTTTGCAAAGTGGACTAACTAAACTCCCATTTGGACCTCTCACTTAATAGGACAGATAACTGTTACTTTAAAGTTAATGCATTTCAATCTGCCTCAGAGAAGTGATTCAGTCATTTCAAAAAATATATGAAATACCATGAAGGAAAAACATTCCCATTCTTCTTTTAAAAAAAATAGCTGAAAGATTGTTTTTTCTGTCATCAAAATCTAGGTTACCCACTGCAGGGTAAATTCCATCCCTTCACTCACCATGACGACCGGATGATGCAAAAAGCTTTCTTCCCAGAGGACAAAACCATTTACAGGTAACTTATGCTGGAGAGGCTTAAAAAGCAGAAGATGCACATGGCCCACTGTTTCAAGAAATGATGAAAGGTGTTTCTCGGTATGACACAATGCAGTAGGTGCTGTTTATTACTTTCCTTTGATTTGATGCCAAATGTAGGCTTTGAGTTGACTATTGTTATTACAGTCATACCTTTTATTGTACTCTAGAAAGACAGCCAACTCTGATCACTTCTCATAAAGCATGACATCTGAAATTACATTATCCTAAGCACTGTAAGGTTAAAAAGAGGGGAGTGTGATCCTGCCTCTCTCCGTATTCCAGTCTCAACTGAATTAATAAAGGCCTTCATGTTTGGCATAAAGCATTCATTCTTTTACAAGGATAGTGGTGTGGAGAAGCATTAAGGAAACTAACAACCATAGACAGCCTTTCAGTTTATGAAACTTGTTACCAGATACTTTGGGCCCCAAGGTTACTGTCTCAAAAGACCCTACAAGCATTTTTATTTTTTCAGTAGCCCCCTCTTAAAGTAGAGATGGGTAAGATGCAACTCTGTTGCAACCTTCATAAATGCATGGCCTTCTCAATGCACCTGTACCTCCCCTTTATAAGGGATTGGAAAAAATCTTAGTCTTAGAGGTGGAAGGGACCAAAGGACCATCCAGTTCACTCCCTACCATGCAGTAATACACAACTAAAGCACTCCTGGAAGATCGCTGTCCAGCCTTCCTTTAAAGCCACAAATGATCAGCTGCCACTCCTGAAAGCCAAAAATGGGGTAGCCCAACAAAGCAGCAAAAATTAACCCTCACCACAATTGCCCACCCCCTGTTACTAGCATTTTATGTGGCTTTTTCTGTGTGTGACTGAGTTCAATGTTTGTATTTGTTATTAATCTGTTAAATGGATTTTAATTGTGGGCTGTTGATGTTGTATGAATTATGTATTCTGCCTTCAGAGGGTTCTTTTGCCCTTTGAGTACCTTATACACATATAAAGAAACAAACATAGTTTATCTTCAAAGTACCTTTATGGTAGAGCTACGGTAGAAGAAGATATACCTTCCCATTCCAAGAAATAAACTTAAATTACAATGGGCCCTTGGTATCCACTGGGGTTAGGTTCCAAGACCCCCACCCAATAGATACCAAAATCCATTGATATTCAAGTCCCATTATATATACTGGATAGTAAAATGGTTTTCCTTATATAAAAATCAATGGCCTGTTACAGACTGCCAAAATAAAGCTGCTTTGGGTCTCTTTGGAGGTATGCTGTTTAAATTATGCATGCACCCTAAGAATCCGGAAGCTGCACCAAAGCTGCACTCCAGTGCTTAGGAATGGAGCGTGGCTTTGGCACGACCTCCGGACTCTTAGGACCCATGCATCATTTAAATAGCATACCTCCAAAGAGACCCGAAGCAGCTTTATTTTGGCAGTCTGTAACAGGCCAATGTTTGCTTTTTGGAATTTATATATTTTAAAAATATTTTCAAGCTGTGGATGCTTGAATCTGTGGATAAAGAATCCATGGATATGGAAGGCTGCCTCTACATACTTTCATTTGGAAGTAGGTTTTTCCTGTGCTTGCTGCACTTACACATATAATTGACTTAGTGCTTGGTTTCAGTTCTCAATTTGAGGTTATGTGAGGCAAAATGAAATCCTTGAGTCATACATTTGAGTCTGTCTCACTCACATCCACACATCCACACACACCCTAGACAGTCACCACAGCCATTCGAAGCAAGTAATATTTAGCTTTCATATAAAGAATATCTTTCTCTGCACTGGGCTACAGAAGCATACCTTGGCCTATCAACAGACCACTATATGTGTATTCAGATCCACTGATTTCAATGGGGTACACTCCCAGGTACGTTAGGATGGAATTCGACATTACCATGCCACAATAAATGTGTTAGCCTCTAAGAACCAAAATAAATAATAAAAATATATAAATAAAATGTGTGATTTAAATTTAATAAACATGCAAATTGTAGTCAGTGGTAGCTTTCTTTCCAGAGTGAACAGCAGACTCAGGGAGAGGTGATTAGGAATGAGATCACGGTGAGGACAAAGGATCAAGTCTTCTCTCACTTCATGCCATAGATCCAGTTCATGCTTCATCATAAGTGCTATTTATTATAAACAAATAATCACCAGACAAGAACTATTGCTGTGATTAATTTAAACACTACAACCCCCATATCTGTGTGGGATAAGTTCTTGGGTTTACTGTGGAAAATTGTGGATAATAGTGAACCCTATTGAAATGAATTATTTCTGACAGAAGTTGACCATAGATGTTAGTCACGGGCCTGTATTTTGTCAAAATGGTGTTGTGGTTGTTGTTTTCTGAGTATGGGGGAATATCTGTGGAGACACACCACTCCTCCTTCTGGCCACAAGGTAGTGGGGGGAAGTATTTTAAAGTGCAGGAAATTTAAAATCCATTAGCAAAACAACAAGGTATTTCTTAGGAGATCCAGGATGTCTCCGTTACATCATTGTTACAATGATGTTATTTTAGTTGTAAGAGACTGAGAACTCAATCACACTACACTGTTATAGTGCTATGTTCCATTTTAACTATCATGGCAACATCACATGGAAACCTGGGATTTGCCATTTAGCAAGCTGCATTTAGAATTTTCAGCCACAGAAAGTGCTTGGGCCTCACTAAACTACAAACCCCAGAATTTCCCATAATGTTGTTATGACAGTTAAAGTGGAATACAGCACTATAACAATGCAATGTTAGCCACATGATTTTCTCTTCAGCCATCCCCAGACTATGGCATGACCTGCCAGAAGAGATTCAATAGATGAATATGCTGTCTGAATTCAAATTAGCATTAAAAAAAACAATCTCTTCCAGCAGACTTATCCAGATGATTTCTAAATGATGCATTTTAAATGTGGGTTGTTTTAATATAAATACATCTTATTTGTCCTTTTAAATTGATGTGTGTTTTAATGGATGTCTTTTTCTCCACCTCGATCCATGGGGACAGGTGGGTTGTTATTGTTGTCGTTGTTGCTGCTGTTGTTAACAACTTTGATATTCTGTAAATATGATGTGGATTTTTAAAATTTGTTGTAAGCTTCTTTGGATCCTAAATTGGGGGAAAAGACAGGAAGGAAATAAGTATAACAACAAAAAGAATAATAATTATATATTATTATTATTATTATTATTATTATTATTATTATTGCCTGTTACTTTCAGCAAGAAGACCACTGGTCTCACTGCTGCCCCTCATCTTCTGCTTCATGAAGAATTCACAGGACTCTGCCCCATCGTAGTCCCAGGGTGCATCTACACTGTAGAAATAGTGCAGTGTAACACCATTTTAATTGTCATGGCTCCATCCTATAGAATCCTGGGATTTGCACTTTTGTGAGGCACCAGCACCCTTTGGCAGAGAAGGCTAAAGACCATGCAAAACTAGAAATTCCATTATCCCATCTGTTAGAGCTATGGCACTTACAGTGGTGTCAAACTGCATTATTTCTACAGTGTAGATGAACCCCCCAGTCCTGCATGAAATGGTGAAAATACAGCAAATCAGAAACACACATACAATCTTTTATCCATTGTAATTTGCTGTTTGACACATAGTTGTCAGGAACACACACTGGTTTCCAAAACCTTGTCAAGTTTTAGAAAGAAATGAACTAAAGACAAAAGATCTCCATTAACGACTTCCATCAGCCCCCCAAGTAGCTAAATGTGCAGCTTTGCAGGACCACATTTCATCTCCATCCCTCCCACACCAAGCTAGTAGAGTTGTTTAAAGACCCTGCAGCATCCTTCAGGAGATAAGATTCATTACACACCCAGAACATTAGCCTTCAAATGTCTGAATTACTTCACTGTTAAAACGAAGATACCAAATCGGAACCAGATGACTAGAAACAAAATTGCCTGGTTTGCATCATAAAAGGGGCAAAGACGACTCCAGAGCAACTAGACCTCCCATGAAAGTCCTCCTTTTTCTAAAAATGGTGCAAATAAGAAATGGAGGGGAGGGGGAATTGAGGCATTTCACTCAATTTTGGCCAAATCACTTTATTTAAGACTGTAAATTAATTCCACATCCCTCTCCACATAGCCTAAATACTATTAATAGCACTAGTACTATTATTAAGAGAAAAATAATACTGTATATTTAAAGTTTAAAGTTGGGGAGGGTGTGTGTGGAAACACAATTCACAGAACTCACATAAATGAATGCAGAATATACTGTGGTAGCTATATATTTAGACAGTTTTAAAGGGGACTGGACAGATTCAAGGAAGATAAAACTGGCAATGGTCATGCCACTGAATACCAGGTGCTAGGATGAGCAGGAGCACAGGTGGCTTGTCAGGTTGCCATAAGCACATGCTTACCCTCTGGACAGAACCAGCCTGAGACATACTGCTCAGTGGAAAATCATTCAAATATCTCACTCAGGTTAAAATTTTTACAAGATGCCTTGTACCCTAAACCAATCAAGTTATTTTAGCAAATTACCCCCCCCCCCAATCCCCCCAAAATCCACCCCTCTGCTCTGGGCAATAAAATACAATAACAGGGAATTATCACTGATATTTGACATCAGCTACTTAGTTACATATGCACAACTAGTTACATATACATGTCATAGCCCGACCCTCATCAGCCCAAGTTAAGCCAACAGGAGCATCAGGCAAAGGAGTTTTGATCAGCTGCCAGCTGCAGTGCAAGGAAGAGGATGTATCTTTCTACCCCCTTCCACAATCTGACAATCAAACGTAGAGCCCATTTTGCAATTCTTCATTGCAGCCTCACTTGCTGGTAGGAGGAGGCTGGAAATATCATCCTATTATGCCCTGATTAGGAAATAGACCTCCTTTCCCTATTTCTGCTGCTGGCTGTTAAGGTGGGCTGAGCTGGCAGAGTATTTACATAGTCTTACAGGAAGACTGAAAGAGAAATACATTTCAAACATTACTGCTACTGGTACCTTTGTCCCTTTGGTTTCTCT
Organism: Sceloporus undulatus; assembly: GCF_019175285.1. Classification (NCBI taxonomy): domain Eukaryota; kingdom Metazoa; phylum Chordata; class Lepidosauria; order Squamata; family Phrynosomatidae; genus Sceloporus; species Sceloporus undulatus. The sequence continues at coordinate 102,744,973 of NC_056522.1, read as the reverse complement.
TATTTCCAGGAATTAGTAGGAATGCATATGGGACCTTGGCAATGAAAGCAAATTTCCAGGCATCCCATTTTCACATGGGATGTCATGTATTTGGGGTCCCTGAAGTTCCATCTCTTACTGAAGCTGTACAGCATACTCTAAATCTTGTATCTTTGAAGTGCTGAGCAAACCTCCTAGCATTTGGTACACTAGAATCATGTCAAATGATGGGGGCAACCTTCTGAAATTGTTACTGGTATGATACTGCTTTCTTCTTGTCTGGCTGGTATGAATCCTGGAAGACAAATCCCTTATCCCACAGGAGCCTAGAATAGGTATTCATCAAAGTTGAGTTGGCCTTATAGGTCTCTCTCACATGCATTTGTTTAGGTGCTGAGAATTCAGTAACTTAGGTATTGAGAGCTGAAAGCAGGAAGAGCAGAATCAAGCCATGCTTAAAAAACCTGAGGCCCTTTCACTGCATACCAAATGTTCCAGGTTTGATGTGTTGCCTGCATGGCTGGCTTTCAATTCACTGTGAGTAGAAGAGCAGGCACCAGCCACATTCACAGTAGACCCACCCTATAGCATGTGAAAAATGCATAAAATGACATCCCAAATGCTGCAAGGGGTCTGTCTATTTTGAGTTTGCCTCATGCCCACTCTTCCTCTTCTCAGCTGTTGGTACCTTAGTTGCTAAGTCATGTGTGCGCCATATGAAGCAAGCCTATATAACGAAGAGGAGGGCCTCAAGACTTGTAGCTCCCACAATATTAGAGATCTCATGGACCATCAAACTTTTGTGATAGTGCTATGTTCCTGTGAGAACTTTAACCTCTAGGAGCGTAGAACTCTCGCAAGGGACCCTCCTTTCAGGAGGCTTAGGGGCCTTGTATGGGCCTGCCAGTCTTGAAGTCACTTGGTAAAATAGTGGAGAGTCCCATATTGATCCCCTCTGCTTCCACATAACTTCACTTCAACATTCTTCTTCTTGATTCTGCTTTCATCAATCTTCCCTTACTAATCTTTCCTCCTGCTGCAGCCCCCTTGTTCCTTTCAGTTACCCATGTCTATTTTTGGTCACTACAGAGTTAGCTATTTCTTTGTGTCTCTACAGCAAACAAGGCCTCCATGGACTTACTGTAGAGCCACTGAAGCCCTCTACCCATGGCCATTCATGCTGGAGGAGAGTGTGGAGGAAGAGAGAAGCATCTGGCGGTGTCACTATAGCCAGATACAAGATGATTACATCACCCACTGAAACCTCTAGAGGATGCTGGAGGACCACAGTAGAGGATGTCATCAGTCTGCAACTGCTTATGGGGCATAAATAGATGCTTTTTTCAATTCCTCTGCTCCATCAGCCATGGAATGGCTGTGTAGAGGGGGCTGAGAAACATTATAGTTAGTCTTAAAGGGGGGGGGGGGGGTTGAGTGGAGAGGTGTAATATAGTTCCACATTCAAAACTACTTTGCTGTACTGCACCATGCAGAACTTCAGCCACAGAATATAATATAGAGAATAGCTTCCATCTTTTTGTTTCTAACAAAAGAACCCAGCCAAAAACAATAATTAATTCAGTAGGTTTGAAACTGGCAACATGCGCATTTGTAATGTGTCTCATACTAATCTCAATAGTCATCCAATGCCATTGTTAAAAAAATTATTTAATCCCCAATCTCTAAAGGTAAGTCCTGTCCAGTTCACAGGACATGAAAATGTTATGGGAATGAAAGCAGAAGGATTAAAGAGTCAGTTTCCCATGCTGCAGAACCCAGGAGATGTTTCTACTTTCAGGGAAAGCAGTTGGGGTGACTGGGGAAAGGTCATTAGGTGTTAAACCCACAAATTAATGGTTTTTCTTGTTGCTCTAAGACATTTGATAACTGAACTAGAGGTCAGTGCAAATCCACCAGCTAAGTATCTCAATTAGAATCAAACTCTTTGCCAAATTCCTCAGGCTGCTACACCTGAAGTGGCTTCTCTCCAGTCGGTTCCAATCAAAACTTGGAGCTCTTGATTCATGAGGCCAGACACAGGGGAGGCTGCAAAACAAATTGTAACAGCTTATGTCATACTAAGGCTCTCTTCAGAGGGAGGATGAGTGATTATTCCACAGCTGGGGTTTCCAAGGGGCAAAGGGAAAGAACAATATTGATGGAAGGTCAGTTACCATCCTTGAGCAATATAGTCCAAGGCAAATGTGCTATTGTGACATGTCTTTTCAAACATACACACTTGCATCATCAAGGGCCCAAGCTAAGGGCAGTATCTGTGCATGCTCTGTGACCATTTGACAAAAGGTTAGCCTGTCACTCAACAAATGCCCTGTGATTTGAAAGAGACAAACAAAAAAATAAAACACAGAGTTGTGAATGATTAATAGATCCCAACACACACTCACTCGTCCGCCTATGCAAGGCTTCTGTATCTTTTAAAACAGAGGAATAGTCAGAATTGAACAGAAGTGTCTTCTTCAACATAGAGATGCAATGACAGCAAAAGTTAAATCTATTGGATTTTAGCCTACTGTCACACCTGGCATCTTATCTATTGGCTACTTATTTGTACTGGTAAAACTGCTTCCATCAGCAAAATTATAAGGGAAAGGTCTCCCATACTCATTGTAGCCCATTCCTTCATACATCCCACAAACTTGCACTAAAGAGCTGGGAAATACTTTTTAATGAGTTTTCCAATGGTGCTGTGAGCGGGGAGGATTACCATTGTACTGGTACTCAACTCTTAGCATTGTGTTGGATCTAGGCCAAAGGCACAAGGGCAAGTCAAGCTGTTTTATTTTGATGTCTTTTTTTCCAAGTCATCTTGGGAAACATATACTCATACTCACTTGATAACAGCTTTGGAACCTACCATAAACTGATGGCGCATACTCATTATTAAGAATTTGAATCAGATGGCCTTTATAAAATCCAATAGGGTTTTTCCACCAGCAGGAGTTATACAAACAATTAGGCCTAGGAAATTGCATCCTGGTATTGCAAAATCCTATTCATATTAAATCTGATCTAAAGTTGAAATAAAATATTATGATTTTGATTTCTTTTCCATTTTACTTTTCATTCTGTATGTTTAATGCTTTCTTTGATGTCACCCCAGTTACTATGGGGGAATGTGCAATAGAACTGGATTGGAATCTTGCTAAGTGGTAAACATACACACTTTCTGCAATAATTCTACTCGGAATCTCAAAGACAAATGTCTACTTCTATGTTACAACAATTCATACTAGAATGAATTGACAGAGAGTTTCATTCTTGACAAACTTTGGGCCTGAACAGACATGCCAAAATAAAGCTGCTTTGGGTCGCTAGAAGCTGCTCCAAAGCTGTGCTCCAGTCCTTAGGAGCGTGGCTTTGGTGAGGCCTCTTGCATCTTAGGACACATGCATCATTTAAACAACATTCTTCCAAAGTGACCCGAAGCAGCTTTATTTTGCTCTGTCTGTTCAGGCCCTTTGTTTCCATTATAGTGCAAGAATAAACTTGCATTGTTTCAGCAGACTGACTGAACCTCTACATTTCTAAAAAGAATTAACCTTTCTATCTATGGTAGATTTACCCATGAAGTAAGCTATGGCCCAATTAAGTCTTAAAACATTGATTCTTGCTGTCAGTTAGAATCATCCAGCCATGGGTTACATTCAGTATCATATACCTGAACATGTGCAGTAGGAACTCACCTTCTTCTGCTCCCCATTCAATCCCAGTGTACCCAAAAATATAATCTTGGAAGGTCACCCCATCTGAAGCACAGCTGAAGGGGCACCAGAGGCTGCAGAAGAAGGGGGAATCAATTCAAATAGCAATCTGCAGCATTGGATCCAATAGGATACAAGCCAATACTTACCAAAAAAGACATTCACAAAGGGAACCATATTAGGCCATTGTCTTGCCTTCTTTTGACATGGAACAGATCTTTTCTTAATGTTTCAAGCAAGACTAAAGTGAGCTCCTACTCTGATTAATGGAATGAGACTCTTCACTTCCACAGAATATAGGAAAATGAAAAGAATGAATATTATATAAGTACTATGGAATTTCTGGTCAGTGTGTGATTATGTGGCCTATGAAACAAAACAGTTGAAATGTTCACAAGCAAAACTTAAGAAATACTTATTCTTTTGTTTCCTATGCTAGTTTTTATGTGATTTATTTTATGTAGTGGATTCCTTCACCTGCTGAAGAGTCTCATTCAGAGCTCAACAACAGATTTGTGCCTGATTTTCTGTTACTATTTTGGGGAGCTCTCAGTTATGTAGTCCTCAGACCTGTGGTTTCTGAGGGTACAGCCAAGTAATACATACATTACAGGGAACTTTGATTGTCAACTAAAAGTATTATCATGTTCAACCTTGGTTACTTTTAAGCAAATTGCAATGATGAAATGTTACAGACAGGGTGACTTCCACCAGCTGCTTTTGGTGCATGTCCCTCCACTCTCAGAGACTTGGAAAACAAACTGGTGCTCTTGCATGATCTACTTGTAATGCATGCATTGTACCCTCAAAGCAGCATGTTTTATGGAGATTTTGTACAAGGGTAACAGATCAGTGTAGAAATACTAGAGTTTATCAGAACACTTTTTCAGGCTGAACATGTAGCCATACAAGAAGAGAGGAGAGAAGATGTTAAAAGAAAAAGAAAAGCAAGAATATTGCTTAGCGTGGTAGAAACATGAGTCAGTAGTCTTAAATTCTTAGTGGAAGAGATACTTTGGTAGACATGATTATATAAAGCTTGTGTGTACGTGTCGAAGGAGTGAAGGAGAGACAGAAAGCTTCAGCAAGGCACAGTATCATTTGTTTGAAAGAAAATATAACTATCTGCAGGTCTTATTCAGATCTCAATAAGACTGAGTACATATTTACAACAGAATTCCACTCTTTGATTTTCAGAGCAAGTAAAAAATCTGTTACATGACTGTATTCTAAGGATCCTCTTGCCGAAATTGTTTGCTGTCATCATAAATTTTCCATGGCATAAATAACAGAGATAATGACACATGCTTGAAGATGACAGCAATTATAACTCAATCCACATAAGAGGACTGTACTTTTCTGTGTCCATTTTAAATACAAAACCCCAAAATACAAGTATTTTAAGATCCATCTTAAAAGTACATGCTATGATTGAAATTCATCTTTGCTAAGTTTGGAATATGTATTTGTTGGTTAAAGAACTGCAGGCAGTTCTTCCAAGCACCATAAAAGAAACTTTGATGTGACAAAGGAAGATTGTATACTGTACCTTAAACTGTATTTTTTTCTGAAGCAGTTTTTGTGAATCAAACTGTGCTTTGAAAAACATGATCCAGTTTGATGACACATCAACAAATTTGCCAGTATACAGTCTTTGTTTCTTACAGGTATGTGAAGGAGGTGAACGAATATTGGGGTACATTCCTTTCCCTAATCTATCATTTGCAACTAGAATATTAAATGCCTAGCAAAAACATTAGGTGTTAAAAGTTGGATAACTGTGATTTTGTGCCTGATTTTTCCTTTCCTTTCAAAACTTTATTTGGAATAAATGAAGCATTTATTCGTGTGATTCTTTTTAGTGGGCAAAACTTACAAAGATTGTGCTGCATTTTCATTGCTCAGCCAAGCATATTTTCATAGTAGGGTAGGGAAGAAAAATATTTGGATGGGAGGGTGTATTGCACTTGGTAAATACAATGCTGAATTGTTTTAGACAGCTACTTTATTCTTAGTCCTGAAGTTTCTAGGAGCTGGATAGCAGCAAGAGAGCATGCAGAAGAAGCAGTGGGCTTTTAGCATCTAACATTTGTTTCCTGGGAGAAACTGCTGGTCAGAGTCAGAGCACATGCTTTGTAGGCAGAAGGTCCCAGATTCAATCAATCCATTCTGTCCAAGACCCCAGAGAAAAATTGCTAGTGTAATACAGAGTAATTTCTATTACAATATATATTTCTATTACATAATTATTTATATAAGCCAGATTACTTAAATTGCATCCATATATCTCCCAGAACTCCCTACCTTGCCCTCCAGAATGGTTTAATAATATTTAATATCCATTTCCTTTTATGTGGAATATTGCCTTAATTGTCTCATTCAGTGTCTTATACCCCTCACCATTTCTTACATTGTCAGTTAATAATTTCCAGTTCCTTAACCATATCTCCTCTTTATTCTGGCTCTTCTTTCCAAAATAAAATCAAACATTATATATTCTGCTATATAATGTATCAATTTCCCTAACACCCATTGTTGTTCATCCTACCATCCATAGGCAAATACTACTTGTCTCACTTCTAATAACTATCTTACTATTGAATCATATCTTGCCAAAATCTTTGAACCTTGGGATAATCCCATTACATATATATGTATGCCCTTTTATTACTACATCCATGCCTACAATGTGGAGACAGATCTTTATATGTATGGCGGGTTACAGACCACCCGTTTGGGGAGGCCTGCACCCTCCCCTTTCCCCGCTGTATCGAGGCCTCAGCTGCCAGACCAGCAGCCTCCAAGGCCCTGATCCGCCGCTTTGCAGGCCGCAGGGAAGTGGCAAAAGGCTGCTTCCCCACGGCCTGGAAAGGGGTGTCCTTGCGGCTTCAAGCCCCAAGGACACCCGGCGACGGTGGGGAGGAGGAGAAAGGGACCGCTTGGCGGACAAAAGATTGTCCAGAGTTTTGATGCCACTGGTATGTGGATGACACCCAACGCTTTTGAAGCTGATCAAATTGAAACTTAATCTACACAAGAAACTTAATATAGACACGATGGAGGTGTTCCTGGTCTGTCAAAAGACAGATCAAGGAATAGGGATTTAGCCTGTGCTGGATGGGGTTACATTCTCCCTGAAGACACAGGTCTGCAGTTTGGGCGTGTTCCTGCAATCAGCTCTGAGGCTGGAAATTCCAGTTTCAGCAGTGGCTAGGAAATTGTGCATTTGCACAATTAAAGCTTGTGTACCAGCTATGCCAATTCCTTGAGACATCAGATCTGGTCACCGTGATACACGCATTACTTATATCCCAGTTGAATTATCATAACATGCTTTGCATGGGACTGCCTTTAAAGACTGTTCAGAAGTCTCAACTGGTCCAAAGAGCTGCAGTGAGATAGCTTGTAAATAAGGTTGGCTATAGGGAGCACACAACTCCCTTATTGCAACAGCTCCACGGGCAGATGGTTTGTTTCTATGAGCAATTCAAAGTGTTGATTTTGACATTTAAAGCCATGTACAGCTCAGGTCCAGATTATTTGAAGGACTGTATTCTCCCTTACAGACATACCCATGCTTTGAAATTCGCTAAGGAGGCCTTCTCTCTGTCTCACAGGAGATGGCCTTCTCAATGGTTGCCCCCAGGCTCTGGAATTCCTTTCCCAGAGAAGTTAGACTGGCACCCTCCCAACTTCCTTTTGCAAACAAGTTATATCGTGATAGATTATATAAGGCCCATGTCACCTAAAAAATCTACTGGGTTTTCCTAATTGTTGTTCAGGTGTGTAAGTGCATGTATTCAGTGGTGTATATTTTAATCAGGTTTTTAAGTTTTTGATATGTTCCACAACAAACTACAGATCCCAAGATTCCATACAATGAAGTTAATGCAGTGTCTTCTGCTGCATGGCAGCAGCCTAAATTGGCTGTAAATGTATTTATGGGAACTTTGTATCAGTGTCTGAAATATAAACATGACAGAAAATGCCAGGAAGTGTGTTATATTAATGATTTTACATGAAGTTATGTTATGAAGCAATGCACAAAATTCCATGCATAGCATGGAATGCATTGGCTTCATGCCTGAATGCACCCACTGAGAATAATAGGGATGAAATTGGATGTATGCAGATGTTTGCGAGATTGAGAAAGGACTGGTGCTTGCTTACCCGAGAGACTTTTTAAGAGCAACCCCTTCTTCAATGCAACAGATCCTAAGTTAAATATGATACTTTTAACAACAGGTCCTGAATTCCAAGATAATTCTCAGTAGGCCCCACTGGTAGTTTCTCAGGATTCTGTCTAGCATGTAGTGCATCAGACTGCATTACAAATACGAGGTCATATTTCATGTGACAAAAGTAAAAAAAATCAGAACACTCTAGAGTTCTGTGGTTCAGTACTATCCACAACCCAAACCAGGCAATTCAGCTCCTAAAGCAAAAACAGCTTCAATTTTACAGTTTTGGCTACAGGTTTTATTTGTTGATATCCTCAGCTTTTCCTCGTCTATTCAGGAATATTGGATATAGAATCATAGAATCATAGAATCGTAGAGTTGGAAGAAACCACATGGGCCATTCAGTCCAACCCCCATGCAGGAAATCCAAATCAAAGCATCCCTGACAGATGGCCATCCAGCCTCTGTTTCAAGACACACCTCCAAGGAGGAGACTCTATCACCCTCCGAGGGAGTGCATCTCATTGTCGAAACAGCCTCTTACTGTCAGGAAGTTTCCTCCTAATGTTCAGGTGGAATCTCTTTTCCTGTAGCTTGCATCCATTGTTCCGGGTCCTGTCTGCTGGAGCAGCAGAAAACAAGCTTGCTCCCTCTTCAATATGACATCCCTTCAAATATTAAACAGGTGATCATATCACCTCTTAACCTTCTTTTCTCCAGGCTAAACACATCCCAGCTCCCTAAGTCGTCCCTCATAGGCCATGGTTTCCAGACCCTTCACCACATTTTGTCGCCCTTCTTTGGACACAACTACTCTCAGTTTCTCAATGTCCTTTCTGAATTGTGGCGCCCAGAACTGGACACAATATTCTAGGTGGGGCCTGACTAAAGCAGAATACAGTGGCACTATTATTCTCTTGATCTAGACACTATACTTTTATTGATGCAGCCTAAAATCGCATTGGCCTTTTAGCTGACCGCATCACATGTTCATAGCATGTTCAACTGTGGTCTACTTGGACTCCTAGATCCCTTTCACACATAGTTTCATTCAGCCAGGTGTCCACCATCCTATATCTGTGCATTTTATTTTTTCCCCGCCCTAAGTGCAATACTTACATTTCTCCGTGTTGAATTTCATTTTGTTAGCTTTGGCCCAGCTTTCTAGTCTATTCAGTCATTTGAATCTTGACCTGTTCCTGGAGTATTAGCTACTCTTCCTAATTTGGTGTCATCTGCAAATTTGATAAGTATGGTCCACAATTCTTCATCCGGTCATTGATAAAGATGTGAAATAGCACTGGGTCCAGGACAGAGCCCTGTGGGACCTCACTGGTCACTTCTCTCCAGGATGAAAAGGAGCCATTGTGAGCACCCTTTGGGTTCGGCCAGTCAACCAGTTAACAAATCCATGTAACTTACTTTGTCTAGTCCACATTTTACAAAGCTTGTTTGCAAGAATGTCATTAGGAAACCCTGTCAAAAGCTTACTGAAATCAAGATATACTAATCCACAGCATTCCCTTCATCTACCAAGCTTTAATTTATCAAAGAAAGAGATTAGATTGTCTGGCAGACTTGTTTCTCTAAACCCATGTTGAGTTTTTTGTGATTATGGCATTGCTTTCTAGATGTTCACAGACTCTCTGTTTAATGATCTGCTCCAGAATGTTTCCTGGTATGATGTCAGACTAACTAGATGATAATTGTTGGATCCTCTTTTTTCCCCTTTTTGAAGATGGGAAAACGTTTGCCCTCCCGTCAGTCTCGGGCTCTCTCCGTTTTCCAGGAGTTTTGAAGAGTATTGCCAATGCTGCTGATATTAGATTTGCCAGTCTTTTAATATACCTCTGAATGGAGTTCATCTGGTCCCGGAGACTTAAATTCATTTAGATTAACAAGGTGTTCCTCTACTATCTCTTTACTTATTCATAGAATCATAGAATCATAGAGTTGGAAGAGCCACTAGGGCCATCCAGTCCAACCCCCTGCCATGCAGGAAATCCAAATCAAAGCATCCCTGACAGATGGCCATCCAGCCTCTGTTTAAAGACCTCCAAGAAGGAGACTCTATCACTCCTTCGGAGGGGTGCATTCCATTGTCGAACAGCCCTTACTGTCAGGAAGTTCCTCCTAATGTTCAGGTGGAATCTCTTTTCCTGTAGCTTGCATCCATTGTTCCGGGTCCTGTTCTCTGGAGCAGCAGAAAACAAGCTTGCTCCCTCTTCAATATGACATCCCTTCAAATATTAAACAGGGTGATCATTCACCTCTTAACCTTCTTTTCTCCGGCTAAACATCCCCAGCTCCCAAGTCGTTCCTCATAGGGCATGGTTTCCAGACCTTTCACATTTTGTCGCCCTCTTTGGAACGCTCCAGTTTCTCAAGTCCTTTCTGAATTGTGGCGCCCAGAATTGGACAGGTGGGGCCTGACCAGAGCAAAGACATGGCACTATTACTTCTCTTGATCTAGACACTATACCTCTATTGATGCAGCCTAAATAGCATTGGCCTTTTTAGCTCCCATCACACTGTTCACCATGTTCAACTTGTGGTCTACTTGGACTCCAGATCCCTTCACACGAGTTTCATTCAGCCAGTGTCACCCATCCTATATCTGTGCATTTTATTTTTCCGCCCTAAGTGCAATACCTTACATCTTCTCCGTGATGAATCATGTGTTAGCTTTGGCCAGCTTTCTATCTATTCAGGTCATTTTGAATCTTGATCCTGTCCTCTGGGGGTATTAGCTATTCCCCCTAATTGTATCATCTGCAATTTGATAAGTATGCTTCCACATCTGTCACCAGGTCCATTGATAAAGATGTTGAATAGCACTGGCCAGACAGAGCCCTGTGGGACCCCCACTGGTCACTTTTTCTCAGGATGAAAAGGAGCCATTGTTGAGCACCTTTGGGTCGGCCGTCAACAATTACAGATCCATTTAACAGTTCCTTTTCAGCCCCATTTTACAAGCTTGTTTGCAAGAATGTCATGGGGAACTTTGTCAAAGGCCTTACTGAAATCAAGATATACTATATCCACAGCATCCCTTCATCTACCAAGCTGGTAATTTTATCAAAGAAAGAGATTAGGTTGCGGGCATGACTTGTTTCTCTGAACACCATGTTGACTTTTTGTGATTATGGCATTGCCTTCTAGATGTTCACAGACTCTCTGTTAATCATCTGCTCCAGAATCTTTCCTGGTACTGTATTGTGTCAGACTAACGGACGAAATTGTTGGGAGCCCTCTTTTTTCCCTTTTTGAAGATGGGGACAATGTTTGCCCTCCTCCAGTCTGCTGGGATCTCTCCTTTGTTTCCAGGAGTTTTGCAAAGATTATTGCCAATGGCTCCGATATTACATTGCCAGTTCTTTAATACCCTTGGATGAAGTTCTATCTGGTCCCGGAGACTTAAATTTCTTAGATTAATAAGGTATTCCTCTATTATCTCTTACTTATTCGAAGCTGAAATCCTCTATTCTGTCCTCTGCTCCATTATCCTCAGGGTGAGCACCCTTTGCCTTTTCTGAGAAGACTGAGGCAAAGAAGGTGTTGAGTAATTCTCTGCCTTTCTCTGTCTTCTGTTAGCATTTGTCATCTTCTCCACGCAGTGGCCCTACCGTTTCCTTCTCCTCCTTTGCTGCGGACATATCCAAAAAAGCCCTTTTTATTGTTCTTAACCTCTCTAGCAAGCCTGAGTTCATTCTGCGCTTTAGCTTTTCTGACTTTACCCCTCCCACACAGCCTGCTATTCTTTGAATTCCTTTTTGTGATTTCCCCCTTTTTCCATTTCTTATACATCTTCCGTTTCAAACTTAGTTCGGATTGAAAGTTCCTTAGTCATCCATCCTGGTTTCTTGAGACACCTCCGTTTTTCTTTTCACTGGAACTGTTTGAAATTGTGCTTCAGTATCTCCCTTTGAGAAAGTCCCATCCGTCCTGAACTCTCCATCTTTAGTATTCTGACCATGGAATGCCTCCAAACTCTCTAAGTTACTGAACCGCTCCCTAAAGTCTAGGATGCGTGTCTGACTATGCCTGGCTTCTCCTTCCACTGATACAAACTCCAGGAGAACATGGTCACTTCCACCAATGATCCCACCACTTGCACCCCATTAACCAAGTCATCCTTGTTGGTTAGGATCAGATCTAAAATAGCTGACCCCCTTGTTGCCTCTTCATCTCACCTTTTTGGACCATGAAATTGTATTCCAGGCAAGTGAGGAATTTGCTAGGCCCTGAGGATTTTGCTGATTTTGACTTCCAACAAATATCCGGATAGTTGAAGTCCGCCCATCACTACTACATCTCTCTTTTCTGACTGTGTGTCATCTGTTTCTAGAAAGATATCATCCAATTCCTCAGTCTGACTTGGGGGTCTGTAGTAGACTCCCACAATAACATCCTTGTTGTTTCTCTCCCCTTGACTCTTATCCAGATGCGGTCCACCTGGCTTCATGATTGATGTCCTGGATCTCTTCACTGGTGTAAATATCTCTGACAATATTATGCGCTATTCCTCCTCCTTTCCTGTTTGGCCTATTTCTCTTAAAAAGGTTATACCCCTCATTTCCACATTCCAATCATGAGACTCATCCCACCAGGTTTCAGTGATGCCTGTTATATCATATTTGCTTTTGTTACTAGGATGTTCGAGTTCATCTTGCTTATTTCCCATGCTCTGTGCATTAGTGTAGAGACATCGCAGACCATGGTTCCCTTTTACTTGCTGCCTGTGCAAGTTTTTTGCCTCCCACTGTTGGGTCTCTTGCACTTTTTTTCTTGTTTCCTCTATGTCAGTTTGGACTATTTTGCCATCCCTTCGCCTTCCTTAATATTGTCTCCCTTCCCTAGGAACTCAGTTTAAAGACCTCCTGATCAATTTCTTGAGACTGTTGGCAAAAACATTTCTTCCAACTGTGTGAGATGCAACCCATCTGGTGCCAGAAGTCCCCCCTCATGAACCGCATCCCATGCTCGAAGAATCCAAATCGTTCTAGGTGGCACCATCTCGGAAGCCAGTTGTTCACATCTGCTATTTTCCTCTCCCTTCCTGGACCATGCCCTTCAACTGGCAGAAGAGACGAGATGACAACCTGTACATCCATTCCTTTCATGTCCCTACAAGCCCTCGTAATCCCTTTTGATGTCCTGAAGGCTGTGTCTTGCAGTATCATAGTTCCCACGTGGACCAAAAAGGAAGGGTATTTGTCAGTAGGCTTGACCAGTCTTGTCAGTCTCCGGTCACATCCACGGATCTTTGCACCTGGAAGACAACACACCTCTCGAGACATCTTGTCAGGCCTACAAATCACTGCTTCTGTACCCCTCAGCAAGGAGTCCCCCACTACAACCACATGCCCTCATCCGAGGCTTAGCAGCGACTGTTCCCTCGGGTGGGACTCTCAGGCTTGCATGCTCTGTCCCTGAAGTCTGTCCATGCTGCTCTTCTTCATCTCCTTGATAAGGGAAAGAGCTTCAAATCGATTCTCTAGCTGCAAGCTCCCAGAACAATCCCTTCTTGGCTTACTTCTCTTGTGACATTCCCAGGCTGTCTGCCTCCTGTGTATGGCTAGTGACCTCTTCCACCCTAGCATCTTCCTCTGCGTGGTGGTACTCATCCAAGATCGTTAGTTCTGTTGTGTCCAGGAAATCCTCTTGTTCCCCTAATATTTGAAGTGTAGCTACTCTGGACTCCAGCTGCTGCACTTTCTCCTCCAAGAGTGCTACCAACTTGCACTTGGTGCATGTGAAGTTCTCCACTTCTGTAGGCAAGAAGAGAAACATCCACAAGAGTTTGCAGGACTGCAGCAGAATCCCTCGTTTCCAACTGCCATCTTTAGTAAGACTATAACAGTCAATCTACTGGGAATACTACTTTAAAAGAATTCCTGGCTGCTATCTTACACTTAAAGGAAGGTTCTGTTTCAATACTGATTCTAACCTGATGCCACTTGAGTAGAATTGTTAAGTTAAAGAAAATTAAAAATATGTGCGCCGTTAGGCGCGCGGCTCTGGAAGGTGGTTATATAAAGCTAGTCTGCTAGCTCCGCCCCCTTGTGACTCAACAGATGTGACTCACAGGAATCTCCACCCTTCAGCAAAAGACAACACACGGTCTCAAAATGGCTACCCAGCAGCTCCTCTCCTTCTCCCTCCTGGCCGGACTGTTCTGGAAGCTCTGGAAGGTGGTTAATAAAGCTAGTCTGCTAGCTCCGCCCCCTTGTGGACTCACAGATGTGACTCACAGAAGCTCCGTCCCTTCAGCAACAAGCACACGGTCTCAAAATGGCTACCCGCAGCTCCTCTCCTTCTTCTCCGTCTCCTCTCTCTGGTCGGACTGTCCTCATGTTCCTGAAATGTGCCAAATGCTATAAAGAGGGCAATGGTAATATTACAAAGGCAATAAAAAACTACCGGTTCCAGCTCAGCTCAAGACAGCCATCATTTGAAAACAATCAGGAAACAGTGTCACTGTAATATATTGCGAACAACATTCTAGTGTCTGGTATTAAAGCCAAGCAAATGAACAGGTGAGTCTATACAAACAAATCTGTTTTTATAAGATCCCATTGAGATGCAGTTGTTCTGTAGAAACATTATGTTGTTATTATTATTTATTGCATTGAAGATGTGCTTTTTTTTTTTTACATAAATACTTTGGAATATGGCTTTTTCAAATCTGCCCTTCACATCAGAAGATGTACAGACAGAATTCATTCACATCGCAACGGTACCTCCATGGATTCTTTATTATACTTGTTTTTTATACCTTTCCTATAAATGAATGGTGGGTATTCACCCCAAGGGAAGAATCAAAGCCTCACACTTTGAGGGCAAGGTCATTCTCTGGCACTTACATCTGGATAACCACTCCTTCATTCCATCTTAAAACACTTACAGGACATTCGTATGTGTGTCTGTTCAGAAGTGAATTCCCTTTTGTTCAATGGAGCTTACTCCAGAATAAATCTTTTTAGGATTGCAGCCTCAATATATTGCAGACTTCAGATAAAACATGGACCGAATCTCACACAGGGCCAAAACAGACAGCTCAGAAGGAGCAATCTTTGGTCAGTCCAGCTGTAATCGCTCCAGGACGGTGGCGACCAGACAGCTCCTGAAGTGGGCCACTGCCATGGTCCAAAATGGGCTGCTAGCAAGAGCGGATTAAATCCACTCCTTTTGCCTGCAGATTCAGGCCATGTTAGGCAGCCTCAGAGCAGCTTCCAGACATGCATTGTCTAAACATCATGCCCCCAAGGCGACTGGAAGCTGCTCTATTTGGCCCATCTGTTTCAGATTACACACTCCTTTTAATTTTTTAAAAAATTATTTTTACTTTCTCTCCAGGCTGATAAAAAATTCCTTTCAAGCTATTCCTCTCTGAAGCTCTTCATGTTATTTATTAGGGATGGAAATCCTTTCTTCTCACATGAAAGCATGAATAATTTTACACATTTGTTTCTTACAGGGTTGTGATTTTGTTTTTGCATACCTTTCAATCATTTTTTGCACTTCAAGTCTTCTTTTGAAGACCAAACCGCCAACTTACCACAAAATATAGTTTTTTGCTGTGCACACACAAAAATTGCTACAAAAGGAAAGCTTTTCACAGCAATTTTGATCGTGAAAATGTGCTTAATCTGAAATCTGTTGAACGTTTCTTGCCAAGGCACCTTGATATGCTGGAATAAACATTAAGGATAAAAAACTGGATGCATATGCTTTCCATCCTTATTTTCCATCCTGTCCAATATAGAATGCAGCCGTATTTGTTATAGCCAGAAGTATTGCCATTTAAGAATTGTAGCTGCTTGAAATCCAATCTTAACAAACATCTCATACCACTTCTATGCCTTTACTGACATCTGTTTGTCAGGGCTATCCTTTTCCAGAGTAATCAATCAAGCTTTTTTTTCCTTTTGGTGAATCTATCTAATGTGCATTACAGAAGATAATTATCTGTCTTCAGGAGGGCAACTTCAGAGGATTCGAGGGCTATTTTCACCCTCCTTGATCCTCTGAAGTCTGCATCTACCCATTTGTCTTCTGTAGAACTCCCAAACACTTCTACTTTTCTTTTGGATTTTGCTATTCAAGCAGACTACATGGCTCCTAGCAAGTCCCATATATCAATCAATCAATCAATCGATTGATCGATTGATAGATAGATAATCCTTGGGTCCACCACAGTTTTTCATCCTTGCTCTAAGACTTTCCCTACTCACATAGCCTGCCATGGTTCAATACAATGGATTCCTGGGATCTGTAGTTTTGTGAGATATTCAACCTTCTCTGTCTCTGGTGTCACAACAAATTACAAATTCTAGGATTCCATAGCACTGAGCCAGGTAGTTAAAGTGTGTCAAACTTCATTATTTCTGCAGTGCAGATGCAGTCAATGAGCTTTATCGCATTGGGCTTTAGGGCTGCTCTGAGAACGGCCTGGCAGGAAAAGGAACGAGTGGGGGATGGATTTTACCGCACACACCCGTCCCTCACTCGTTCCGTTCCCCCTCTCTTCCCTGCCCATTCCGTTCCAGAGGGAATGCTTTTTGAGAACTGTTTAGAACAGTTCTCAAAAATTTCCCCCTCAGGAACGGATTAAGAACGGAAGAGAGGGGGAATAGAACGAATGAGGGACGGGTGTGTGCAGTAAAATCTGTCCGTCACTCATTCCGCACTCGTCCCTGCTCCTTCCGTTCCGTGCTCAGAATGGAACGGAAGGAGCCAAATGCGATAAAGCTCAATATCTTCAACAAAAGCATATTTTTCTAAAATACAGAATAATGTATGTGAGATTAGAACCCAGAAGAAATGGCTATGACAGATATGAAAAGGAAAATGGGTTGACATCACTGGGCAACTGCCAAGGATTGTACCCCATGAAGAGGGCCATTGGTGAACTTAAAGAAAAGAAACAATGAATGTAGTGAAGAAAAAGGACAGAAACAGCTACATGCTCTCTCTTCTCTCCCTCTACAAGGTGATGTAAGAGGAAAAGACAAGTAAATAGCAGCAGGAGAAGATTTCCCTCTCTCATACCTACGGCAGAAGGAAGCCTTGCACAAGGGTGACCAGGTCATGCCTGAAATCCTTGGATTTTTACTTATTTATTATCCTGTCTTTCTTTCAGTATGGAATCCCTATAGGATAGGATATAGATATTTTAATAAATAAAATAAGACATGCTGCCCCAGGCAAAAGACAAAATAGTGCTTGTGTCCATTCCTTGTACACAATTCAACCAGAATGGCACTTGAATCTGACTTGAATTCTGGCAACAGGGGGATATCTTCTGTAACACTGGAAGGGAGGGTGATAATTCAAGGGGCCTCAGAAAGAATGTCTGTGGGGTGGTTATCATTTATAACCTGGTATCTGTTCTCTGAGCCAGTTGCTTTACTCTGCCTAATGGCAAGGATGGTCTTGAGGATCACCAAAAAGAAGTGATATTAAGGGCAAAATTACCATAGTTAACTAGCCTTTCTCTGTAAGGAAAAGAACTAGCTTTGTGTTCTATTAGCCTTTCTGTTTCAACTGGTATAAGATTAATCTGCAAGTGTTGGGCATCTGTCAAGAAAACTTTAAAACGTGCTCTAAGTGTCTTGACTAAACAGAGCATTAATTTATTGTATTTAATGCTTTGCCTCTAAAGTCCTCCTTTGTCCTTACCTTTCAGTACAGAGGAGGGGGGAATGTTCCAGTTGAAATCTTGTTTTCTTTTGAGCAAACTCTTAAGAACAAGAGAAACAGAAGGAGCCAGTGAAGCGACAACAGCATCCGTAGAGTTCTGGCTCTTTCTGAAGGTTACTAATCTGATCTTTTCAAAGAAAACATTCTCTTCTTTGTTTTCTTTTTAAAGATCTTATCCTGTTTAAAATTCATTCTGCTAAATCACAGCTATTTGTTACCACCACTTACCTTTTCAAGGGCATATTTTTCCAATACAGTTTTAGAACAAATATTATTTCCTTTCCTTCACCAACAGCTAGAAGCTGCATTTATCATCTCTGTGCTAAGGGCAATAAATGCATGCCAAGCACCTATAAACCTGGTAAATAATTTAGCACTACAGTAATAAGGAGTAGCACTAGATCCTGTCTGATCTTGGAAACTAAGCAGGGTCAGCCCTGGTTAGTACCTGGATGAGGTACCACCAATGAATACAAGTGTTGTGGGCTATATTTTAGGGGAAGGAACTGGCAACTACCTCTGAGTATTCCTTGCACAAGAAAAACTTATGAAATTCATGGGGACATCATAAGTTGATAGGCAACTTGTAGGCACATTCACATGCAATAAGGGATGTTCACTAAGCAGAACCTATTCATTGCCAAGAAGTGCCCAGCCAATTTCCCTGTGGCTTGCTTATTTATTTTGTTGCCACTGTATGGACTACATCTAATGTGATTCAGACATCATTGGCATACTTGGGGGCAACTATCTACCCCCCCCCCCCCCAATGTCATTGCAAATAACCCTATATAATGCTCTAGGGTGAAGCCATCTTTTTGCTCTTTTCCACTTTTCCTCTGGAAAAGTGACAGTTAAGAGGTGATATGATAGCCTTGTTTAAGAATTTGAAGGGGTGTCACATTAAGAATGGAGCAAGCTTGTTTGCTGCTGCTCCCGAGACTAGAACACGGAACTATGGATGCAAGCTACAGGAAAAGAGATTCCACCTCAATATTAGGAGAAACGTCCTGACAGTAAGAACTGTTTTACAGTGGAACACAGTCCCTCAGAGTGTGGTGAAGTCTCCTTTGGAGGTCTTTAAGCAGAGGCTGCATGGCCATCTTTCAGGGATGCTTTGATTGTGATTTCCTGCATGACAGGGAGTTGGACTTGTGGTCTGTTCTGATTCTCTGATTCTCTAATAAATACCATTAAGAATGATGCTGCATTTTGTGGGTCAAACTTTTTTCCCAGCAGGGTCTGAATGGACTTGTGTCACACTGTTAGGCTTTCCACAAACAACACATTGGCCACTGTATGAGCATAATATTGAGCTATATTTGTCTTTAATCTTAAGAATGCTTGTTGGAATGCTGCTACATAATGACCTATGAAGGCTATCATTTTAACACCTAAGAATTCCCTAGAAAATAATCATAACATAAGTATTGACCCATGGTCAGTCTGTTCTCAAGAATCTGATACAGCTGTTGTGGTTAGCCAATCCAACACTCAAAACATACATGTTTTTCGTCTTACGCGGGTGTGTGTGTGTGTGATCAGAACGGATGCCCCACATAAGGTAAGGCACCACTGTACTATATTGGCTCTTATCAAGTAGATATTAACGTTGAAAAAAATAAGAATCTTAGTATCTGCTTCCCAGTCTAAAAGGTCACACTATTATTATTATTATTATTATTATTATTATTATTATTATTATTATTAACCTTTATTTATGAAGCGCTGTAAATTTACACAGCGCTGTACATGCAATCTTTTTAGTTAGACGGTTCCCTGCCCTTGGGCTTACAATCTAAAAAGACACGATACAGAAGGTGAAGGGAGTGGTGGAGGGAAAGGGTAAGAGGTCCAGCAGTTCCTCTCTACCTCCAAGGCCTGGACCAAGGCAGATGGACTGGAGGGAGGGCTTGGCTTCATAATGGATGGTTAATCATTTTCCAGGGAAAATACATACTCTCAAGTAGGATAATGCATATACAGTACATAGCAATACAGGAAATGGTTTGATAAACAGGCACCAAAAGAACATCAAAAAGTAAGTGACAATTATGCAATGCCTGGGAAGGCTTCTCTGAACAGGATGGTTTTCAACTCCGTTTTGAAGCTGGTTAAAGAAGTGATGGCTCTTGCTTGTGGGGGAAGAAGGTTCCAGGAGTGAGGGGCAGCAAGTGAAAAGGGGCGAATCCGGGATGGGGCAGAAGAAATCCTGGGCTGAGACAGCAGACCTTGACTACCAGAACGGAGGGCCCTGGTGGGAAGGTGAGGAGAAAGAAGGTCTGATAAGTAAGGAGGGGCCAGCCCATGGAGGGCTTTAAATGTCGACAGCAGGAGCTTATACTGAATGCGGAAAGGGAGGGGGAGCCAGTGAAGGGATGCCAACACAGGAGAGATGTGGTCAGAGCGGTGGGTGGAAGTGATAATGCGTGCAGCTGAATGCTGAACAGAGATTAAAGGACAGAGGTGAGAAAGAGGAAGCCCAGCCAGGAGGACGTTACAGTAATCAAGTCATGAGATCACTAGGGCATGGACCAGGATCTTGGCAGTAGAGGCGGAGAGATATGGTCAGATTTTGGCAATATTGAACAAAAAGAATCTACAAACCTTGGCTGTGGTCTGGATCTGAGGGATACACGACAGAGAAGAGTCAAAGCTAAAACCAAGACTGCGGGCTTGCTGGACTGGTTGAATAGAAGTGTTGTCCACAGAGACAGAAAAGGAGTGTTGAAGGGTGGGCTTAGGAGGAAAGACAAGACGTTCTGTCTTGGACATGTTGAGCTTCAAATGCCGATGGCGCATCCACTGTGAGACAGCTGTGAGGCAAGACGAAACTTGCTGTTCAAGCCTTGGAGAAAGGTCAGGGGCAGAAAGATACAGCTGGGTGCCATCAGCATACAGATGGTAGGAAAAGTCAAAAGAGCTGATGAGTTTTCCTAAGGACAGTACTACTAGATGTTGAGTTACAGTTTACAAAGATTTAAGAGGAAGGGTGGATCAAGGTTAGATTAGGCATTTATCTGTATTAATTTCAAAAGAAAACATAAAGAATCCAGTTAATGTAATATTTTTATAAAACCACCACCTTAAATTGGGTTCAAAATCAAAGTAGTAACCAAAGTAAGTGTCTTAAAACTAATGGCGGGAGGGGAAATCATACACATAACTCATGCCCATCAATAGTTGGATATTTTCCAAATCATTTTCAAGGAAAGAACACATTAGCTTTAATCTACTCCATTTTGATAACACTCATCTTCCTTGTCAGGATGGCTATTGAACTCAAGCATAATACTAGACAACTTTTTTCTAAGTTGTAATTAATTCTGAAGAAAAATGGGAGACAATTTGGGATAGAAATCAAACTAGAAATCTAACTATTTCATTTGCAATATTGTTTTACTTCATTTTAATGGACAGAAAAATATCAGGATAAGGCTTTTTTTATTGCTGTTTCCTCACTTTTGCAGTTCTGCATTTCCTAACTTGGTACTGTTAGGAAATACTGTTTGTATACTCTTACAGAACAACACAAATATGTATTTAAATTTCTTAACTTTGGTTTCTAATAGGATCCAACACACTATCTACATCTGATCTTATCTTTATTATGCTCCCCCCCCCCCCCAGGCAGGCTGAGAGATAAAATGTGTCCTAACCTAACCAGAAACAATACATGTCTTCACTCTCCTTTGATATGTAATTCTTTGCTCTGAGTGAGCACAGTTGGAAAACTTTCATTTTGTTAGTGCCCTGCTGAGAGTTCTTTAAAAACAAAATAATGTGAGGGGTACAATAAGATGCTTAAATATCCACAAGAATTAGAGCCATTCTTAAATTTCACCATTTTTAGTGGCTCTCTCTGTATTGAACATACCATTCCTAATTAGCTGCAGCAAAGGGTAGTTGAAAAAGAAGCGGGGGCAGGAGAAGTGCTTGAAAGCTGACATTGTGCCTTCAAAAGGCACACTGTTTTATACTGTAGAATCTCACAGTTGACACAACAATTATATTTTTATCTAAAATCAGAACTTCTTCTTTGGAATCTCTGCATTTGAACTGCATGGCAAATACTAATACATTTGCAGTAGGGATATTTGCCAAAGCAGGGGTGGGGGAGGGGGCAGTGTTTTTTAAAACTTCCATTAGGTCTTTCTGCTCATAAGCAAGACCTGCATGAGATGGACAGCGTTTTAAATTGCTTCATGATATAAACCTCCAGCTATCTCCCTACAGTGAATTTGCTTAATGAGAGGCCTTGGAAGTTTGGTCTGAATGAGCCAACTTGTGGCTTTGTTAGCATCTGCCCTCATCAAGCTGTGTCAAACAGCCCGTGTCTTGCCTTGTCTCCTCTCAAGCATTACTTTGTTTCTTGTTATTTTATGTTAGATAGCAGCAATCAGAAAGGTCCTAGTCTTGTGCCGCTTGTAAGTGTGGGAGAAAGTGCTGGTGGTTTTTCTTTAAAAGAAAAAAAACAACTCTAGATAATGGCTACAAAAGCTAGATTTATAAATGATCCCATTCAAATTTGAGACCTTGGATCACTTTAAGTATCAGGCCATCTGCGTAGCTGCATAGCCTTCCGATATGTGCTGATATGAAATAATTGGTTGGCAGCCTGGGAGATACTAAATAGGCCATGTATTTTGGTTTCTGCTTGAGAATATGTATGCATACTCCTTAGAGCTTATTCTTCATTGTTTGATCAAGGAAAATACATGTTTCTTATTTCCTATGAACACAGGTTGCATAACATGATTGTGTTGCCAGGTGTTGACATTCAGCTATGCACATCTGATCTAATTTGTATCAACTCCTCCCTGGCTCTGCACTGCTAAGGAACAGATAGCTGGACATCTACTTTTATATTGATTACAGACTGGATCTTTAGATCTTTTCATTGTATGTACCATTTCAGAGTTTGGCCATTAGAGAAAGCTGGCTCCATTTCCTCTATGGGTTCATCAGGGCATGCCATATTAGTGCTTTTCTAGACAAAAGTAAACTTTTCTCAAGGAGTTAAGGATGGTGCCATCTGCTATTCCACAGATGTTTCTCAGTTTCTTATCTAAGTATTCTTGTTATTAACAGGTGTCAAGGTTATACTCTGTCTCACATTCTTTACTTCAGCAAAAGGAGTCACTTTAACCCATAAGAAGCTTTCCTACTGCCAAAACAGATGACCCTAAAGGGGCTGTCTCAAGTCGCCCCTTCCAAAGATGGATTGGGGCCGTGGCAACCACACACCGCAGCCCCAATCTGCCTTGAAGCTGGCCAAAAAAGGAGTGGCAGCGATCCTGCTGCCAGAGCATCATGAAGCTGCCCACATGTAAAAAGCCAAGGTGGCTTCAGGGCAGCTTCTAGACATGTGGCGTCAAAACACCACACCCCAAAGCAGCCTGGACAGTGGCATAAAAGGGCTGTCTGTTCAGCCCCCTAGTTTCCTCAGAGAATTTTCAGAACAGAATTTTCCTTCAATGTTGTTATCCATTTCATTCTGTCATGGTTGCTGTACGGTGGAAGCTACCTGATAGGACCAGAACAATCGCTAGAAAGCATATTTTCACATTTACATTCATGGCCTAATGGCTTCATTATTTAAATATGTAATTCCCTACCACCAACTCACACACACACACACACACACAATTAATATGCAAAACAAAACAAAACCAGAGCACTGGTTACGCGTTAGTATTTTAATTGGTCCCAGAAGAAGAACAAAGCAGATTTGTCCGACCCACATAATACTGAAACCCAGAGATATGATATGATATGATATTAATATAATGCTATCTCTGCATTGGAGACCCAATACTTCTTGCTGGTAAGCTCAGGTAGGAGGATACTTCCCTTATATCTTTCTTATGCAAGACCAATAGGTCTTCACATAGGCATCTGGCTGACCACTGTGGGAAACAGAATATCAAATTGGACAGGTTTTTGATCTGATGCAGCAGAGCTCCTCCTGAGCATTCAGGGTTGTAGGCAGGTATATAGGATAGGAGGGCAAAATGAAGGCATTGCCCCCTCCATACAAGATCTGCCCACCATGAAATGTTCCTCCTGTCCCCAACTGTCTCATTCTTTGAAAAGATAGAAATCTGGGTCTTGTTGCTGTTTGTATTCCAGTTTGTTCTGGATTTATGGCAGCCCTAAGTGACTCTGTCACAGAGCTTTGTTTCGATGGAGGTTTGCCACTTCCTGTCTCTGGGGTTGAGAGACTGCATCTTCTTCAAGAAAGGAAAATTTCATGGGGAAGGCAGAATTTCTATTTGTTCCCCCCCCCCCCCACATTGCTACAACCATGTGCACTTACATGTTTTACAAATTCTATTAGTAGTGATGTTTTCCTAATGAAATACCTACTTCCTGGCATGTTGCCATTACCTTTCTCAGTTCTCCATTATTATTATTATATTTTAATTGGAGCTGGAATATAGCCCCTTGTGACTTGCTGGTTTTTAATGCTATATCCACATTACAGCCTCATACAGCTGCCAGCCTCAGTGAGTATTGATGTTTAGGAAAACTCTGAGTGAAAAGTCAGACTAGACATTTTGCAGCCTGCAGGGGAGCCCAAATTGGCCTCAATCCCACTAGAGCTATTGTTTACCTGTGTGCCAGGCACCTTTACACACCCTCTCCACAAGCAATGAGGTAAATGTCTGCAGCTCCTATGCCGAGCCTGTCCTCTGCCAAGTGTGTTTGGGACTATAAAGATTGGCAAGAGGGACTCCAGACTAGTTAAGACTACTGTCTCAAAGGAAGAGAACAGCTGAAGCAAATTTGCTGCGCTAGCTTGCAGCTGTGTAGACAGTCTGGCAAAGATGGCAGCTTTGCCAAGCCTGCCTTCTTACTCATAGTTTTCCCCATGCTGCAGTATCTTCATGCCCCCCTTCTAACTTGCCTGAAGGAAGGCAAGTTCATAAACTGTAGAGGTAAGTGTAGACAAGTTAAGAAGAGAGGCTCCTCTCTGGCTGCTCAAGTGAGGCTCCACCATGGCTCTGTCATTGCATACAGGTGTGGTAAAATAAAGAAAACTTGGCTCCTACACCTTTCTCTTAGAAGGGGGGGTGTCATCCAGTCCTCCAGGTATTGTTGGACTGGAGATCCCAGCAGCCCCAGACAGCATAGGCAATGGAGATGAAAGCACAGTTTGAACTGGAACTACTCTGTCATGCTGCAACTCCCTTCTGACTGTGGCCCAGTACAGACAGGTGCTTTGCGCTAGCCTGGGGCTGAAATTAGGGTTAGGTAGGGCTGGGTGTCCACACACACCGAGCCCTACTATCGGTGTGTGGGCACCATCTTGCCATGCCCCTGTCTACATGGGGCACATGACAATGATGTCCATGTGGTGCAGCACCCAAACAGTGCCATGCCAGTGTCATGATCACATGCGAGCACACCAATGGTGCCCCACGCACGATGTAAAAAGAACCCGCTGGGAGCAGGTTCTTTTTAGACTTCTTGGAGGCCGCACCATTTGTCTGCTGTGGCGTCCATCCAGGGCAGAAAGGAGCGGCATCTCACTGCCCCTTTCTGCCAGTCTGTATCCCCCCTGTGTTCTCCCACAGTTGTTATACATCCCACAGTTGTCACTGTAGTCCTGCCCCTGTTGTAGTTCTGCCTTTTTTTCACAGTCCCTACAACAACAGGACAAATTGAAACCTGGTACTGCCAGGAAATTCTGGGTTTGTGACTTCCAGCTAGCATGGGCTAAGGAGAGGCCCAATAAGAAGAAGGGTCAACACTTTGAAAAGTCTTGTTCTACCATTTGCACACAGTTGAGTATGGATCATGAGCAAGAGACCAGTGAGGTAATCAAGAAACCATGAAACAAGCCAGAACCAAAGTGTGAGTCAGAATTAAAGGACAAAATTGAAGGGTGGGCTGAGAAACAAACAGAAACAAAGAACAAGACTCAGGTCTGGGGACAAGGAAGGATACAAGAATATCCCAGAAACCAAACAAAGCTGAAATGGAACAAGAAGACTCTTGTACAGTATACTCCTTCTTGTCCAGGATGCCCCAGTGGTTAGCCTGAACAGCTAGATTTTGAAAAGAAATGAGTTACAATTAATGAATAACAAGGAGGAAGAAAGGGGGCAGGGAGAAAAGGTGGCAGCACATTTAAGATTAACTCGTTTTTATTTTCATATGAGCTTTCGTGGATATAAACCCAATTCTTCAGATGTACTATCAAGTGATATTAAGGCCTCATGTATAACGCATGTTTATACAGTCATGGGAGTGGGACAGAAAAATGCAAATAATGACCCTTCTAAATTTTCAAAGGACTGTGTCTTTCACATCTTTACAGTGGTCAACTATGTGAAAGTAATAAATCTGTTTATCAAAAGTCAGTTTCCCAAGGTTTAAAATTGTCTCTGAGAAGATTCCTTTTGTCATCTATTCAGTAGCAAGGATGTGTGTGTGTGTGTGTGTGTGTATAGTGTGTGCACACGCTATGAAGTCATATCTCTGCTAAAGGACTGGAGTTTGTAAATATAATTAAGCTCATCAGTTTCTCTTTTTAGCCTTCCTTTGTAATTTCCTTGTCCAAGAATCACGGCCTGTAAACCCTTTGTTGTGTATCCAAGATGTTCTGCAACTGCTTTTGAGGTATTGCTTTTGAGGATTGCCATTTCTATTGTCAAATTTGTGTCCATTAATCCTCATGTGTAGAGACTGTCCTGTTTAGCCAATGTACAATGTAGATGGATGTTACTGGCATAGAATAGCATATATCTATTTGAACGAAGAGCAAATAAATGTATCTCTGTTTTCTTGTTGTTGTTTTTTAAATTAAAGTTTAATATTAAAAGACATCAACAATCCAATAACAAAACAAAAGAGCGAACAGGACATAACAACTGACAAACACACAAACAATAGGTACACTTAATACAACTAAAAAAAAAACTAACATATATAACTAACTCACAAATCACAATAGACAAAAATATCATGAGTATAAAATCTACTGGTTCAAATTATCTCACCCTTACTATCTTGTTACTTCCTTTTGGTTACTTCACCTTTTATCCAAGAGAATTATAATGATTTCCCCTGTCCAATCTTAATACAATGTTATATCGCTATAAAATTAAAGATTTAGCAAACGCCAGTAATAGCAAAAACTGTTATCTTTTCATTATTACCCTTTACAGATTAAATTATTTTAATATCATTATTTTCTCCATATTTCCTGTTTTGTTGTGAATTTGTTGTGTGGATTGTTCCAAGCTCAGGCTGGTGGAAGGGTGGAAATTGTTAAAATTCCGATGGAATTTCTCAAGTGGTTGTTTTCTATGTGGCCAAATTACAAAGATGTTATCAAGAAATCATAGGTAGAGGAGAGGTTATTGGGTGCATGTGCTGAGAAAATATTGTTCCTTGTCCGCCATGAAGATGTTTGCATGCCATGGTGCCATGGCTGTGCAGCTGACTTGTAGATACATATTATTTTCCCAAAGTGAAGTAGATATCAGTAAGTACAAAGTGGAAGATTTTGGTGGCCAGCTCTGCTCTAGCCTCATTCAGGATGGTATTCTTATTAGCTCATAGTCCATCCTGGTGTGAGATGTTGACATGCAGGGATGCCAAATCCGTAGTGGCTAGGATGGGATTCTCCTGGTTGTGGGTGGTCTATATTTTCTTCTGGAAATCAGTTGTATCTTTCATGTAATTTGCAGCATTGAAGGCACATGGCTGAGAACTGAGTGGTCGCATACCCAGCCACTTCCTTCTACCACTGTAACCTCCTGTTCCCCTCCTAATTAATGTTGTTACCTGTAACTAGTTTAATGTAACTAGATTAATTTTTGGTAACAAGTCTAGCAATTTTTATAGCAAACATAGCAATGTTACATTTTTAAAACAATGTAACAAGTAAGTGCAAAATTTGTTGCTGCACAATGAGCAAGAATTTCTACATGTTTCTTTCACTGACACTTTAAAAGGAACATGGGCCTGGTACAGGTGGGCCAAAAAGCGCATAGAGGCGCCGATACTAGTGTTCGGGAGTGCGCATTAACCGTACACTCCCAAACTCTACAGTGTATTGGCAGTGCCATCATGGCGGCATCCCGTCTGCACGGGCGCTGCCATTTTGACATAAGGGATGCACAGCGTATACACGTCGCTGCATGTCCCTTATGTCACAAGTGTGCCAATGGTGTACTTGTGGCATGCCAGCAGTGTTGCAAAAAGAACGCAGTTTTTCCAGGTTCTTTTTGGGGTGGAGGGATGTGGGCAGTTTGGCTGCTGCGGCATCCCCCTGCAGCCAAACAGGCCGCCACCACCCCATCCTTTCCGAGAGGTATGTACCAGGCCATTGACAAGATATTTTCAAGTTTTCTGTTGATTTTGACCCTGTGGACAAGACACCTCCAAGACTCCCTGTCTTCCACTGCTCTGCATAGTTCCTGCAGACTCATATCTGTGATCTCCTTAATAGAGTCCATCCATCTAGCATGCGAACTTAATCTCTTTCTGCTTTCCTCCATCTTTCCTAGCATTATTGTTTTTGCCAGTTGTACTTTTCATGATGTGTCCAAAGTATGAAAGCCTCAGTTTTGTCATCTTGTCTTCCAGGGGGATACACACACACACACACACACACACATATATATATTTCATTTTTATGCTGCCTTTCTCCAAAAAAGATACAAGGTAGCTCAACAAATAAAAACATTTTTAAAAGCTTCCAGTAAAAATTTAAAAACAGTTAATATCATCTAATTAAGACAATATACCTGCATATATCTGCATATATATATCTGCATATAAGTTAAAGAGGTAGGGTGATAAGATAAGGAATAAGAAATAAGATTTCTAGGCAGCACAATTTAAAAAGGACATTGTGAAACTGGAGCGTGTCCAAAGGAGAGTAACTAAAATGGTGAAAGGTCTGGAAACCATGCCCTATGAGGAACAACTTAGGGAGCTGGGTATGTTTAGCCTGGAGAAGAGAAGGTTAAGAGGTGATATGATAGCCCTGTTTAAATATTTGAAGGGATGTCATATTGAGGAGGGAGCAAGCTTGTTTTCTGCTGCTCCAGAGACTGGGACCCAGAGCAATGGATGCAAATAGCAGGAAAAGAGATTCCACCTCAACATTAGGAGGAACTTCCTGACAGTAAGGGCTGTTCGGCAGTGGAACAAACTCCCCCAGAGTGTAGTAGAGTCTCCTTCCTTGGAGGTCTTCAAGCAGAGGCTGGATGGCCATCTGTTGGGGATGCTTTGATTGTGATTTCCTGCATGGCAGGGGGACTGGATGGCCCTTGTGGTCTCTTCCAAACTCTACGATTCTATGATTCTATGATTCTACAGCACTTGTATTCTTTGGTGGTCTCCCAGCCAAGTACTAACCAGGACTTGATTGGCTTCTAAGATCAGATGGGATCTGGGCCCATATTGTATTTACCATGGAGCATTATTAAATACCAGGGAAAGTGCATGGTTTTGCACCAGTTGAAATTGCCTTTGGTTGGAAACACCAAACATTTCAAACAAAGTTACACAGCTGTAAAGGGTTGAACACACTGTACACAGCCCACTGGGGTGAGGCTGTGGATGCTGGGACCCCTATTCACATTCCATGGTGCACACCTACTACAACCTCTGAATGTAGTCTCTCCTAGCTCCATTATCACGAGAGGGGATGCTCCACAGAGATGGGATGAAAGCAGGCCTCTTTATTACCATTCCTCAAACTATTCTCCCAGGACTTTAAACTGTATTGACTGGAAACCTATGCACTGGTTAGGGAAATCCACATAGTGAGTGAAGGCAGTACTGCACGTTTCAAACACAGACACATTTAAATTAATTAAAACATTTTAAAACTTAAATGCCCCTAAGGTGCATGCCTATAGGATCTTCTTACTCCATATGCCAATTTTCAGGTGTCTGGATTTTATGGTCTTGTAGATACACATCTGATTGATGTTTTATTAATATATTTCTCCATGTAGTTTCAAAATTCTGTTTCATACTGCCACTGTAATAAAAGACAAGATAGTCATAAGTCTCCCCCCCCCACCCGCACAATTCCACTGGCCTTGTCTTGCCACTCACATGTAAATTTTAATCCCAATGTGACTCAAAAAACAGACATTCAGAGATTTCCAAAGAGTACTGGAAACCAGCAACGTGAAGGAAGAGATAAAAGATTTAGCTGAAAGGAATATCTGGACATCCTCTTTTATCCAACCTGTAAAGACTTGCTCATGCTCTCCTATGGTTTCATGGGAAAATATTTATGTCTATTATGGTTACAGCAAGTGTGTGTGTGTGTTTATATGCTATATAGAATATCAATGAAGGAAACAAAAACTCTTCTTCTCTGGGTCATTTGAATGGGTCATTAAAGATATGGTTTATCTAAATCTGTGTAGGTAACATGATTATGCTACTATGGCTGATTAACTGGAGGGGACAAGCCAAAATTATGTCCTTGTGCTGCATTCTCTGAGCCTAGGCACCAATACACTTTCCAGTATCAGAGAAACACTCTGCGCAGTCTAAAGCAGCAATATGGAATCGCCAGCTCTTGACCAGATGTGGCCTACCTCAAGCTTTTTCCTGCTGTTACATCTGAACAGTAATTGAAAAGAAAAAATCCATTTGAAGCCTAGAAATCTGTCACACAGAACTGAGTTTTACTATGAAGCCTGGTAACCTGTTGCATGAAAGTGAGATCTAGTTTGCATCCTGGGAGTCTATTATATAGCTCTGGTTTATAGCCCAGAAAGCAGTTACATGAAACTGAGATGTGTTTTCTACCTGTAGCACCAGGGCTTTACTCATAGTAAACACTGTGGCATGTCCATTTTGATTTGGCCCCTTAGCCCTCTCTGCTTCTAGAGCAAACTCCTCAATATCCTTCCCATATCAAAATGTGCCTCTGAGCTTTAGAAAGTCTCCCCATCTCAATTGCAGTAAACATGTGGGAAAGGGTATGTGATATGTACTTCCTGGTGTCATATTACTAGGTTTTATCCAAAGCCAAAAAGATGCATGTATTCTTTGCAGCGTTATGCAGCATCAAAAACTCTGAAGCAGTTCTCATGATATTTATGCTATTGCAGTGGTAGGAATCATGCAGCCCTATTTCCAGATGTTGTTAGATTGTAACTCCCATGACACCATACCATTGGCTTGCAGTCCAACCACACCTGGAGAGCTGCACAACTTCCATTCCATTAGAGCATATAAACAGGAGTTGAGGTGTATTATGTTATCATTAAATATTGTTTATGTCATCTGTAGACTGAACAAAGTTCCAAAAACCTGATTTATGAGTAAAACTTTTACTGGTTTGCTATGAACTAATTGTTATGTGATATTTCATGAGCATTGGTATAGGTTTTTTTTAAGATAATGTATGTAAATCCATTAATATTTTATATCAGCCCTTCCTTTGTCCAAGAGTTTAAACCTGTTTACATGTTGCTTTGCCCTCTCTATATGCTACAAGGAAGATCACACTGTGAGTGACAAGATCAAAGTTGTCTAGGGAGCTTGATGTGTCAGTGGCAACTGGAAGAGATCTAAACACATCCTCATCTGGACACTCTGTCCATTAATCTACGTAGATGATCAAGATTTCTAGAGAAATGTCTATGACCACACTCTGCACAAGCCAGAATATTCCAGGAGCAGCTCAGAGTATTCTGGCCCAGAAGCAGTCCTGGTGTCCCCTTGTTACCTGGGCATTCTGGAATGACATCAGGCAACTGTTCACTCACATGTCCTTCTGTGCCACCTGCTGCTGGCAGTGATGTTGTGGGTCACTCCCTCTGAGGCAAAAAACAAGGTGCCCAGTGTTGATCACATGGCTGGGTACCTCATTCTGACTTCAGAGGGGGCATCTTGCCCCAGTGCTGGTTGCAGGCAGCACAGAATGACTCATTGTAAACAGTCAGCATTGCTTCAAAGCACTCCAGATTTTTTTAATCCAAATAAGGGTGGTATACCATGGTTTCAGTGCTGAACTGGCCATATCTTGTCCAGACAGTTCACACCAGGACTGGGGATTGAACCCTGTGTCATCTGGACTGATTGGCATAAGGACAGAGGAGGATATTTGGCCCATGCGGACATGGCCTGAATCAGCTTTCCTGTTGCATTTCTGCATTTCCTTTTTGTCCTCTGCTCAGACCAGTAATACAGGTATATGTACCTCTGTATTGAGACCATTTGCTGTTATGTGCCTTCAAGTCAATATACTCTCATAGGGTATATATTTATTTATTTCAAGACTTGGGGATGTGGTGGCTCAAGTGGCTAATATGCTGACTCTGTTAACTGCAAGATTGGTAAGTTGGCAGTCCAAGGCCCGGTTCCGCCTGATGGGGGGAACTCCCATCACTAGTTCCAGCTTGTGCCAACCTAGTAGTTCAAAAGCATGCAAATGCAAGTAGATAAATAGGTACCACTTGGTGGGAAGGTAAACAGTTTTCTGTGCAATCATGTTGGCCACATGATCACAGAGTAGTCTCTGACAATTCTGGCTCTTTGGCTTAGTAATGGAGATGAGCACTACTCTGTATGGTCAGACACAACTTGACAACCTTGTCAATGGGAAATACCTTTACCTTTACTTTCAAGACTTACTCAGAAAAAGTTTGCTATTGTCTTCCTCTAAGGCTCAGAAAGCATGACTTGCCTAAGTTCACCCAATGGGTTCTCATGGCATAGAGGGGACTTAAACCCTGGTACTCCAAAGTCCTAGTCCAACACTCAAATCACTACATCACTCCGACTCCCCTATATGGTTTTTATTGAATTAAATGTTGTGGGTATTTGAGAGGTTGATCCATTCATATGTGCTTGGTGGCATAATTTCCTCACAGATCATGAAAAAATATATTGGTCTGAACCTATTGCTTTCTGCATAAAATGAACTATAACTCCAGCACCTGCGGTCCATGGGCTCATGGAGACCTGTAAAGTGTCCAGGCATGCCTTCATCTAACCTAGAATTCTCACTCTTACTTAGAATATGCAGTCTTTAAACACACTGTCATCCCTGTTGGATGATTCAGGGCAAGGCCAAAGACAGTCTCATAAATACCTCATACTGTCAATGATATGTTGAGACATATTTGGGAAAGATCCATGACCAGACAAAGATGCCAAAAGTGGAACTATCGGGGGCGGGGGGAGAGACCTGGTCACAGTGAAGAACTCACACCACATCAGAACTTGAGTCCAAGCTAAATTTGAACTGGGAACCTGCAGATCAGAGGTGGAAAAAAGCATCAGGGGAATTGCTTGGAGGCCAGCCCAAGAAGCCTCCCTGAACTGATATACTAGATGATATTCATTATCCATCAAGGCTCGGCTATCAATGGTGCAATTGGAACAAATAATCCAGAGAATTTAAGGGTCCAGCACTCCTGCTGTACAGCTGACACGGTGCATGTTTTGTGGATACAGCTCCTAAGTAACATAGTAAATATGAACAGGATGTTAGTCTCACCAAAGCTGCAGTGTTGAAAACTGCTTGTCTATCAGGATTTTTATGCAACTGGATCTTTATATTCTGACTGTTCATTTAATTTTTATGCCATCACTCCTCAAATAGTTGGCACAAAAAAAGGGCCCTGTTTCTGGAACTGCTTCAGGGTCCCAGCTACCTGAATCCAGTTTTCCTTGCCTTCGTGAAAACAGGCTTGCTCAGTGGTTTGACCTGCTCTTCTTGATTACAAAGAGGCCTTGCCCTGCCCTACCCTTCCTTCAGCGGCACAAGAACTGTGTCTTGTGCTGCTATGTGCCAAACTTTGTGTGGATCTTGGCAAAATACCATATATGGGCATATACATTTATCCCCATATCAAATTAAAAATACATTCCTGAGAATCCAGGCAGTTGAAGAGAAATGGTAAGGTAACACAATGCTAAAACAGCATCCTCTAGTAATTGTGATGCTTAGGAAGGTAACTTTTATTTTAATAGGTTATAATTCCAAGACTGGCACAGATGAAGATCAGGGTGGAGATGTATGTTATCTGATGAAATGGATGACATAATGCTCCAGACAGAAATGTAATGCACATTATCTCCTTGTTGGAACACCCATGGTAATAATGAGAAACAATTTAATTTCTGCAGGAAGACAAAATGAATTTGAGTCTCTTCCAGCAGTTGTCACTGGAATCCAATCACAATATTTTAGAGTCACCACACAGTGAAAGTCTAAGAGACTCGACTGCCTGAGTTTTTGTATGTTCACCATGACTCAGAGGCTTTATTTGCAGCAGGCATGATTCTGATTCTGTTAAAAAGAAATTACTACTGTTGAACCATATATTATTTATTTAGAATTATGCCACACCCTTGAAATACATCAAAAGAGCAGATCTCAATAAAGCATTAACAATATCATATTATCTGCAGTATATTAAAATAAGCAAATATATTTAAAAACATAAAATAATGTTCCTGAAATGTAGTGTTCATTGTTCTTGTTCTAACACAGTGTTGTAAGACACTTGACTCTTCCTTTAAAAAGGTATCTAATAATTCCAATAATATTTTTAAAAAACCTGAAAAGTGCCAACCATGCTCTTGAGTAATTTATCTAGGAGGGAGATTTAACAATTATTTGAGGACATTATCACACAAGACTTTTGATGTAGAATTAAAGCCAGAAAATAGTGTCTTTGGCTATACTTATCACATGATGCCATGTCTTTCTTGTTGCTGCTTGCATTTCAAGTGTTGCTAATGAAAAGTGCACCTTTTCATTAATGGGTAAAACCCATCAATAGCTCCCAGTATTGCTGCTTACCCATTATGGCCTCAGGTGTGATAGGTCCCTGCAAACAGGTCACTGCAGTTCTGATATGCCACCAGTTACATGGCACCAGTGGCTGTGATTCTTGTCTACTTCCCCTCCTACTTGCTATTCTGAAGCAAGTTGTTTCTTTTCCTTTTTTATTTCTTTCCTTTTCTTATTTTTCAGTAATGTCACATTGCAGTAATTTCTCAATTGCATTAAAAACAAACAAACAAACAAAAAACACCAAAGGCATGTTGGGTAGGGCACGACACAGGAAAGTGGGGTTATGGAGGCTGTGCAGAAGAGGGTGTGTGGGACAAAAGATCACCAAAGCAGCACCTTTGTGTTGCACAGAGAAGTGCAATAATGAAGGTTCCCAAACTGGTATGTTTTCACTTCTTTACATTAATGCAGTTGTGGTGAGACAGAAGGCTGGTATGATAAAGTCATGTGTCTTTTGGATTCAAAGTAGGGTCCTTCCCTGATTCCACTGTGCTGGCTGGCACCATTCTCTATTTTAAAGAGACCTTTTATTACGTCCTGTTTTGCCAAAGGCAAGCAATAGCAATAGCACTTACATTTCTGTACTGCTTTATAGTGCTAGGCACTCTCTAAGCACTTTAGAATGTATAAGCCAGTTACCCCCAACAAACTGGGTATTCATTTTACAAACCTATGAAAGGATGGAAGGCTGAGTCAACCTGGAGCCCTGCAGCATTGAACTCATGACATTTTGGCTGAAGTACCAGCATTTAACCATTGCAGCACCAGAGTTCCTCAATTAGAAGCAGTTCTTTTAACATCTAGCAACAATGAACACTTTAGTGGGTGAAAGGTTTAACAGAAATATTGATACAGCAGGCACAGTTGTTAAGACATGCGATATTAAACATTGCAAAGCCTACTAAACCCTACTAAGGAAATGTCCTTGTCCACAAGCAACCATTGTTAAAACTGCACTTGCTACTTCATTTCCATACCCAAAGGACTTTGGATTTGAAATTGACATTCTAAGAGATATATGCCAAGATAATTATAATGGAAAAAAGCACACATAGCAATCTAAACCTCCTTGTACAATGCTTCTTCCAGTGATTTCCACTGCACTTCATCAGTGAGAATCTTCCTCTTTGATGTAATGAACCCAGAAGAGCTTGACACACAGTACATTGCACTTCTTGAAGCATTTTGTCAGCCTCAGCAAGTAGAACTCAGCCCATCTGTATATGACCAGATAGGTCTCTTAACGCGTCCACAAACTGCTCCAGTTGCAGCATTCAAGATACAGCAGATAAGAAAGATTTTTTATCTCAAAATGCTTTGCAATCCTGAAATAGCCAGTGCCTTGCAAAGTTGACCTTCATGGGTTTCTTCACAACTTCTCATGGGACAAGTAGCAACAGAGCCCAAACCACATTTTAAAAACACCAGTTTTCTAAGTGGTATTAATGCAAGGTAATGGTGGTAAATAAGAATGGCTTATTTGGCATTATCACAGTCAAAAGACTCAATAATCATCTCTTCCTTTATGTTCAGACAGACTTGTAGTAAGTTGTATTTTAGCTATTGGCTTCAGTCTGACTTAGAGTTTCCAGATCTCAAAATGAATATGGTCCCTCTTCTCCAGTCCTCAGGGCAAGAGAGAAGGAGCTTAAGACAAGACCACTGCTTTTTAAAACATGTGTTTACATATATTTTCTTTTTTTATTTTTAGGCAATGCTTTCTATTTGAATGGCATACTCTGCTACTGTGGTTGATGCTTAATTTAACATGGTTAGGTCACATCACCAGTTGGAGTCCCTAAAAACACAAGGGGATGTGCTTAGTTTTTAACACTGAAATTTCGGGGCATGGGGTAATCTTGCTCTGGCAACTTTAGGAAAGACATCCCTGGCATAAGGAAGAATGTGAAATTAAAGCAGTAGCATGCTTTCGAACAACCATAAGTCAATTGAAACACCAACAGAAGCATGTTTTGCTTTGAATACCAATTATTTTGTAGCCATATTTAGCTGAGAAAACTTTAATGTTCTATGAATTGATTAGTTAGAAAAAGTGCTTTCTTGCATGAATAGGGATTATTGGGCCATTTTCCATTTACTTAAAATATTGATGAATTCCCCTCACTAAAGTTAAATCTGCTGCGTGAATTTTATTGCTGCATCAAACATCATTTGGTGGTCTTTTTCATAAAACTGCATTCCTTGCTCTCCCTGCACTTTTTTGAAGTCAATGTGAGGAGGATGTAGAACACACCTACATCTTATTAAGAGCTGGTCCTTTTGGATGAAATGTGGAAAATATTAAATTCCACTGAAACAAAGTCTTTCCTTGTAATCCAAACTCCTGCCCAACACAGGAATAATATATTACAAAATGTGATGTGGAAATGAAGTGTCAGATTGCTGCAGCTCAGCATCTCAAAGCTCTTAGCAGCCCCAGCCACAGTGGCTGGAAAACAGTGAAGGTAAAACATATGGACTGCAGGCTGCCTGCTTGGCCCTGTGAGATTGATGACCAGTTCCCAATAAAATGCTGTCTCTGAAGATGCCAGCCACAGATGCTGGCAAAACGTCAGGAAGAAACTCTTCTAGAACATGGCCACATAGCCCGAAAAACCCACACAAAAAAGAAAAAGAAAAAGAAAAAAGCTGTCTGCTGGACATCCCTTGTCCAGATAATTGGGAACAGGAGGATTCAGGTCTTCAGTTGCTTCATTTTAATACTTAGAGCATGCTGCTTCATGATCAATACAACTGGGGTTGCATTAGGGAAGCCCACTGACATCAAATCAATTAGACTTAACATTTGAGTAAGCATCTATAGATCTGGGCTTATTTATAACGATAGGTTGACTGAATGAAATGGTGATAGGATTTAATGTCCTGATAAACAAGCAGCCACAGCAAACCATGTCTTGATGTTCTGATGAACCACATTTCTGATCAGTTTATACTTTAGGATACTTTTTTAACATTAGGGGAACACTGGATTAATAAAATCTTCTGCTCTGTTCCCTGTTTCTTGAAAGGCTAATTTAATTTGTCATGTAACAAGCCCTTTTGTAATTTTTTAAATGCTATATAATCTTTGTTTTACAAAGTCTGCATGTAATCAGAACAACCAGCATTGTGAAAAAGTGAATTATTCACACATTAAAATGTAAATGTAAAGTTGTTTGCATGTTTTTATACAAAAGTAATTAACTAGCATATCACATCAGTAGGTATGAGTTAGAATAAAACAATACCTTGAGTAGATATGTGTGTTGTTGTTTTTTAAATGTCTGGTTCACAAGCATTTTTTAAAAAGACTCCCCTATAAATATGTTCTTTTGGGCTGATAGAAACAGACACTGCATGGTGAGCACTTTACTTTGAGGTGCTGGCTTTCCATTATAAATAAATCCACATAATTTGTGTTCTACTGGGCTCTAACACACAATGCAAGTGCTGTAGAATAGTGCATAGGGATTGTACCACTGATAAATGGTCAAAAGTGTGTGTGGTAGATAAGTAGGTAAAAATAAGAACAATATGAGTGGGGTGTAATTTACCAAAGAAGGACACTTAGCACAATTCTGAATTACCTTTTCAAATACTTGGCACAGGTTATCTTGCCAGGGATCTACAACACTGGCATGTTAAAATGGAGGTCATAAAGCCTGAGGCCCATTGCAAATGAAAACCCAGGAGTGTGAAAACCCATGCAATGCCATGACAGACTGATAGTTGTTTTACTGGAACTCTTTGCTGACTGCTCTACATCATTTTCAGTGATGTTAGTTTATACTTTTATAATACTGTATAATATAACACCATGCAATTTAATACAATCTACTATAATCATTGCTATTTTTTTCTGTGCAAGAACTTGTTTCCATGAGGGCTTTCTTTACATTGCTTTGCAAATTTGCTTTGCACAGCACCCCCACCCCAACCCCAGAAATCATGTGTGTCAACTTGGAAATATTTTTCTGAGCTCTTAAGCTGCAGAGAAAAATGACAATATTTCGGTGTAATCAAGCAAGAGAGAGAAAGGTTTGTGTTTGTTTCATGAGTTTCCAAGACACCGGGGGAGGGGAAGAGTGGCTGAAAGATGTACCACAATATAGAGTCTTCAGATTTCTTCAGCATGAGGGAATAATTTCCAACTGTCAAGATATATTTTTTTAAAAAGTCATGATTATTATTATCCACTGACAGCTTTTTATTACCCGATACTTCATCCTGGCATTTTCATAAATCTGTTGTTTCCCTTTCTGCAGTATGAAGAGGACAGACTCCTGGGGTCTTCCCAGATTCTCTCTTAGTTAAAAAAGCTCAGTGGCTCTGAGGTGTTTGGCATCCATAAAAGAACTGTATGGAGCAACAGAGCCCAGCTGTACTGCCAAGACAGCTCAAGGGAAACAATATTGTACTTAGCTGCATGTAGAACCATCCCAGCTTTTACGTGTCTATAGCCTGACCCCTTGAGCTTGTCAAGAATGGCAAACAAAGCACTAACAACAATGAACAAATCTGTTTTGTATCAGTTCCAGCCTCTCAAATTGGCATTTCTCGGATTAATGTAATCCCATGCCAAACACTCTGACTGGCATGGATATTATCATCTCCGCTCTCTCTGCTGTTAAATATTCAAAGCCTTACTTGTGTCCTTGGATTACAGATGGAAATTCCTCCGGATTGCACTCTCTACCCTTCGGTATTTCCGTGGAAAATACCATAGGATTACTGTCTGCCTTGAAAAATGGAAAAAAAGAAATCTGTATTTTCAATTTATCTCCTTTCAGTCATTAGAGGGACGTTAGGCTTTAATAACAGGCATGCTGGACAACAGGGAAAGCACTCCTTCCACAACATTCCTGCAGCTAATGAGCTGAAGGGGGAACCTGTTTAGAGAAGCTCATAGCTTGGCTCCAAATCCCAAGCATTAAATTCTTCAGCTTGCACACACCACAACACTGCCCATGAACACGTTGGAGAGGGGTTTTTTTTTTCTTTTCATTTTTTTTTTACATGTATCTGAAGGATTTGCAAGCTCTTTCCCTCCTTCTTGCTATGGCAGAAAGCCTGGACATTTTTGTTTCTGATCCATCATAAACATTCAGCTCTTCAGCTACCCACATTCTCTCTCTTTGAAGACCAGTGGGTACACTTTGGCAAAAAGCCAACTTGAGCTCTGCTGCCAAAATTTAGGCACATAGAGCATGATCTATGGGGTTTAGCCTTATCTGTCCAGAACCGAAGAAAGTCTGCTGTAGGATTTTCTAAAGAAGGAGAGTGGGAAACACCCACAATAATTGCTTGCTTGCTTGGTCATGGATTGTGTAGAATGTTAAGGTTGGATAAAAGAGGGTTTGTCCCCTTTCTTCTCAGGGCAACCCTCCTGTCTCTGCCCATGTTGCCCATTATTCATGTGTGTAATCTTTTTCTGGTCAAGAAGGATATTTTTAATGTCATTTGTAGGAGAGGAGGACTTTCAAGAAACTGCACAAAGGGAGAAAAGAAGGGATGATAAAGGAAGGATAAAAAAAGATAAAAGGAAATATCAGATAAAGGCACTATAGCTGTTTTAATAAACATCTATTTGTTAGACTACTTGGGACGGGGGTCATTTAGATTTATACCTGACCTTTCAAGATGACATTAAAATATTTGAGCTTAAGGCAGTTTAAAAGCAGAGATAGGTGTCACCATCAAATGCCCTCAGCTATCATCCACCTGTCAGCCTTTTGTGACATTTTGTAAGATTTCAATCCAATGTTGGAGGCAGAGTTCTGGACTAGAGATGAGTCTTGTCTCATCTAGTCTCCACCTTTTCATGGTGTTATTTCCCTTGACAAGAAAGTAGAACAAGGCGAGGAGACCAGAACATATATGCCAATTATAAAAGAGCATTCACTGAAGCAGCTGACGACTATTGCAGTCATTTCCAAGTATTCTACAAAGTGTTTAGTCTGATTGTATGACTATAATATAGCAATAGCAGCTTCATTTATATACTACTTCATACCACATTAAGCAGTCTCTAAGAAGTTTACAACTGTAAGCTAATTGTGCCCAACAAGCTGGGTACACATTTTAGCAACCTCAGAAGGATGCCAGGCTGAATCGACCCAGAGCCCCTGGCTGAAGTTGAACTCACAACTATAATATAGGGGAGAAGGATGCCAGATAATAGCAGTAATTCATACAACTGGCAGTCATGATTACTTTTTAGTACCTAAAATACAGGGAGATTCAAAAAGAATAGTGCAAAACTAAATAATAACAGCTTTACTTTTGCACCATCATCTGGTATATAAGTCTACTGAGGTTCAAATAAAAGATAGTCTATTGGGATTCCAATGCCTTGTGAAACATTTTGGATTTTTTTTTCTGGGGTGGGGTGGGTGGGTCCGGACATAATCACAACCCAATTGTGATTTTCCTAGATTTTCCCAGAACTCCTTCCATTATTTAAAAAATCATCTCAAAAAATCTGTTGCAGGAGAAAGTGTTCCACAATAGCAGTGGTCATCACTGGTGTAGGCAGAGAAACATACAATTAAGGTGTAGTAGGAAAAGTTGTCAGTGGGGAAGGTGGCTGATGACAGCCAATACAGTGTAGTGGTTTGAGCATTGGAATATGACTCTGTCTAATAGGTTTGAATCCCTGATGGAAATCCTCAGGTGACCTTAGTCAGATCATGCTTTCTCAGCTTCAGAGGAAGGCAAAGGCAAACTTCTTCTGAACATATATTGCCAAGAAACCCTTATGTTAGGGTCATCTTAGGGTTACCATGTTGGAAATTACTCAAAGGCACACAACAATAACAAGGGGGGTGATGTTTTAGTAGGGCTTAGAAAAGATGACTTTAAAAAAACAAACCACCATAATCCAGTAATCCCCCCGCACCCAATTAAAATGTTCACTTAACTAGTGAGATCCACATCCATTTGAAATAGACTCACAACTTTAACTGCTGGACTGTTTGCATTTTTGTGAATTTCCTCTGGGCTACTTATTGGGAGAAAATCAACAACAATGAAAAGGCAATTGCCTTAGCTGATGGTGTGGGGCATACCCTGAAACTGTCCCAGGTCAGTTGGGACAGCCACACTTAATTTTCTGCCTTCCTGCTTTCTCAACTGCTTTTATAATGTCCCAATTTCCCTCTCCTCTTCCCACTTTTTCCCATTGTTCTCGCTTTACTGTCAATTGCTTAAAAATGGGTTTGCCTTAGGATCACTAGAAGTAAAAAATGACTTGAAGGCACACAATAGCAGCAGTAGCAGCAACATGGAGACCAGATCCCATTTATCAGTTGACCCATCTGCCAAATGCTATTTCACGCATTCCACATGTGGGACAAATCATGAAAATGGAGAAGATGATGGAGCTCACTGCAGTATGGACTACTGGGTAGTATCCACTTCCACCTCATGGAACTGGGGTTGTCTTGCAATGATCCCTGAGCTTGGCTGATGCCACTAGGCCTCACCCCAAGTGCCTTCATTTACTCCCAAATGAAACCTCATTTGGAGGTGGTAAGCCTAGTCACTCCCATAATTTAATCCTCCCTTGATGCCCAAACACATCAACTCACCACAATAAAGCTGTGACAAGATCATGCATGCATTAACAATGTTTTATTTACAAGAGGAATCTATTCCCATGAAGGAGGAAAAACTCAAGGAGATGGCCAATATTCCAAGAATAGGAAAGTAATTGTTTACTTTTATGTCCATTAAGGAAGGAACAAGTAAGTTTTGCAGTTTTCTTCATACCAAACGAAAGTTTTTAAAAGTTATGCAGCATTTGAAGCCTATTCACACTTTGGCACTTATTTTGCACAAAATTTGCAGGTGGTGATTATGCATGAAAAACAACATTATCTATGCAGTAAAAAGCATTTTCTGCACAGACAATAATACT
This sequence comes from Sceloporus undulatus, assembly GCF_019175285.1. Classification (NCBI taxonomy): domain Eukaryota; kingdom Metazoa; phylum Chordata; class Lepidosauria; order Squamata; family Phrynosomatidae; genus Sceloporus; species Sceloporus undulatus. The sequence goes on along the minus strand of NC_056522.1, from coordinate 102,702,667 downwards.
TTACTCAGAAATATTGTTTTCTGCACAGAAAAAGTTGTTCTCTCCACAGAAAAGGGTGTTTTCCATGCAGACAAAGCTGTTTTCTATGGAGATGAAGCAGGTGGGAATTTTACACAGAATAGTCCCCAACTACAGCTTTTTCAGTTCAGGAAACAGCTTTTTCTGTGCACAATAAAGCTATAACAAGATGATACATGCATTAATCATGTTTTGTTTACATGGGGACTCTTTTCCTATCAAGGAATAAAAGCTCAAGGAGGCGGCTAATATTCCAAGGGTAGGAAGGTAGTTAAGAAATAGAATCATAGAATCATAGGCATGTTACACACGCACCTAAAGTACGTACTATGTACGTACTAGGGTTGCCCGGGAGCATCTCTTCCAGAAACCCCCAACCCTAGTACGTACACAGTACATACAAAATGGCGGCGCCCATTCTAGACGGGCGCCGCCATTAGGACATCACGCATGCACCGCTTCCAAATGGGGCGGTGCAGACGTGATGTCCTCATGCTGCACTAGGGCAGCTGGCATGCCTTTTTTGCAGCCCTGGAAGGAGCTCCGAAACGGAGCTCCTTCTAGGATTTTCATCGCTGGCACAGCCTTTATATGGCTGCGTCAGCGACGCAAGGCAGAAAGGGGCCAAGCAGCCCCTTTCTCCTCCTCCCCGCCGCCGTCGGGTGTCTTTGGGGCATGAAGCCCCAAGGACACCCCTTTCCAGGCCGCGGGGAAGCGGCCTTTTGCCACTTCCCCGCGGCCTGGAAAACAGCGGATCGGGGCCTCAGAGGCCACTGCTGTGGCAGCTGAGGCCCCAATCCGGCGGGGAAAGGGCCGGATATAGGCCGCACCAAACGGGCAGTCTGTAACGCACCATAGAATCATAGAATCATAGAGTTGGAAGAGACCACAAGGGCCATCCAGTCCAACCCCCTGCCAGGAAAGCCAAATCAATATTATTTTTTATGTGCAAAATACTGTAACAAGGCAGTCAAGCATCATATAAATGCTGCCACCCTTCAGAACAGGGGGAAAATCCACTATCAGAAGATTCTGAGATGGATGGTCTAAACCCCACCACGTGGTGCTCTGTCTATGATGAAGGAACTCTATGTAGACAGTTCCTTCACTCCCAGATCACCATCACCCCATCCACTATAAAAAGTATGGTCCAGAGTGTGCCCAGCACTGTGAGTAGGACCAAATACAACTTGGGCATATCCATGGTTTTTGTGTCACAGATGAAGTCTTGATCCACTCCCATCAGGGCAATCTCTGCACATATGGTGAAATCCCTTACTGCTACGAGACAGGTGGATTCCAACACCAACCCTAAGATTACCCCAGAAAGTTCAGGAAGGCAACATCTTAAGCAGCTGGGTGGGAGAGACATCTACAGAATACCCAATCTGTGCTGGCCACTCAGCTTCAGGTAAACACACTCAAACCTAGAAAACTTTGGGATAGAGCACCTGGTCAGGGGGATAGAACTTTGACAGCCTATTGTAACTCCACTTTCCTGTCCATCCCCTCCCTGGGCCTCACCTACTACTGAACAGAGAACCCTGGTGGGCAAAGCTGAGAGAGATTACCCCCCTCAAAAAAAAAAATCTCATCCCACCAGGTCTCTGTAACACATGTCAAGTCAACATGCTCATCTAAAATCAAGTCCTGAATGGTTTGTCTTCCCATTCACTGACCTGACAGTCAACAGCAGCATTTCCAACCCAGGGTTTATGTTGCCAAGGCTATGCATGTAGTTTGAGTTGGAAGAATTTATGGGGAACTATCCCCCTATTCCTGTCCCTTTGATTTGCCTGCTCTTTATGTATCTCCCTCTGCCCTGTGCAACTGTAATGATTTTCCCCTCAGATCCAGTATCTCCCCTCCTCTTTTTCACAATATATCTTTCCTATAATAGCTTAGCTGTAAATGTGCAGATGATAATGCTGTAATGGTAAAGTGCAAATTAGCAGAATACCATCCTCTCCTTCTTTTAAGCAACACAACAGGTCCTTGCCCTTTGCTGTTGTTGTGTTTGCTGTTGTCATGTGTCAGGAAGTCATTTCCATCTTATGGTGACTCTAAGGTGAACCTATCATGGGGTTTTCTTAGCAAGGTTTCCTTGAAATCGTTGAAATAAATATTTGAAATAAATACAAGGTTTGTTCAGAGGAAGTTTGCCATTGCCTTTCCCAAAGCTGAGAGTATGTCACTTACCCAAGGTTACCCAGGGGGTTTCATGACCAAGCAAAGATTCGACTCTGGTCTTCAGAGGCACATTCCAATATTCAAACCCATGCCATGCTGGCACTCTTACTCATGGGTTCCCCTAAAGTGACCCTCAAAAGGATGACAACCCCCCTCCCTTATGTGTCATCCCTTTAGTGACAACTCCTTTGGCAGCAGACCTGCCCATGCTGGACTCCTACATTTAGCTGCCAGCTCTATAACTCTATAGCTGGGGTAGGTATAACTTGCTGGCAAGGCTTTGGAATCACAGATGGTGGAGGACCTGGATCTGGGAAGTGGCAGAGGTAGATCCTCCCCCAACAATTCCACAGATAGATAATGAATGAAGAGAGAAATTACATTCCAAATATCACCCCATTTGCAATATTCTGATGAGCAAAGAGGATAAAGTATAGTTACCTGACCTTAGGCTCAGGAGCAAACATTCCAAGTGGGCAACATTTTAAGCAATCTCCATTCTTCCCACTGTGTTTCCTTGTTTATTTGTTTTATTTGTACATGGCCATTATTTGATTTAGTTCTACAGAAATTCAAGAAAACAGATCAGAAGAAATTAATATGAAGAAAGAATTTGACAGTGAAAAAATTCCTGGTTAAGATGACAGAGAAAAAATTACAAGAAAGTAGTTGTTTTTAAAAGGAATTTATATTTTAAAGCAGTTTATATTTAAACTGTGAACTTATAAAAGGAAACCAAAAAAGTAAGAAAATCCACAACAAATGTATCCTCTCTCCAGAAAGAGTGGCAAGCTAGTCCAGTCTTTCTGTATTGGCCTTTTCACACGCCAGCTGTGATATGTCACACGTACTTGTCAAATGCTTACCAAGGCAGATGGATTATGTTTATCCCTCTGGGAAAGTCCTGTTATTAGGGGCCTCCTTTGAAAGCCAACTAAGGAAGCATGAATTTGGTACATGAGTGGGGAAGGCAGAGCTTATAAACAACTGGGTGCCAGGACATCCAAGTGCCACTACATCTTTTAAATTGTGCATGAACCCTAGTCAGAGCCAAAAAGGAAAATAGAGAGAGTCAGATCAAGATAGCCCCCCAAAAGCTGAGTTCTACAAGTTATTTATTTTTGTTGTTGCTGCAGCTGGCTCCCTCTTTTTGAAATTTTTGTCACCACATCTCCTTGCTTCACACTCATACGTGAAGTCATATGTGTAAGCACAACTATCAAGCAAACACAAAAGTGTAGAGATTGTTTGATAAGGTTCAGTGTTCATGCATCAGATTTTATACTGCACTTTATTAAAGATGTAGGTGTGAGCAGTGCAAGTGTTACAGTGCCATAAAGTATTAATGGTAAAGGTAGGTGACATGTGATGACTCTCCATATGAAGTTGAACTGCAAATCCAGTTAGACAATATCTGTACAGCCATATGATCCCCATCTTATCTACAAATGTTTCACAGAATAGAGAGAAAATTCTCGATTAGTATAATTAGAGTAATTGGAACCTAGCATAAAGGACCATTATTTCCTGCCTGGAAATTTAAAGGTAGCTTCATGGGTTGGTTGAGTGTGGTTAGGAAAGCATTTGCATTTAATTGTCAGAGTTCACAAAGTTTGTGTAATGTGGAAGAACAAGTCTTTTTAATTCAGTCAAAGCAGAAAAAAGATAGATTATGAACCTCAGTTCTGACGTGGGCAAATAGCCTGGTACCCTACTTTTGCTTGCAGCCACCATGTGACAGTTTCCCCCATATACAGGTGTCTCTTCTGATTCATGGGGGATCTATTGTGGATCCTGCCCCCGTGCGAATCCAGAAAAATGCAAATATTCAAGTTGCTATTGGTTATAATAGCAGCGCTCTCATATATACTACATATATACTAGACACAGCATGAGAATGGTAGCATCATTGTTGTATGCCTTCATGTCATTTTCCAATTTATGGTGACCCTAAGGCGACCCTATCACAGGGTTTTCTTAGGCTGAGAGTGTGTGACTCAGCCAAAGTCACCTAGTTGGTTTCCATGACCAAGCAAGGATTCAAAGCCTGGTTTCCAGAGTTGTGGTCCAGCACTGAAACCACTATACCACTCTGGCTCTCATGGTTGCATCACAAATATAAAATCCATGTTTGCAAAACCCATCATTGCCAAGTTTCTCAGTTACAGTCAGTCATCCTCGGTCACCTTAACCTCAACTGAAATGTGCACTCATCTACAGTTAAAAATGAAAATCAAAGATGTGTTCTATCTGCTTGCCATCACTTGACCTTTCACTGTTACTGTTGGGATCTATTTCTGTTGTGTTTACATATAAAGTGTCTACAGCAGAGTAAGAATATAGGAGAATAAAAATATGGCAAACCCTACATGTTGTTTTACAGATACTTACCTGCTAAGTGGACTGTTTAAACCATTATTTCAACAGCTGGATATACATGCGTTTCATTTTGTTTTTCTTTGGAACATAAATAAAGACATTACTGATGAGATTGCACTTGGAGCAGGGAGGACATCCTAAATGTCATCCAAGCCACTAAGATGAGAAGAGAGGGAAAGACAATGCTAAACAGCAAGAGTAATCTGGAGTCTTTATCCTCAGTAAAACTGTTTCCTGTCCTCCTTTCTCCTCATATTCTTCTGCCTCCTTAATCTGAATTGTTCAATATCCACCTACAGGAAAACTCTCCATGGTTTGTGATTAAGGATGTGATTGTAGGGACTGTCAATCAAAATCTTGTTGTAAGATAGGTGCTGCTTGCAGCTTTACAGGTTAGCACTTTCCCACTTTAGTCTGAGGTTGTGTTTGTACCAAAATGCTCTAAGGGCAGCCTAGAATATTCTGGCCCTAGCATTACCCCAACATGTCCCCATTACTTGGCACTCCCATTGTGACCCCAAGTGGCTGTTAACATGTGCATCCTGCTGTGCCACCTGGCATGGCAGTGGCCACTGTGCGTCACCTATTTTGAGGTCAGAACAAGGAGAGTTCACCCTCCAGGACTTCTCTATAATCATGTTGGTGGAGCATTACTCCCAGGCACTTGTTCAGTGGTATCATGTAAGTTGCATGCTCTACATTGCATTTTGGAGAAAGCTACAAAGGAAATTAATTGGTCGTAAAATGGCATGTGTTGAATGACTACTTGGGTTCAGATAAATTACTCTGCTGACAGAAAGCAAGCATTATACTGGGCGATTGTGCTTTGTGCGCCACAACTCACGCTAGCAATTAGGGAACTTTTTTCTTGAGCTAACTTTCTAAAGCATACACATACTGGGCCGCCAAACCATGTTAATTTATTCAGCAAATTTCCCATTCAGAGTCAAATTGTTGTGATTTGCCATAATGCATAATGTATCCATATATATTTTTTCACTCACAGCACTTGGTTCAGGATGATCTTCACACGTCTCCCACAACTGTGGCTTCTTTTACCGCTGCTACTGCTTTGCAGCATGTTCTGGTTCCTTGTCTTCCTCTGCTCTCTGCAGCCCCATAAGCTCATTACCAGACAGTCTTAATTGGCTTAGAGTCTGTAGATGACATGACAGTCTACCTCATCATGCTCAGAGCCACAGCAAGGGGGGCAGCATTGTGCAATTGTGACACATCATCTTTTGTTTTGAAAGCACTGTGGTATAGTGGTTAGAGTACTGGACAAGTTAACAAACTACAGAAAACTCAGGCTCAAATCCCTGTTCAGCCATTAAGATCACTGCAGTCCTCCTAGTTTAACCTACCTCATAAAGGTTTTTTATAAGGATAAAAATGGGGTAAAGGACCATGTATGCCACCTTGAGGTCCTTGGAAGAAAAGTCAGATTTAAACACAAGAAATCTTGCCATTGTTAGGAAGAGGGGAGATTTGGGGGGAATTGAAGGAAAATAATATTTTAAGCACTCAACTCAACTATCCCAAGGATGTAGCTGCACAGGAAAGATGCTAAATATGTCACTTTGCATCTTCCTTAAAGGTGTGGGAAAGATGTGCAAGACATTCAGGGTACCATCTCTTTGGTATTTCCAGGAAACATCCAAGAACAGCATATATCCATTTTGGTCCAGGATAATTAGGCTTGTAACCTCCCTGGTGCCATAATTTCTGAGGAGTTTACAATAAATGTCAGCACAACAGAACACTTAAAGTACATAAAGAAAGAAAGAAAAGCTCCCAACCTTTCCTCTTTCTCATGTCCAAGAAGTGAGTCTGGGAATTTGAAAAACTATTCCTAACAAGAATAATGGCAGCAACCAGCCAGTGAGACAAAGTACTGAAGGCAAATTTTCTGTCTCCTCCATCATTGCATCATTCGGCATTTACAAAAAGTAAAAGTAAAAAGGAGGACAGAATAGGCAGAGAAGTATCTGCTATGGGCCATATAATTGACTGTGCTCTAACCCAGTAATTTGGATTAAATAGCCACTTTAAAGTTATTTCCAGTCTTCACAATTCTATTATATTTTCTGCACTATCCCATCAGACCCACCCTATATCTGTCTCCAGCCATAATTTCCTCACTTCCTCACCCTCTCTCTCACTCTTTCTCACACACACATTCACTTTTTACATAAACATATGTTTCAGTGTGAAAGCTTCTTCATCTTATCCAGAAAAACTCATACATTATGGCTATGTACCCAGATTCTGCATATACTCTATTGCAAGCATATTGGTCCATGATGACATGGAATCTAGAGGCATGACTGACCCTGTCTCCACACAGCAGGTAGATACACTGCATCCAAGCACGGCACTAGAGTGAGAAAGGAATCTTTTAACTCTTTTGAATGCCTCATATTTGTTGCCACCTAGTGATCAAAATGCACACTTTTTTTACCAAGGGAAGAAAAGGGATGGATTTAAAAAAAAAAAAAAGGAAAAAAAAACAGTCTTTAGTTTCATTTAGAGAGTTTTCACTTTGTGAATTTTCCAGTTTTGAAATACAATTTATCCTTATTTTTGGCTTTTTTTTTTTTTTAAGGTTGCATGGATTTTTGTAATCAGCCCAGGATTTCCTCTGCCCCATCCCGGATTCGCCCCTTTTCACTTGCTGCCCCTCACTCCTGGAACCTTCTTCCTCCACAAGCAAGAGCCATCACTTCATTAACCAGCTTCAAAACGGAGTTGAAAACCATCCTATTCAGAGAAGCCTTCCCAGGCATCGCATAATTGTCGCTTACTATCTGATGTTCTGTTGTTGGCTGTTTATCGATCCATTTCCTGTATTGCTATGTACTGTATATGTATTATCCTACTTGTGAGTATGTATTTTCCCTGGATAATGATTAACCTTCCATTTTGAAGCCAAGCCCTCCCTCCAGTCCATCTGCCTTGGTCCAGGCCTCGGAGGTTGAGAGGAACTGCTGGACCTCTTACCCTTTCCCTCCACCACTCCCTTCTCCTTCTGTGTCATGTCTTTTTAGATTGTAAGCCCGAGGGCAGGGAACCGTCTAACTAAAAAGATTGCATGTACAGCGCTGTGTAAATTTACAGCACTTCATAAATAAAGGTTAATAATAATAATAATAATAATAATTTCTCCAAATGCAAGCATTTTTTGTATGCAGTGTTGCCCAATACACACAGTGTTTGCAAGGAATTACATACTGTGTGGAGAAGATGGTGAAATGCTAACAGGTGACAGAGAAAAGGTAGAACTACTCAACACCTTCTTTGTCTCAGTCTTTTCCCAAAAGGAAAAGGATGCTCAATCGGGAGAAAATGGAGCAGGGTGCATTTGGAGGAATGCAGCACAGAATAGGTAAAGAGGTAGTAGTGGAATATCTAGCTATTCTAAATGAATTCCAGCCTTCAAGGCCAGATATACTAATCCCAGTGTATTAAATGAACTGGCAGAGGTGTGGAGACCCAGTGTCCTGGGTTACACAGGATTCCTCACTTGTTTTCCCTAAAGTAGTTCAAGTCTTTTCTTCCCTCAGAAACTATGTATCTATCCCTGGGTCCTACCACACTCAACCTTACGCTTTACCCCTCTTTATTAATAAATGTTTTCAAATACTTGGTAGCGCGTTTTCATTGTTGTTACTAAATAATCACTTCAGGCCACTCTGTTGTGAACAAGAAGCAAAATAGTTTTTTATTTACACAAAGAGCTTATGATGTTATTTCTCTTGGTCACTGGTTCTTAAAGCTTGTGGTTACAAAATGTTATTTTACTTCACAGGTTACAAAATTATCACTGTTTCAGTTCTTTCAATATCTTCAGTTACCCTTCAATGGTGTTATATTTCTTTACACACACTTTCACCTACAACCTACTTAGACAAAACACTTGTGCCATATAAGATTATTTGAAAGATTCATACATGATCACTGAGTAGTCTATCTTCAGAAGTCCTGGCTTGAACCTTTAGGGTCTTTTCTTTCCTGATGAGAACCTCAGTATCTCTGTAGCATTTTCTACTTTTGAGTTAGATCAGCATCCAATTCACGCTACTGCAGTGTTCTGGTAAGTTACTGTAAGAAAGTAATTATTGTCTTTGTAAAAACTGGAAAAATAAAACATGCCAGCAGTGTGTATCTCATATATATGGGCCATATAAACAGAGGCAAGACTGTTTTGAGGCTTGCTCACATCATTTTTTGTAATAAATTGTGAGTTCTCTGTGTAAAAATATATACAAATTGGGTATATGAGTTTTAGAACTGGCAAGCGATTACAAAAACTTTTTATTAATCTTCTTTTATGCAGCGGATGTTTGACGACATCTGAAAATTGGGTCAGAGAAGAGGAATTTTATGGTGAAAGGGTGGGAAGACTGCATAAAATAACAAAAAAAACACTGTATGCATTCAGAACTGCTAAGGCAACACTAGAACCCTATAGAGGCACTCACATAAGGTAGAAAGTGGGGGGAAAGTCATTGGTCCCACCTTCTTAATCACATCCATTTGCTCACATTGTGTGCTTTCGAATCATTTACAACTTGGTAATGGCTGCAGAGGGGGTTTTCTTGGCAAGTTGCTTCAGAGGGGGTTGCCATGGCCATCCTCTGAGGCTGGGAGGGTGTGACTTGCCCAAGGTCACCCAGTTGGTTTACATGGCCGAATTGGGATTTGAATCTGGTCTCCAGAGTCATAGTCCAGTACTCAGACCACTACTCACAATATTAAACACATAATCTAATGTGGGACAGAAAGGGATGAAGATAATGGCTACATTTTAAAGTAATGCCAGGAGAGAGTGAGTATAGTAAAGAAAATAAACAGAAGTCTGCAAACATATAGATTAGAATTCAGTGAGTATAGGCATGCAAAGGTTGCTAACACTTGTCACTTTTCCCTGCTGCTCTTTATGCATCCTGCAAAATTTTCAACCCATACTTCGCATCTTCTAATATCGTACTTGAAACCTCTACCCCACTAGAGAATTCCAGCTCTGAAAGTGCAGAGGGACAAAAAAGGCACAAGAGAGAGCCTAGGACTGATAGAATCATATCCACACTTTAATCACACAAATGGAAAACTACTAAAGAGGAATTGGAGAACTGTATTAAAATCATATTGTAGAAGTGATATCTTTAAAGGGGTGGTAAGAGCAGCAAGAATAATTTACATTGCAACACTGATACCATTGTGTTCTTATCAAAGAATTACTATGGAAAAACAGTAGCTTCATTAACAAAGGCTTCCAATAACGTGTTTGCTAAACTGTTGACCACATCTCTGAGAGGAAATTTGTGAATCCCCTCACTGTGAAAGAAAGAAAGAAAGAAAGAAAGAAAGAAAGAAAGAAAGAAAGAACGAACAGTTTAAATCTCTGGATGTTTTGGCCTACAATTGCCACTGGCCCTAGCCAACATAACCAATGGAAAAAGAGAGTTGTAAGCCAAAACATCTGGATAACCAAAGATGTACCACTGAGGCTTTGTATGGGAGCCTATAAGTTATGGAAGACACACACTTTTCAAGTAATGGCAACTCAATGGCTAGTTTTAATTACTAAAAGCAAGATTTAGGACAGGGGGATTTTTGTGCATGAAGCAGAGGGAATAAGGCAATTGCTTAGTGCAGGAAACATTTCCCTTTCTTTCCTGTTCTTTTCCATTCACTTTCATCATGCAGTGTTCGCTCCCTTCCTCGCTCCCTTCCTTCTTTCCTTCTTCTTTCAAAGAATTCCATGCAGAACAGTTCATCTCATTTAACTTCTATTTAATTCTCATCTCAGTGCCAAAATTGTGATAAATTATGTAAAGCAAATCTTTTCCTCCATTAACTCTGTAGTGGTACCTTTCTTTCACAATAACAGAGTGGAAGGACCCAGATTTGAGGGGCAGAAAAAGTGTCATAATTCAGCTATAGATACTTGCAGATCTCATCAGAGCAAAAGGCAGCAACCTGGTCTTTATATCTGTTTCTCTTATCCCACCAGATGGCTTATCTCAACTAAATTGAAAATGAGTGCAGTATTCTGAAAGGGCATTTCTCTTACTATCTCCTTTTTAGCATTTATCTACTTAATTGTTTCCTTGTTATCTAACAATTATAGCTGAAATGAATGCTGCTTGTGTTTGGCAGCAATGGCAGGTGGACTTCATGAGGGAAAGGGCAACATTTGTAAGGCGAACAAGATAAGTAGTATGGATAAAAGCATAAGACCTTGGTTAAAACATCCTTTTTCTGTAGAAAGTCGTAGCCACTGAGAATCTGAGAATGTGAGATTTGCCCAAGGTCACTCAGACCAGCTGAGGCAGCGCAAGCGCTGAAGGAGCCCACATCACAGAGAAGGGGGCTATGTAGTTGGGAGTAAGGACTGATGCCACATTGTGACTAGCTGGAACCATATATTTGGTTGGTTTAATGCAAGGAAGAGGAGGTGAAGACAAAGAACACTGATTCAAAATTACTCCTCATATTCTCTTTGTAAGAGGTAATTTTAACAGTTTGGATTAGATTGAGTGGCTAAATTTTAGAAGATTGGATTAACATCTGTTATGTTATGCTAGTGGTCTCTCTGTTTGTTCCTTGAAACAATTTTAGTTACAACAACATTAGAGGCCAGACTGGCAGTTATTCAGATGGCACTAATCTTATGTTTATTAATATTGCTACCATTCAGCCACTTAATAGAGGAAGATGATTATGGTCAGAGAAGTAATATTCTGGATGTGGGGAACAATGAAAGTGTGAATTTTAATAGTGGAGCAGCAATTGAGGTAGTGTGGGGCAAGGGGAGATATAGCGTTAACAGGGTGGAAAGGAGGTATAAAGGAATCTATCCCACCTTCCATTCACCCTGTTAGCCCAAAAGAACCAGGGAACATTCCAACCATACCACAGACCCCTACCTTCCTTTTGTGTAATGCCAGGTCGGTTAAGAACAAAACTCATATAATCCATGATTTGTTAGAGGATAAGCACGCCAACCTGGCATGTTTTACGGAAACCTGGCTGGGGGAGGATAGTTGTGTGACCTGGCCCTCCCAGCCGGGTATGCCATCAAGGACCAGGTTAGGGAAAGTGGGAGAGGGGGAGAAGTTGCCTTGGTCCACAAAAGCATTTTCACCAGGAAACCTATACGGAAAACAGATTACATTGAGTGCATTTACCTGACCCTGGAGGCTAAGGACAGTCTGGGGATTCTGTTGGTCTACCGTCCACCCTGTTGCCTAACAGACTCCCTGCCCGAGCTGACACAGCTGTTCTCAGAGCTGGTGTTGGAGTCTCCCAGCCTTCTTGTCCTGGGAGACCTCAACATCCCTTTTGAGGACAGCTCATTAGAACTGACAGGTGCAGCTCTGGAGTTCATGACTTCCATGACAGCCATAGGGCTGTCCTAATCGGGCTCAGGGCCAACACACTGTGCAGGTAATACAGTCGATGTGGTCTTCAGTACAGATCAGGGATGTCCGTGGGCAGAAGTGACTTGCATCATTGCTCTGTCATGGACGGACCATTTCCTGGTCAAAGTGGGACTGAAGGCTACCACTTATATCCCCCTCGGGGTGGAGGACCTATTAGAATAGTCCGTCCTTGAAGGATGATGGAACCGGTTAAGTTCCAGGAAGTCCTAGAGGGTTCTATGGTTGAGATCGACAGCGATTCTGTCAAAGCCTTGGTTGATACCTGGAATGACAATCTTACCAAGGCCACAGACACTATTGCTCCGAAGTGTCCTTTCCAGCCCGCTTCCAATAAGAAACCATGGTACACCCAAGATCTTTGTAAGATGAAGTGGACTGTGCAACGACTAGAGCGCCACTGGCGGAAACATCAACTTTTATCTGATAAGACACGCCATAGAGACTTTTTGAAGTCCTATGGTGTGGCAATGGTGTACACATTGCATCTGCAAGGTCTCGTCCAGGAGAGCTGTTCAGGGTGGTTAAAGAGTTAACAACATTGCCTCCTGCCCTGAACCTACTTTTGGAACCAAATAAAGCCTGCTGTGATGCATTTGACTTTTTCGCAGATAAAATCTCTCAGATAAGAGCTGATCTGGACACAGGCATTAAAACAGAGACCATAAGAGAGGTGTCCAGTGATTCCGTGGACTATGTTAAACTGGATCATTTTGAGTTTGTAAATACCGATGAAGTGGGCAAGCTTCTTGGAAGCGTAAGGAGGACAACGTGCCCCCTCGATCCCAGCCCATCATGGTTGACCGGCCAGAGAGATGATGCAGTGAAGACACTACTACGATCAATAATTAATTAATCCTTTAAGGAAGGTAAATTTCCAGACCAACTAAAACAAGCGGTAGTCAAACCGTTATTGAAAAAAAAACCCTGGTAAGAAATAATTATAGACCAGTCTCCCTTTTACCATTCTTGGGCAAGGTGATCAAGAGGGGAGTTGCCTTCCAACTCCAAGTTGTCTTGAAGGAGGCCGATTATCTAGACCCATTTCAAACTGGCTTCAGGGCGGGATACGGTGTTGAGACTGCTATGGTCGCCCTAGTTGATGATCTCCGTCTGGGCATTGATGGGGAAAGTGTGACCCTGTTGGTGCTCTTGGACATCTCAGCAGCCTTCAATACCATTGACCATGGTATCCTTCTAGAACACCTGAGGGAGTTAGGTATTGGGAGCACTGAACTCCAGTGGCTCTGTTCCTACCTCTCAGACAGATTCCATATGGTGATGCTGGGGGACAGCTGCTCTTCAAAAAGAGAGCTGACATCTGGCATTCCTCAGAGCGCCATCCTGTCCTCCATGGTGTTTAACATGCACACAAAGCTGTTGGGTGAGATCATCTGGAGCCATGGGGTGCAATGTTATCAGTACACTGATGCACAAATTTATTTCTCTATATCTCTGACTGCTGCAGTGACTAAAGATGGCATCTCTCCTCTGGATGGCTGCCTTGAGTTGGTAATGGGTTAGATGAGGGAAAACAAACTCAAGCTGAATCCAGAGAAATCGGAAGTACTTGCAATAGATACCTTAAAACCGAGGATGGAGATTTATCAACCAGTTCTGGATGGGGTCACCCTTCCCCTAAACGACCAAGTTCGCAGTTTGGGAGTACTCCTGGACTCATCACTACAATTATTATCTCAAGTGGATGCGACAGCCAAGAGTGCTTGGTATCAACTTCGGTTGATATGCCAACTGTGACCATACCTGGACCAAAAGGACCTTGAAGCAGTGGTACATGTACTGATAATCTCTCGTCTTGATTTCTGTAATGCGCTCTACGTGGGGCTACCCTTGTACCAAGTTCGGAAGCTTCAATTGGTTCAAAACATGGCAGCCAGACTGGTCACTGGTTCATCCAGGTTTGACCATATAACACCTGTCTTTAAATCCCTTCACTAGCTGCCGATTAGCTACTCGGCGCAATACAAGGTGTTGGTTATTACCTTTAAAGCCCTACATGGCTTGGGCCTGAGTTACTTGCAGGGATGCCTCTCCCTACACAATCCGCACCGCACACTTAGAATAACTGGGAAGAATGTATTAGAATATCAATCAACCAGGCTCATATTGACCTCCCAAAGAGCCTTCACAGCAGCTGGTCTGAAATTGTGGAACAGTCTCTCGGAAGAGGTCCGTCTTATTACCTCCTTGGAGCAGTTTAAGAAGGCTTAAGACGGATCTCTTCCAGCGAGCTTACCCACCTGAACTTCTGTAAGAAACACCTTCAGACCATTATACAAATCTACTACATTACCACTTGATGATGAATAAGTTTTAAGATTAATTGTATTATATTTATTGATGTATTTTATATGTATTTTATTATTGATTTATGGGTTTTAATGGACTGTAATCCTGCCTCGATCCATCTGGGAGAGGTGGGGAAA
>NC_056522.1:102652494-102688178 GCF_019175285.1 Sceloporus undulatus | reverse complement strand
TATTATTATTATTATTATTATTATTATTATTATTATTATTATTATTATTAGGGATTTTAACTCTGATCTCCTGGAGTTAAACCACTGTACCACACTGGCTGTTGGTCCTAATCTAGATTGGTTGTGTACAAGCAGTTGTGCAGAACAACTAGTGCCCCAAGATGGGAATATACATTCTCTGCATTGTCAACATATGCAGTGAACCAGGTAAATGAACCTTGAGTGAACATTGCAATACACTTGTGCATGCAAATAGAGATACTGCAATCCTTTCTTTCCCAGATAAGGGCAGGATTCATGTTGAAGTGAATGCTCTGATTCTCAAGGCTGAAGAAAAATATCTTGTTCAGATTTGCCTCTGAGCCAAGCATGCCCATTAGAAACCTGCAAAAATGATAACTGATTGCAGTCTTCAAGATCCTGGATTGTCTTCAGGAGTTTAGTGTTTATACTCACCCATGAGCAATCTGTTTAATTCCTGTAAATTGAATACTAGTTTGTGTTTTTATTCAACTTTTTAAAAGCACAGATTAACTTCAGTTCTATAGCGTCAAACCTGGGAGGTCCAAAGTAAATAATATAGAGCTACATAGCCTTTTGCTACATCATTAGAATTATGAAATTCTGCAGAATTAAAGATAATGACTCAAATAAGAGTTTGGCTTTGCTGCTGTTGATGTTGCTTCAACGTAATTGGTACTGTCAAAGAATTAATTATACATTTTAAACAAGACCCACCAATTTTGTTTTTGTAACTCATACTTGAACGAGTTTATCTTGTGGGAGAATGGTAACTGAAGATTTTTAATTGTTAGGACTATAATAGGCATGGGGCTTACAGTATGGGGAAATGAAATCAACTTTCTCTAAACAAGTTCTGTATGTTACTGTATGATCAATGTTTATGCATGATTAAGTTCTATTAGGGATAACAAGAACTGTGGCCACACATTTCTCACCATTACTGGTGCTGGGTTGCTATTGTACTCATAAACCACAGCTTTTTGGGACTTATGGGAAGATTCCCAGGGAGATAGTATCCATTGACCTAGCCATGTTAGTCTGGCATATCAGTATGCAGAGGCATCTTGTAGCATCTGTGAGACTAACTGAGCAAAAAAAAATTGTATCATAAGCTTTCGTAGACTTGGTCTGCTTCCTTAGATGAATCAAGTGAACTGATACCTTGAAAGGACCTTTATAAGGCTGTAGAAATGCAAAACTTGTGGATATGTAGCTATAAGGTCCCTTTACATAATTCTCATGGTATCAGGAGATACAACTAGGTATTTTTCTATCTAGTTTCAGCCTGGGCTTGGAACCAACCAAACCTAGTGGGATCAACATACATCTTAACATGTACAAGGGAGTGTTAATTACTCTGATATTAATATTCTTGAACCTCTCAAAATCTTCCAGTACTAACAAACGGCTTCGTTTATATACTGCTTCATACCAAACTAGCAGTGTCTAAGCAGTTTACAACTATAAGCTAATTGTCCCCAACAAGCTGGGTACTCATTTTAGCAACACCAGAAAGATGCAACCCTGAGTCAAGCTTATGGTTTTGAGTGAGTGGCTGCAGTATAGACATTTAACCACTGCACCACCAGGGCCCCTACCATTAATCTGAAGTGTTTTTTGAGGGAGAGAAGGAGGGAGAACAAAGTGATATCTATTATTATTTTTAAAGGTTTTATTATTTTGTTATATAAAGCTAATAATGAAAATATTTCTACAATGTTAGCAGGAAATGTCTCAGTGGTTTAAATTTTAATCAAAAGAAACAATTGTGTAATCAAGAAGAGACCAGTGTTTGCCTGTCAATGTCTCCAAATTATCATCAGGTCAGCCAGATGTTGGTAAGCTGCAATGCAGGTCAAAGGAGAATCTTAATCAAATGTTCTTTGGGGAGTCAGCAAGGACAAACACTGTGACCCAGGCTCATGTGCTTTGGTCTTTCAACCCAGACAAAACAAAATGATAAATTGAGCTTCTGGATCATATTAAAGATCTGTCTAACTCCGCATCCAGTGTGCAAGAGCAGACAGCCAAATACTTCAAGGAAGCACAGAAAGCAAGGCATAAAGGCAACAGCTGTCTTTGTAGTTTGCTCCCAATATCAGAATTATGATGTATCTTCTATTAGACAAGGATCCTATAGCAGATTTCACAAAAGTCAGGATGGAGAAAATGCATGTGATGTTTGGGGATTCTAGCCTTGACCAGCTCCAACTGTTATAAGCAGGGAAGACAGAAGGCATCCAGCAACATCTGGGGAGAGGCACAAGTTTTCCAGTTCTGCACAAATGCATAGGACTTACATTTGCTTCCTAATTCCCTGCCCACATCTGAAAGGCAAAAATAGTCACAATTTAGTAACTTCAAAAACAACTGCATTGCAACATTTTCATTACCCCAGCTATGGCTGGCATCCTGTTAGGGACATATGCACACATAAGTATCATGGGTGTGTGTGTGTGTGTGTGTGTGTGCAGCAGGGGTTGGTATTCCCTTCTTCTTTCTACAGTATTCCTCCCCCTCCCCCCCATGATTTACTGAATAGTCTCTGAAGCTCCCGGTATAGTCATTCCCTGCTCCAGATGTTTTGTACTTCAGCTCCCATAATTTCTGTCAATGGCACCAGGTGGTTTCAGCAGCCTGACCTCACATTCCAGTCCCTAGTAGACACAGAGGATTTTCATACCTGGCTCCATCGCTGCTAAAACGTCCCCCACATGTCCCTAAAAGGTGGAGGAAGCATGCGTGTCTGAACGCCAGGCACGCTTCCTTAATCATCATGGAAACATGGCTCCCTCTAGCGTCCCTGAATCGTCTCTGCTTGGGACCAGAACTGTTTTGAATTTTGGATTATTATTGTTGTTGTTATTGTTGATGATGATGACGATTGTGTAATACTTTGCACATATGTATATAATGAGATAGTTTGGAGATGAGAGCCAAATCTAAACACAAATTCATTTATGTTTCATATACACCTTATACAAATAGAAGATTTTCACACTTGCCTGCATTGCTCCTCCAAAAGTAGCTGAAAGGGAAAAGCAGCCCCTATGTGTAAACACTGCGAGCGCTCATTAATCATGATGAAAACGGGGCTCCCTCTAAAGTTCTTCAATCATTGCAAGGGAAGCAGGGATTGTTCTTCTTTTTCCTGTTAACGCAAAGTTTGTGTTAAGAAGAATCTCCCTGCTTCCATTGCAACGATTGAAAAATGCCACAGGGAGCTCCGTTTCCATGTTTAATGAGTACTCCCAACGTCCAAAGAGGCTTATTTTCCCTTTTGGCAATTTTTGGAGGGGGATTAACCCACAATGCAGGCAAGTGTGAAAATCTTCTGTGCCTTCAAGTCATTTCTGACTTATGGGGACCCTAAGATGAATCTATCATGGGTTTTTTTTTTGGCAAGATTTATTCAGAGGTTTGTCATTGCCAGCCCCTGAAGCTGAGAGCATTTGACTTGCCCAAGATCACCCAGTGGGTTTCATGACCAAGCTGGGAATTGAACCCTGGTCTCCAGAGTTGTAATCCGACATTCAAACTGGCTTTACTTCTAGGAGCCCTGGTGGCACAGTGGTTAAATCCTGGTACTGCAGCCACCCACTCACAGTCACAAGGTTGAGTTCAATACCAGCTAGGGGCTTAGGGTCGACTCAGCCTGGCATCCTTCCAAGGTCACTAAAATGAGTACCCATCTTGCTGGGGGCAATTAGCTTATACATTGTAAACCACTTTAGGGACTGCTTAAGTGCACTGATAAGCAGTAGAGAAATGAACTTGCTATTGCTATTGCTACTACTATTTATTCATTTATATCCTGCCTTTTCCCCAGAACTGTGACTGAAGGTGGGTTACAAAATTTAATAAAATACAAATAAAAGCACATCCAGAGGCATAAGTAAAAACATTAAAAAGCCTCCTGTAAATATGTGTTTAAATCATCCATGGATGGATGGTTGTAGAATATCCAGTACCACATGCATGCTATATGTGAGCTCAATAGACCATGATTCTATGCCTGGAAACATTGTTAATCTCTGAAACGACCATTTTTGCTGTTCAACCAAGTTAGCATTTTTATCCTTTTGGAATCTTCTGAGGTTTTGGCTGTAGTGAGCAACCTTCAGACTGTTATGTAAATAATCTTAGGAAGTATCTGTGCTTCATACTTCATCCGCTTCTGCCTTCACTAGAAAGTTAGGAGCTTCACATGATTTCTTTGGTCACTTCATCAGTATAGCTAGACTCGGCACACTCAGATTTCTTCGTTTGTTTGTTTATTTACAGTGACCTCAAAAATATGTTGCACTTTACAGAGTAAAAAAAAAGAGGAAAGAATAGAAAAGCAAAGGTCCCAACCAATTTCTGCCCCCAAAGAACAGCCTCAGTTTCAACCACTGGAATTATTTACAACCTAAATGTCAAAAACCAGAGAGAAAGATGTGATGGGGATGTAATTAAAGAATAGAGAAACTAGGATAATGGTTTAAAATTGCATAAAGGCAATTAGACATCATTAGGTTTTTGTTTCCACTGTGGATGAATCAATCTGTGTCACAATGTCTTGGAAGAAAATTACTTTTGCAGGGCCTTACAGAGCAAGGCAGCCATCTTGGACAGTAGGTTTGGTGTGTTAAGAAAAGATGTGTGTGGACAAAAAGTCTAGGGGAGATGAAAATCGGAAACACAGTAATTTTATTAAAACAGTATGTTGCAATGGGATGTTAAAAGGAAATAAAAAGCATAAAATATATGCAATCCTATAAACAAACAGGCTTGTGCTGGCCTGTAAGCCACACCCTAACAAACACAAGGCTAGTGTTGCCAGTCAGTACTAGGCTTGAAAACTGCAAATCCCAAACAGTATAACAGAACATAAGGAGGTGTCAAACATACAAAATGCCAGTACAATGGCAGATAAATTCCTTTGCACCTCTCAGTAAAAAATTAAAAGGGATAGCACAGTAACGCCCATTACAATTGCAAAGTGAACAAACAGAGACCAAACACATTTTGACTATATGTCTTCATCAGTGGTTATGGAAAACTAATATTGCAGCCTTATAAGGTAAATCATATAATATCTAGGGACATCCAGTCACAGTAAGCAAGTTGTTGGTCCTCTTGACCATAATTGTCCACTATTACCAGGGACAAAATGTGGAACAAATTCGAGACCAAACTGTAGGATAACTGTAGGACAAAACTCAGCCCAAAATGTAGGACATTTAAGAAAAATGGAGGACCTTACATGTCCTACATTTTGGGCTGAGTTTTGTCCTGAAGTTGTCCTACAGTTTGGTCTCAAACTTGTCATACATTTTGTCCCTGGTAATAGTGGACAATTATGGCAACCTTAATCCTAGTATAATGCCAAAGACTTGGATGTCTCACATGTAAATACAAGCCCTTGTGTTAAGAAAAGACAACAGATAACTTCCTATTTAATTTATTGTTCTTGTATTTCTACTCACTCTCAAAAATGGCACAAAGGTTCTTGGGAATTTTTCTGCCTCATGCAGCAAAACATCCTGTCTGGCTTTAGGTACAATACATCTAGATTTGAGGTGTGGGGGGATTATTTCTTACCCCATGTCAGATAGCAAAATATTTTTGTCTGGCCCTCGATTTTTTTAAAAGAAACATAGACCTGAAGCAGACAGGCCAAAAGGACCACACCGGGACCACACTAGCCCCGATCACGCTGGGACCGCAGCAAGAACATGTTCCTGGTCCCAATCTAGGTTGCCATTGCAACCTTGAACTAACCACTGGAAGAAGCAGATTATATCCACTCCTTTTTGGCCGAGTTTTTCTTGCTTGATGCAGTGTTGGCATGGCTTCCAGCTACGTGTGTGGCATGTGTTGTCTAAACACCACACCCTCAACACAGTCCAAAGCCATGTCATTTTGCTCATGAGTTGAAGGCCTTAAAGGAAAAATCCAGCAAAGTACTGGTCGGTTGGAATGGAAATTCAATATGGCCAGGGCACAAGGAATGTTGACCACTATTGGGGAACATTTTTGTATCCACCTATTTAGAGGGCAGAACTATCACAGTCAATATTGTTGAAGTGAGTTTATTTTATTAATTTATTTTCAGTTTTGATCCTGGAATACGAGCCAGCATGGTATGGTGGTTTGATCATTCAAAGAGGACTCTGGAGACCAGCATTTAAATCCTGGCTTGGCCATTTAAACCCACTAGGTGACCTTGGGCAAGTCACACTCTCTCACCCTCAGAGGATGGCAATGGAATACCTCCTGTGAAGAAACTTGCCAAGAAAACCCCATGAAATATCCAGCTTAGGGTTGCCATAACTCAGAAATGACTTGAACCACACAACCACAACAACACATAGGAGAGCCAAGGCAGGATACAATAAAGTTCAGATAAAAACACAAGCCAGCAAGGCGTAGTGGTTTGACTGTTGGACTATGACTCTGGACACCAGGGTTCAATTCCCAGCTCAGCCATGAAACCCTCTGAGTGACCTTGGGCAAGCCACATGCTCTCAGTCTCAAAGGAAGACAATGGCAAACCTTCTCTGAACAAATCTTGCCAAGAAAATCCTGTGATAGGGTCATCATACATCAGAAACAACTTGAAGGCACACAACAACAACAAAAACCTAATAATTAACAAGTTTTTCAAAAACCGATACTTTTAGAAACATACATTTTAAATAGTTTAAAGCATTTTAGATACATAGTGGAGATGATAAAAATAGAGCACTCCCCATTAAAAGAAAGGGAATCAAGCAAGCCTGCCATGGGAGGGAATTCTACAGTTTGGGAACAGTCAACAAGAAAGCTGTATCCTGTGTCCTCACCAGACATGCCTGTGACAGTGGTAAGACTGAGCTAAAGCTGTTCCCCAAAGAGCTTATAAATTGAGAAGGCTCACATAGGGCAATAACAGACCTTCAGATGGTCTGGGGCCAAGCTATATAGGGCTTCACAGGTCATAAACAGGACTTTCAGTTACATCAGGACACAGACAGGTAGCCAATGAAGCTGCAGTCCCAAGGGAGTTATGTGTTCCCTGAAATCAGCCCCAAACAGCAGTTTGGCCACATCATTTTGGAACCACTCAAGTTTCTGAAGTTTCCAAAGACAGCTCCACATAGAGGGCATTACGGTAATCCAAATGGGAGGTATTCAAAGCTTGTGTCACTATGGCCAGAACTCATAGCTCTAGGATCAGGCATTGCTTTTGCAATGTTTTAGTGGGGCAATACCAGAACGTCTGAGTCTAGGAGCATGCCAAAGCTCTGACCCTGAAATTTCAGGGAGAAAGTGATTCCATCAAGCACAAGATAAACCCCTATTCTTTGATCTGTTTTTCATATGTATATGTGTATAAATAAATTTAGAAAAAATAATTGTGCCACTCTTAAACAAAATCAATAATCTTTGAGTACGCCAGCAATCCTTTTCACCTAATAAATCAGGAGATGATGGCTTCCATCCCCCTGGTTAGTATCCACATCCCACCCATGGCACCTAGTGGCTTCCATGTCAGTGGAGCAATCAATCCACTCCAGGTTTTAAGCCAAACTTTAAAGTTTCCGAGATGCTGAACCTATTTTGGGGGAAGGGTTGGATAGCTCCTTTCAAGTCTGGACTAAAATCTTGAGCAGATTGACTAACCTGCTGACATGGATGCCATGAGCTACTACTGTACCCACTTTGACTTCCAACATCCTTGTTTAGTTTTGGTACAAATATTGTTAAACTGGCAGGGCTGTGCCAGCTGGATTTGCAAATTATGTATAATCCTCTTTCTTTAAACAAAAGTCACAAACAATATTTTGGGTGTTTTGCATTACCATGGCCCCTTGGAAAGTTCTGTTTATATTCTTTCTGCAGCTGAACATTTGGACTAAATACGAAGAAGAAAAAGTCATGGAAGGAATTCTCAAATGAAAAATGCGCTCCACCCTTATTACAACATTATGTCTGTTGAGCCAAATAGTTTCCTTTGACAAATGGCCTGATAATAGACCCTAATTAGGAAAAGGTGTGAAATACCTGAGGCAACAGGGCTGCTCAAGGAAAGAAAGGCTGGCAAAGAGACAGGCAGGAAGGAATGGCAGAAAATGGAAACAGAGAAGGAAGACACAGAATTGGTTGAATGTGTTGAGGAGTGTAAAAGAATATGCTTAGGCAGAATGATGGCTGCAGAGCAGAAGTATGACAAATACATAGATACCTTTTTTAAAATAAGAGGAGCCCTTTGCAGAATCATGCAAGATAATAAGATCTGTGTGGAAGAATGAGACCTTTTTCTGCTGTTGCCCTGAGCTTCTAGACTGGGGGTGCATCTGTTTTTGTTGCTGTTAGCTGCCTTCAAATCAACCTCAACTCATCATGACAACCATGTGAATAATAATAATAATAATAAATCTATTTATATCCCGCCTCTCTACAAAATGCAATCAGAGCGGCTTACAAGATTAAAATATACAGTCCGAATCCTCAACCCCCCACCCTTAAAATACAATTAAACAATGTAGAATTTAAAACATAAAACATACTTAAAAACAATACAATAACTGTGGTGAAGTCAGAAGTCAGAGATCAGCAATTAGATTTTCCTTCTGATAGCCAGAGAACTATTCAGGAAAGGCCTGCCAGGAGAGATCCATCTTTATAGCTTTTTAAAATCTATTTAGAGTGGTAATGTGACAGATGTTGTCTGGCAGGCCATTCCACAATCTGGGAGCAACAGCTGAGAAGGTCCTCTGGGAGGTCATAGACAGTCTTGTTTTACAAGGCTGTAACAAATTTTTCCCTGAGGATCTAAGTGTGTGGGGAGGATTATATGGAAGGAGGTGGTCTCCCTATCCTCTTCCTCCCTGCTCAGGTCCTGCAGGCTCAGGCTCATGGTCTCCCTGATTGAGTTTATCCATCTGGTGTGCGGTCTTCCTCTCTTTCTACTGCCCTCTATCTTCCCCAGCATCATTGTCTTTTCTAATGAGCTGTGCCTTTTCATGAAGTGGCAGAAATATGACAGCCTCACTTTAGTCATCTTGTCTTCCAGGGAGTGTTCAGGCTTGATTTGTTCTAGGATGCAATTGTTTTCTTTTTGGCCATCCACAGTATTCTCAGCCCTCTTCTCACATGAATTAAATTTCTTCCTATCTGCTTTCTTCACTGTCCAGCTCCTACATCTGTACATGGCAATGGGGAGTACAATGGCTTAAACAATTCTAACTTTAGTATTCAGCTGTGTATCTTTACACTTTAGGACTTTGTCTAGTTCTTTCATAGATGCCCTTCCCATTCCTAATCTTCTTCTCATTTCCTGGCTGCAGTCTCCATTCTGATCAATGTTTGATCCAAAGTATGGGAAATCTTTATTGAATTATTTTCATAGTGTGAATAATCCCTAAATTGAACAGATAGGATGATAAACTGCAAGCTTGCCTGACCATTTACCAATAGGGAAACATTCTGTTTAATGCAGTTTAACACCACTTTAACTGCCATGGTGCCATTCTACAGAATCCTCCGCTTTGTAATTTTGGGTGTCACTAGCACTTTTTTTGCCAAGAAGGCTAAAAACCATGCAAAACTACAAATTCCAGGATTCCATAGGATGGAGCTACAACACTTAAAGTGGTGTCAAATGCATTATTTCTATGCTGTAGATACATCCTGAGTTTTTAGAGGACTAAAAGCAAGGCAGCTTCTCAGCCTTAAGGTTTATTTGCTGTGGACACTGAAAGCAGTATATATCTGTCATTGTAGTAACATGGTAGAAAGCTACCTTGAATCCCATTTTGGGGGAAAGGAAGGCTATAAATCCAATAAATAAATAAATAAACATAGAAAGATGCTTTCAGTAAAACCATTATTGTTGACACTGACTGGCAGCAGCTTTTTTGAAGTTTTCAGTAAGGAATTCTTTCCAGCCCAAAAATCAAAGCTGGAACCTTCTGCATGCAAAAGAATTTTTAAAATGTTTATATCCTAAACAGAAAATAAATGAATGTATTTAGGTATCATACACATACATAAGTAAACCAAAATTATAAGATATATCAAATTTTAGCAATACCAATACATGATTCTGCAAATACATTTAGGCTTATTGTTACACCTTATCGATAGACCATCTCAATTTACAGTATTGTATAATAGGGTACCAATCTTTTCCTATCTTGTCAATATTTTTGTGTTTTATATAAGCTGTAAGTTTGTCCATCTCAATTATATCAAGTTCTTCCAGACTGCACTGTATAAGACTGCACTGTAAGTGATTTTATGAATATCTAGCTTGGACATGGACATAACACAAAAAGCAATGCTTATTTTCTTCCTGCTAAGATAAATGGAAGATACAGTGAACTAAGGAACTTCTAAAATGTTTCCAAGATTTATATTTTAAAGTGAAAATGTTTTTGTTTGTTTGTTTGTTTGTCTAAGATTGCAACAGTTCTAGATCAGTTGCTTACCTACATAACCTACATAGTGACATAGCAAAGCAGTATCTCCTTCCCCACTCCCATCCATACTTATTGGGAAGCAGCCACTGAGAGTGACAGGGATCTTTTCTCCAGTGGATCAGAATGAAGTTGACTGACATTTCCACCTTCTCCCATGAGCGATCTCCAGTGTGACAACCAGAAACAATATTTCTGTCATAACTGTCATATGGGAAATCACTTGCAAGAGGAGGTGTTGGTAACATCAGTCAGCTGCATCCTGATTTCCATCACTCTCAGTGGGTGCTATCTAGTAATTCTAATCTAGGGACTTCCATGATCACTACGTATTTTATACACTATTGAATACATAGGGGTCATGACTAAAAGCTAGTTACAAATGTGTATCTCTAGGCAACACATTCATAACTATGATCATATATTCCAGTTGAAGCCATTTCAAGCAGAATGCAAGACAGCTTGCCTTAAATGAATACATCCTAATTTCCTCTCAATTATATATACGTGCTCTGGATGACAGGAAAAGAAATCACAGAGTCAATGCCCAATGTTTTCCCATTTCAAAACATGGAATAAAACAGTGCCAGGACTGAGCAGGATATGACAAACTATTTCCCTATTTATTTATTTATTTATTTTTACATAGCTAATCAAATAAGGCTATATGATGCCATTACTGAAGGCAAAGAGAGAGAAGCATAGAACAAGGGCAAATAAACTTAATGAAACATTAACATCTTTATGAACTGTCTTTGATTCATATATGTCATCACTTATTTTCATAACCAAATCTGATTGGCTACATAGAAGGGATGTAAACCTTCACTAATTTTCTTCTTGAAAGAAGCAATGAGTATTTAACAACAACCTTTACTTACCACTGCAAGAAAGTCTTTGGAAAAAAACACAGTTTTCAAAGCTCATTTGCAATTCTGCAATTCTGCACAAAATTCACACATGGTTGTTTTGTGAAGAAAAAAAGCAGTTTCTGCACATATTTCTATTTCCAACACAAAGAAAATTCTGATTTCTGAACAAATCAATGATGTGCAAATTCTGCACAGAATAGGTCCCAAATTGGTAAGATTCTGATCACTCCAGGATGCTTCACATCAGGATTTCTCAACACTTGAAGAATATATTTTTTCAATCATTTTTAAATATTCTTTCTATTCCTATAATGTAATATTGTGTGCTGGAATGTTGAAGACTTTTGTCATAACCCAACCACAACCACTGACTAGGACAATGATACACACATTTAAAAAAAGCCAAATTGGAAGTGCAATAACGCAGGATCCTTGCAGTATTAGCACAGCTGTTATCCAGACTGAGGCAGCTGCCTTGGGTGACTAGTTTGGTGTGTCATGATAAGGTAGCAAATTCTTGGTCATAACAATTTATTATTAATTTATGTTTAGAGTCCAAGAAGGAGGAGAGTTTGTTGTAGTATTTCCTGGATCAGAAGTCAAAACAACTTGACTGGCCTTATACACTTCATGTAGTAAGATTTTGTGGGCCAATCTTGCCCTCCTCCTTTTATTTTAGGAAAGGGGGAATCATATGAAACAAGATTTCAAATGAATTAATGCTCCTGTAAAGACTCTAATTCACAATGGAGTTTATCTGAATGATGGAGAGCAGAGATTCTTGCTCCTCCACCACCACAATACTACAGCATCACTTAGGAAAAAAGAGCAAAAAAACCTAGGAACTATATAAATGACAAATGAATTTTGAGTAGAGGGTTAAATTAACCCAATAACATAAATATTTTACTGGGGGATTGTGCCAAGGTACATCTAGTTCCCTATTATGTTTCAGACATCAGCATCCCATATGCTTACAAAAATTCAGGAATCAAGTAGGCAGGTGGTCCTTTCGCTTTTATTTTGGACCCACCTGAAGTTTGTTGAATAAATACATTTCTGTTAATCCAGACACTCTGCTGTTTTAAAAAATAAATGACCTAAGCCTGGATAACATCAAGTGGGGGATGGGGATTGTCATCACAAAGTGCAGTAGGTGAATCCTCAGTACAATATATTTTAAGTTATTTAATTATTAAGACATTTAATTAACAAATAATAAGTAAATTGAAGGTACAGTTTAGCTGCCAATATAGCCATCAATAGACCTATTTGCCATGAATCAGTTTAGTCCCCTTTTCAAGGCACTAGATTAGCTCATAGCTGGTCTACAAAAAGGTATAGCTACCACAACATAATTTAAGACTGGTTCAAAAGAGACCAATCAACTGGACTAAACAAAACAATAGTATATCAATGAAACTCTGTTTCAAAATAAGGCCTTCTTTTAAGAAGAAATTCCATTTTTGTTTTTGTACAGCAGGAATAGAACTGTATTGAACAGTTCTAGCAGAATGAAGTGAAATGTTTGTGCTTAGAATCCTGACATCTGGTTAGATTTTCTTATTTTCAAATAAAACAAAAGTCAGTAGTTTTTTGCACCTCAGAGAGGGAGAGATTCATTTATCATTACGTGTCCTCAAGTGAATGCCAAATTGCTCCATCTCCATCTGCTCACCAAATGAAAATGTGGTATGTTTCAGCAGCACCTTGATCACATGAATTTATCTTGAAATGAATCTGGATAAGATTTATTCCTAAGTAGTTCATTTCCTGCTGACATTCAAGGATTCCCTCTTTAAAAGCACATGTGAAGGTTCAAAGTCAGTGATTCCATCATTCCTCTCATTGCATAGCACTTAACAGACGGTTGCGACTTTATAGACCAGCAGAATCCTAA
This sequence comes from Sceloporus undulatus, assembly GCF_019175285.1. Lineage (NCBI taxonomy): Eukaryota > Metazoa > Chordata > Lepidosauria > Squamata > Phrynosomatidae > Sceloporus > Sceloporus undulatus. The sequence goes on along the minus strand of NC_056522.1, from coordinate 102,674,934 downwards.
AAGCCATTCAGTGAATGGAAAGTTCTTACATATCAGTGTTGTTGCATGTGCACATGTGCGCACAAACACACACACACACACACACACACTATTTGCAAATATTTACACAAGAGAAAGATGTGATTTAATAACAGCTAACAGATGTAATGAATTTCTTTTATCCAAGACTCCTCCAAAACCACTTGACAAACATTATTTGCAGTTTTCAAGGCATGCAGAATCCAATCCAAATTTCTGGCACTTGAGAAATTCTGCAGACTGCATTCATAAGAGATTCTACTTAGAGTGGTTTTTGAACTTCCTGTGTCTGTACAATGTTGTCACGCTAACAGACATCATGTATGTTCAAACCTTAACTCCACACCTACTCTTCTCTACAAGGGAAAAAGGCACAGCCTCAGGTGGAGAGGAAACAATCAATGACAGGTAATATATGAAGTCCATGGCTGTTTATGCAAACAGGACAATTAGCATTCACCAAATCATTGGAACCATATTGTCATTTGCATTGGTAATGGCTGGTTCTCATTTGGTAGCCCCCCCCCCCCCCAAAAAAGAATGTCCCTATGTCTTGGAAGCAATGCTGGAAATTTTCTTGCACAAGACTGGCTGAGTAAATTCTGCAAGAGCATGAGGAATATCTAAGTAGATTCTACCTAAAAACCAGTGGGGAAATCCAATGAAAGCCTCCATAATCCTTTGCATACTTACTTAGGAATAATACTGCTGAATGATTAAAGCTTACTTCCAAGAAATATGCATAAGAATGAGTTAACATCTCCCTGGTCCCAAGATTAAAGAGGCTGACATGTCTCTTCTAACTTTGTGTGTGTTCAAGAAATGAATCATATTTTGTTTTAACTTCAAACAATGGCTTAATTTCTGACTTGGTCCAAACCCAGAGTTTCCCAGTTCAGATAAAATTGAAACCAAGGCCAGGAACCAACTTTGTGACTTTACATGCCGCTCCTTTGTTCAGAGCATGGGGAAAAGGAACAGGAACCCCTCAAAGAACCATATTTTTCCCTAATTCATTTGTACCAGAAAACTAACACTGGACACCTATACTTAACATGTAATATTTGGCTAACCTGAAAGCATGACTTAATTCCTAGTTTGTTTCAAAGCTGTTGACCACAGTTTCCCAATTCAGATAAAATAGAAATCCAAAGTTAATGAAAAGATTAGTTTATTTACTCATCCAAGCAAAGCCAGAGTAAAAGGCATGCATGCACACCCAAAAGGCCTGTTCATCTCTTTGCTGAGCAATCCAACAAATCAGGGGTAGGCAACCTGCGGCCCGCGGGCCGGATGCGGCCCGGCAAGGCCTTGGGACCGGCCCCAGCCCGGTCCTGCCGCCGATTGCCGCCGGGGCCTTTGGGGGGCAATTGTCTATAGAAGCCTCAGAAACATGCATTTATATTAACATTTTTTTAAAAATCAGCAATTTTTTTTTGCGTGTCCTCCTTTTTTTAAAAAAAGTATCTTCCATTTGACAATTTTGTCCTACATTTGTCCTGGTTTATTTATATATTTAATTTTTAAAAAAATATTTAATTATTTATTTTTTGGCTTCGGCCCCCAGTTGTCTGAGGGACAGCAACCTGGCCCCCGGCTCAAAAAGATTGCCTACCCCTGCAACAAATGATAATCCAAGCACAGTGTGGAGTATATAAAACAGCTTTAAAAATCACATATCTTGCTCATTAAAAATAGATAAACTTAACTGACATTATTTCAGTTGCCTTTGTTTATATACCCACTTTGTTAGAGTTAGCAATTTTGCATGCCTATATTCACTAACTTCTAGTTTGTATGTTAATTTGTAGGAGTTTAGCCACAGTGTATATTTATGGTGACTTCCTGTTTGTTTATTTTATCACACCTTTGCTCTTTATGCAACACTTTAACCTGCTGCCATATTTTTCTTTCTCTTCTTCCTCTCCTAATTAGGCTATGTGTTTGACGATGTACATGCATATTCATGTTTTACAAAGATGACTGTCTTACTCTCTTTCTCTGCTAAACCCTGTGTGGGTATGGATAAGCAAGGAAATGGTTGTATTTCAGCTCTTGCCTTGCCAACTGATTACTCTGCTTGAAAAACCCACTATTATCTTTCAGAGCCCCCCAACACATTTCTTTTGTGTTCACGACAATACAATAACTATGAAAAGAATGAAAGCTTATGATCTAAAGTCATAATATTTTTATAATATTTTTTAAAAAGAAAAAGAACAAGTAGGCTGGCATCCTGCTTGTAATTCACATTGTCACAGATCTGCCTTATGTCATTGCAACTCACCTTCGAGACATTGTGTAGGTCAGAATTCTCTTCTGACCACCCAATGAATAAGGCCGCCCAACTTACCAGGCTGGCCTGGTTGCTGGGGTGGACTGTCGCCCCACTTCCGGGTCCTCTTCGGCCCTGCCTCACCCCAGCAACCTTTGCGAGGGCGAGAGAGCCCACCATTGGCTGCTAGGGCAGATGGGGCAGCCCCTTCTGCTCTTGAGGGGTGCGAGATTAGAAGTTCCAGCGTCCCTCGCAGGGATGAGGTCACCCTAATTGGCTGGACTGGACTGCTGGGCACAGCCATTGGATCCAGGGACAGGGTGGGTGGTGCCTCCTCCTTTTCCTGGCCCTCCGATTGAGGGACCAGCCTATTTAAGGCAACGTGGGCACCCTGTCGGCGCCATTCGCAGCTCGGTTATCCCATCCTCCCTCCTCTTGGCTAGGGTGTTGTTTACTGTCACAACTTTGGGGGCAGCAGCATAGATCCTGGATCTGGCGGGTGTGATATCCAAGGCTGCATATCTTTGGAGCGGGAGTCCTTTGGGACCCAGGAGCGCTGAGGACAGGTGGTGCAGCCATTGTGGGGGCCACATCAAGTCAGCATCTAGGGGCTCAATTGGGAACATGTGATCAGCTGGTTGCATGTCTGCAGGACATTTTCCGTTGCCCCTATATCATCCCAAACCTTGGCCATGACCAAGCTACTCTGTTCATCGACCAGCCGGGGTGTTTATTGATGTTTCCTGATCCAGACCTCATGCTTTGGGCCAACTCTACCCTTGTTACTGTTTGTTAATAAAGTTGTGGTCTTTCCTCCAACCTTGTGTCCTTGTCTTTTGGGCGACTTCCCTCCCCCAGCAACCAAAAACATCTCCCCCTAAAACACACATGCAACACCTGATGATCAGTAAGGATTTGACCACAGTTGTAAAGTTGATATTTACAGCCAAAATATGATGCTGAAAATGCTGCTGAAACTATTGTGATATGACCCTTCTCCTAATCACTCACTGAGTGCAAGTGTGTTAAGATACAAAGTTTATAAATTAACTACTCTAGTTGAATATTCATTTTTTCCCAATTATATTTTTATTACTTATGAATACAGTCCATTTACTTTCGTGAAATACAGTGGTTGTTTGTTACATTTTGACATTGTAATATTATAACATAGTTGGCTTCACAACATCTTTTCTTTCCTTAATTGAGTTCACATATTAATACTCTAAAATGATTCTTCTGCTCAGTCCTTTATCCAGTCTTGTATCTCTGATACGTGTTTATGCATATTTGCTATTGTTATTCTTTCTAGTGGATACTGTATCTGTTGTGTTTGAGTTCTCATTGTGTTCCTGATTAAAGTGATTTATTATTAATTTTTATATTGTCTACTTTGGGTTTTTCTAATTATTTGTTTTTAGTTACTTCAGCATACAGCACAATTCGTTAAGTTTTTCAACTTTCTGTTGTTAATAATTACAACTTGTTTGTGTGTGAGAGAGAGAGATAGAGTTTTGGTTATGCTATTTGTTTATTGCCATATTTTTGTACAAAAATCTAGGGTTGCTTTCCATTCCTTTTCTGTTTCTTCTGATGACATTCCATTTAGCCAATGGGTTAATTTGTACATTTCTGTCATTTCTGTTATCTTTATTAACCAGTCATCAACAGATGGAATGGTTTTTTTTATATGTCTATTTCTGAGCTGCTGAAAACATGTATAGCATTTTCCTTCAATTTGTTCTGACTGTTTTATTTTCTGTTTTGTTCATCATATTTAAAAGATATATTTCTGGGAATATTGAATATTTCATGATATTTGAATTGGGGGAGATTTGCAAGTGCAGAAACTGAGCAATTTTGAGAGCGGAAAATTTGTGGAAGCATCGAGGGTCCAAGCTCGATCCAAGAGCTATAAACACAGTTGTACAGTGGATCCTTGTTATATGCTGGGGTTTTGGTTCCTAGATCCCCCATGTATAACAAAATCTGTGTATGCTCAAGTCCCATTAAATATAATGACATAGCAAAATAGTGTTCCTTATACAAATGGAAAATCAAGGTTTGCTATTTCTTATCTCAGATAAGAGCTGATCTCGACGCCATTATTGGGTCAGAAACCAGAGTAGAGGTCTCCAGAGCTTCCGTGGACTCAATTGTACTGGATCATTTTGAGTCTGTAAATACCGAGGATGTGAACAAGATCCTTAGAAGTGTTAGGAAGACAACTTGCTCTCTCGGTCCCTGTCCCTCGTGGCTAGCGGCTCAGGGGGGAGCGGTTGTAACAGCCATGTTACACCGAATAATTAATACATCACTCAGGGATGGGCAATTTCCATCCAGCTTAAAATTGGCCATTGTAAAACCGCTGATCAAAAAGCCCTCCCTTGACCCCCTGATGCACAACAATTATCGGCCTGTCTCGCTATTGCCTTTTCTGGGGAAGGTGATTGAGAGGGCAGTTGCAATCCAGCTTCAATCATTCTTGGATGATACTGATTATGTGGACCCATTTCAAACCGGGTTTCGGGCGGGCTATGGAGTAGAGAGTGCCATGGTCGCCTTGGTCGATGATCTTCGTCTGGGCATCGACAGGGGTAGCGTGTCCCTGTTGGTGCTCTTGGACATCTCAGCGGCTTTCGATACCATTGACCATGGTATCCTTCTGGAACGCCTGAGGGAGTTGGAAATCGGGGGCACTGCGCTCCAGTGGTTCCGTTCCTACCTCTCGGGTAGATTCCAGATGGTGCAGCTGGGAGACATGTGCTCCGGTAAGAGGGCCCTGACATCCGGTGTCCCTCAAGGAGTCATTCTGTCTCCCATGCTATTTAACATTTACATGAAACCGCTGGGAGAGATCATCCGGACACACGGGACGCGGTGTTATCAGTACGCTGATGACACTCAAATATGTTTCTCTGTGTCTCCGACTGATGCAGTGACCAGGGATGGCATCTCTCCTCTAGATGCCTGTCTGGACTCAGTAATGGGCTGGATGAGGGAAAACAGACTCAGTTTGAATCCAGAGAAAACGGAAGTACTTGTGATAGGCTCCCCCGGCCCAGGACTGGATGTTTGTCCACCTGTCCTGAACGGGGTCACGCTCCCCTTGAAGGACACTGTTCGCAGTTTGGGGGTGCTTCTAGACTCGTCGCTCCACCTTACATCTCAGGTGGATGCAACGGTCAGGAGCACCTGTTATCAACTTCGGTTGATATGCCAGCTGTGACCCTTCCTGGGCAGGGGGATCCTTGAAACAGTGGTACATGCTCTGGTAACCTCTCGTTTAGATTTCTGTAATGCGCTCTACATGGGGCAACCCTTGTACCAAACTCGGAAGCTGCAATTGGTCCAGAATATGGCAGCTAGATTGGTCACTGGAGCTTCCAGGGCCAGCCATATAACACCAGTACTTAAAGATCTTCATTGGCTGCCTATCCGCTTCCGGGCCCAATACAACGTGTTGGTTATTACCTATAAAGCCCTAAATGGCTTGGGCCCAGGGTACTTGGAGGACCGTCTCTCTCCATATAATCCACCCCGCGCTCTCAGATCGGCCGGGAAGCAACTCTTGAGAGTTCCAGACTCAAAATATGCCATAACAACGCAGAGGGCCTTCTCTATCTCGGCCCCAAAGCTCTGGAACTCGCTTCCCGGTGAGCTCCGCTCGGCCACTTCTCTTGACCAATTCAAGAAGAAATTAAAAACTTACCTGTTTCAACAGGCTTTTCCCCAGCCTTCCTCGATGTAGCCCTCCCCTCTCTTACTGTATGTATTGCAGTATCTCGAGCTAGCTAGATTTTGTAATTTGTAATTGCAATTGCAATTTTTAATGTAATGTTTTTGTTGTTTTTGTTGTGTTTTATATTGTATTGCTATGCTGTATTGGCACGTGTATGTAACCCGCCTTGATCACAAGAAAGGCGGGCTAGAAATAAATATTTTACTAATTTATTTATTATTATTTGAAATTTATACTTTTTTGGAACATTTTAAAACTGTGGATGCTTGAATCCATGTATAAGAAGGGCTGACTGTACTGGGGCCCATGGCCCACATTTTGCCCTCCCTTTCTCTGCATCATGTATTCACTGGTGGGTCACATACTTAAAATACAGGAATAGAATTCAAAGATATAGCTGTGTTAGTCCATTGAATCAGTATGTAGAGAGATCTTGTAGCATGGCATATATAGGTCTGTCCCTAGCTTACCACTCCACCAAATGCATCTGCAGATGTAGATTTAAGTCTGTGAAAGCTCATGCTGCCAACTTCTTTCTTTCATTTAGTCTCAAAGGTGCTTCTATTCTCTTCATCTACAGACTAGTTTCCAATGCCAAGCTGGACTTGCCACTTCATTTCCATACAGAAAAGATTTTGAATTTGAATTAACATTCTCATGCACCAATGGCATATATAGGTCTGTCCCTGGCTTATAACTCCAACAGATGCATCTGAGGAAGTAGACTTAAGTCTATGAAAGCTCATGCTGCCAACTTCTTTCTTTCAGTTAGTCTCAGAGGTGCTACAAGATCTTTCTGCATAAAATATAGGAGGTCCTTGTTGCAATCCTGAGTTTCATCAAATAAACAGATCTCAGCCAGAAACTTTGGCCTAGTCTATCAAACTGGACTGCCATTACCAAAGTACACAATTCTGGACTAGGTGAACCAATGGTCTGATTCGTTATAAAGCTACTTCATATAGTTAATATTCATTATTTTTACTAGAATCTCTTGATCCCTTTAGGTGAATGTTTATATATTTATAGCGCTCTCTCTCTCTCTCTCTCTCTCTCTCTCTCTCTCTCTCTCTCTCTCATACACACACACACACACACACACTATCACCATAATGCTAGGGATTTATAAACTCACAACAGACCTGGTGCTCTAATGTAGCAATAGTTGTGAAATTGTTTCTGAATGACACACGATACAGTTTGGAGCTTTCCAGCTCACAAATAAAGAACAGGCACTGGCAGTAGTGGAGCCTTTGCAGCTGTGACATTATTCTACACAAAATATGTGTTTATTCCATTGAACTTGTCCATCTCTCTAAGGCTTAAGAGATGGTGCTCATGAAAAAGCCGTGGTTGGAGATCTTTTCAAATCAGGGTTGGAGAAGTTTTGGGCCTCCATATGTTCTGGGCTACAATTCCCATCAATCCCATGTAGCATGAGAAATAGTAAGGGATGTTGGAAGTTCCAGTCCAAACATCTAAAGGGCAAGGGCTTTCCATCCTTATTATAAGTTGTTCCCCATGGAAGCTGCTCCCTTTCCTTGCAGCAAGCCAATTGCAGTTCAGGAGTTTCTTCTTCCTTTTTTCACCAAGAAAATTGCATTACCTTCATATTGAATGAATCTGCCTTCTCCAGAGCCAAACCATCGGTGTGTCTGATCAATACAGTCTATTCTAGGTAGTAAAGGTTTTCCATGATCTCAGATGGAGGTCCTTCTGAGATATGTAACTTGACATTATTTTTGGTTGAACCTGGAAGCTTCTCCTTGAAAAACACATACAGAGCCACTGAGTTATAGTCATAGCATTAGCTGAAATTCATGGATGTGCCAGCCTTTGTGCTGTGCCCAAATCCTTACTGTAAAGAAGTGGCAAGGTTGCAGTTTCCCTACCCCTCACTTCTTCCATAAATTAATTATATAGAAGATTGGGGGGGGGGGTACATCCAAAGAACCATGCCGGTGAAACAGTTTCGAATAAGGAAGTTATTCTATCATCTCACATGTTTTCTACAATGGTACATTACTCAGTCTTCAGTCTACCTACCTGCCGACAGACCCACTGAACCCAATGGGATTTACTTCAAAGTGGATATGTAGGGGATTACACATTAAGAGCTATTTAAGATGGAGTTGAATGAAATGGTGATGGCACTCACACACTCTGAGATGGTTAAAACATCAACTCTGTAGAGAGCTGTGAAGTTCCAAAGAGACTAGTACATCAGCCTTCACTCTCTTTTGGATCAAGCAATACATTTTGCCAAGTTTAAGGCCCAGTCATAATATTTTAAAGGTACCATGTAATTCAGATATCACATTTATACTATTCTGGTGTTGTTCTGCATCATGTAGTAACAGCTTATGTATCCTGCATTATTTATTTATTTATATGGCATCTGATCCTGGATCACACCCTCATCCTCTCAGAAAAGATTGTGAAAGATTCATTGCTTATTTTTGCAATGAAAGACCCAAAATAACCATTCATCATTTGACAGCATGAAAGCATACCAGCCCTCAAATGAAGTCTTACATTTTCCCCCATGGCATCAAGATCTATTTCATGTTGATTTCCCACAACCTTCTCTTACCTTGGGACATTTTTGCTACTGTGCTCCATGGTGTGTCTGTGTGTGTGTCTATGGGGAGGTGGGTCATCCATGACAATAATGTATTCAAGCATGCTGTACAACTATACAAAAACTATCTGAAGCATGCCATGCATTTTAGAAGCAGGTTTCCTGGTAGTATAATTTGTAGTGTTTTCCCCCAAAGGGGAATCTATACAAATTCCAAATTGTGCTTTATTAAAGTTAGTACACTGCGTTCCTCAAAACATTGCCAGCACTAAAAAAGCAGAACTTGTAGCTTAAAAGATACAGTACTCTACATATCAATACAAATAACTATCCCAGGTTTTCTTTTCCATCAGATATTATTCAGGCTTGGGTTATTTATGTATTAAAACACTAGAGTGACTACATTAATAGGGAAACAAATAGCACCATCTACTGATGCAGCAACAGCATGATCAGAATGTCAAGAAGTACTCTGAAGCCAGATGTTATGCAACACAGCTTCTCAAAATATTTATATTCTATAAGCCATCTCAAAAGGTTGTTAATACTGCTCTTCCAAGGACAGAAGTTGAAGCCAAGCCCTCAACATAACAGAAAAGATAGCAAAACAAAGCGGCTAATGACAGAACTGAACAGAGTGGGAGGCATAAAAGAGACATCCACACTGAGAGACTAATTTATCTGATCACCTCATTAACAACTCATGAAGTATGATTATAAGAAGAAAGTGAAATCCAGCATCTTAGGTTGACTGGAACAGAGGAACACATTATATGAGAAACATCAGAGTTAAAACTACTTATTCAGCCTTTGGAACCAAAAAAAAAAAGAAAAGAAAATGTGAAGGGGGGGGGGGGGGGGCAGGATGACAAATGCCTGTAACAAGTACAAGGCCAGGAAAATCTGAGTCTCAGGATTAACTTCCCTTGTTATGCCAAGATATCACAATACAGTACATATCTACAATGTTCTGGGCTCTCCAAGACATCAAAGTCCAAGCACTTTGAGGTGAAATGAGGATGTAGTCAATAAGATTCTTTGCTGTTCAGAGGAAATGAGTATACTTTTCCTTTAAGATTAGTTTTCCAGTCTGGTATTGAACAAGCATTCGCTAATGTTTTTTTCTCTCCTCCTATAATCCCTTTGTCAAGTACTGGTTAATTCTCTGGATTGGCCACAGTTTATCATAAAGTGCCCTGTTCATTTCTGAAGCATTTGACTATTAGTTAGTATTTCTACCCACAGCAAAGTCTGTTCCTTTCCATATTCATTAAATTATCGCTTCCATCTCCTCTTTTAGATTTCTTTCTCACCCATTCTAAAACAAAGCCCTCATAAAAGGAAGGTTTTCTCAAAATGGTGCATTATTAAACTATGGAGTCCACTACCACAAGAATTAGCCAACTTGGTCAACTGTAAAGGGGGATTGGACAAATCCAAGGAATACAGTGTAAAGCTATCAACAGTTACCATTCACAAGGGATACAGTTTCCCTCCAGTACTAGGAGCAGAATGCCTGTATAGATCAATTGTGGGGGGAGGCATGGAAGGCTCTTGCTGTACTCATATCCTGCTGATGAACTTCCCATAGGCCTCTGATTATCTCCTGTGAGAACAAAGTGCTGGACTTAATTGGCCTTTTGCCCTATTCAACATCTTATGTTCTTATTGTGCAGCCTTCCTTTTTTATTATTATAACTCCTCCTTCAAAAAGTCTTCATTTTTCCTTTTCAATCATACATGTTCCTATGCAATATTCTGAAGGATCTAAGATCCAATTTGAAATTTTCAGCTTCCATATCAATGAAGAGACACTGGACTGGAAGTGATGGACCATGGGATGTTCAACATTACATGCCAGCAGCTCGATTTCCCAGGATACACATCACTGGCAGGGGAATGCTGCACACGTATGACCCAATGCATATAATCTCTTATCATCACAATGGCATCCCCATGAAACACCCACACACCCATAATACTTTTTAACCACTCTCAGCACCTTATGCAGGGCCCTGTGCAACACTGTCTGACAGGCTGCTGAACATATTTTTTGATAACCGCTTAAGAAGAGAGATGATTTCTGTGACCAGTACCATGTAATTGAAGTCATGTCTTGAGAAAAGCTTATCATCAGCATACTTAAATATAGTGGTGAAACAAATAGTTATTTTTATAACCTTAATTTAAAGGTCTCCCAGTGGGGGCGGGTTTCAACAGCCATCTGGACTGCTTCAGTTGTGAATTATGTGATTAATATTTTTCATTTCTTCTCCCTACCCCAGTCTCACCACCATGCCTTGCTTTACTACTACATCTATGTTCCTGATACATTAGCACAACCCTTTCCATAAAAATTATTGTCCCTGGCCAATATGAGTGGAAAAAAGAAAGAAAGAAAGAAAGAAAGAAAGAAGATAGATTATAGAAGCATGGGAGAGATGGAAGAGAATTTGTTAGTGCATAAACTCACTGCTATCATAGCACCCTAATGACTCCCTATTGCTAATGATAATTTTACTGTACCATTTTACTGTAGAAAAAGTAATATATTTAAAATGTAAAAACTTGTTTCAGCTCTTGTTCCTGTTAACTGCCTTCAAATTAACTTCAACTCATGCCCACCCCAGGGATGAGGCACCTCTAAGACCTCTTGTCCTCAACCACTCTGCATAGTTTCTTCAGGCTCATGGCCATGGTCTTGATTGAGTCTATCTATCTGGTATGTGGTCTACCTGCCTCCTACCCCTCCACTTTTCCAAGCATTATTGTCTTTTCTAGTGAGTCATGCCTTTTCATGATGTGGCCAAAGTACAACAGCCTCAATGTAGTCATCTTGGCTTCCAGAGAGAGTTCACCAACATTTTGGGTGATCATTCAGCCCCTTGTCTGATTTTGCTTCAGAATTATTTTATCAGGAGGGAAGAAAGGTAGGAAGGAATGCCATTTGACATGTTCCAGGAAGGAAAGATAGGCATCTGAAAGAATGTTCTAATTTTAGTTCAGATCTTATCAGGTGAAAAACTCTTCTAGTATTAAGTGATGTTCAGGTGGCTGTTTAATGACACTAAGTATTTCCCCCCCTTTTAAAATCATTAGGTGAATGTTCAGTCATGGAAAATTATTTTCTATTTCTTCTATCAGGTCTTTTGCTCACAAGTTCTTTTTCTTAACTTTGCAAAAATGAAATGCTTTCTTTGAAAATCATATAATGCCAAGAAAAAATAAATAAATAGAAGGACTGTTTGCCTTTAGAAAATTTGGATAGCTCTGGACGGCTCTTCTTGCACACTGATAACACAAGAGACATGTTGAAGATTTCTTCATAAAGCCCCACCACTATGCTCAACACAGAGCCAATGAAAATGGCTTTGTTTTTCTGACTTCCCTACCCACTTAAATTATAATGTTTGTAATACAGACAAATGCACCCATAATAATACACATTTTAAATATGTTGGTCTCCAGATGCTCTCTTCCATATATATTGAAATCTATTTTGTAGTTGTTGTTCTGAAGCAGTCATTTTCCTCATGCAAAAATCTCACACATGGAAAATCATGTTGCATTTTCTAAATGAGGATGCCTGTTTCATACAACTGATTAGAATCCCTCACCAATGCCTTGTGTGACCAATGGGTGGAGGGCATTATTGTTTTCAGTAGAAATTTAAATGGTACCATTTGGGTTTTTTACTGTCTTAACTGTTTGCCTACAGATCAGTCAAGCAGATGGGCTTGAGGGCATTCAGGCTCATGACCTTCTAAATATGATCTGGGTACAATGATGAAGAAGACTTTGTTAAACTGAAGTTGAGCTTATATATGGTCACCCATCTGGCATAAATATAGAATTTGAGACAGTGGCCAGGATCCAAAAAAAGAACAAATCCTTACAGGGCTTTCAGATTTCTCAAAATACAGACTCTAGTCCTTTAACTTGCTGATTTTATATCAGACAGTGGGCCTAGTTTTAAATTTGCCCAGATCCTATGTGCTCTCAATTTTGGAGCAGCCTTGTTGATTGACTTATTAATTTATTGAGCTGTGATTCTGTTGTTCTAGGGTAATTTTGTAGAAAAAAAGTTATATACTTTTAAAAACTCATCTTACAAGTGTTGGTCTTCAATCTATTTCCTCCTTCAAGTCCATATAGATAATAGAAGAATTTCCAAATCAAGCTATGTGTTATATCTTCTTCTCACAGCTAATGAGTATAAACTAGAATATCAAATAATGGTTTAACATTGGCTTAATATCATGGCTTGTTCAGAAATTTTAATTATAGTTTCTAGTTCTGATGTGAAGGGCAACTATAGTTATGAGAAGGCTTCTGACTCATTTCCTAAATTAAGGAACAGGAGAAGTGTAATATTGTACTAATACATCTGAATTGAATCAATGCTTATAAATGGCCCTAACAACCCTAGTCCCTACATGTCAACCCTCTCCCCTTCCATAAATGTACAATTTATTACAAAATATCAGCCCACCAATGCAACAACATAAACAAAATAAGTTGATACCAGTGAATTATATGTTAGAAAGCATATTGCTATTTCAAATTACTTCCATTTATTATCTCCACTTATTATTTGAACATGCTAGTGCTCATTCATTTCAGCCATAGAACTGATCCTTGTGATATTGTATAATCATATGCTTTAAAAATATTGTACATTCACCAACATATTAAAGATAGACTGCTGTTGTTAGAAGAGACTCCCCAAGCCTCACACATTTGTGGGTGACATGGCCCACCCTGCTGTGGTCTCCACTGTCATCACTGACCCCAGAGGGACACTAGAGGAGCTTTATACTCCATAAGCATTGAACTGGATCTCAGCCATTGGAAGAACAGCAGTATACACACATAACCAGGCAAAATTCAGAAAGCTAGGTGAGCATTCTCTGTATTTTCACTGATTAAGTGGGGAGTGGGGGGAATTCAAATGGAAATTTATAGAAAGTTTCATTTCTTTAATAGTTCTGGGCATTTGGAAAGTATGTAATGGTCCTTCTGCTGCCATCATTGACTGGTGCTTTCTCTTGTAAACAGCAAGTACCATGTACTTCATAAACAGCCTAATAACCTAATAAGAATTCTTTTGTTAAAGATGCCAGGACAAACCATGTGAGATTCAGATTTCAGGAAGACTGGAGTTAGAAAAATATATTTCCTTTGTAAGGTGAGGCAATTTCATAGAATCATTTGGGAAAAAAATAAACATCAGCACCCATAAAGAAAAGAAAAATTGCAATTCTGCTAACATAATTTTTTGTCACAGAGCTATGAAAGCAAACATCCTGTTGAGTTCTAGGATGAAAGCAAAGGATATCCTATTTTAGAAGCTATAGCTGGTCTACTAAATGGTTCAAAAATAAATAGGGTTTATAGTACATTTGAGTTCAAAAATAATAAAGTATCATCATAGAAATTTCTATAAATGCCTGCACCTGCTGGCCTTCTACACAGGGCTATTAATGTTTAAAATCTCTAAGCCAGGGGTAGGCAATCTTTTTGAGCCAGGGGCCGGGTCGATGTCCCTCAGACAACTGGGGGGCCGAAGCCAAAAAATAAATAATTAAATTGAAGACACTTTTTTAAAAAAAAAATGGAGGACACGTGAAAAAATTTGCTGATTTTTTAAAAAATGTTAATATAAATGCATGTTTCTGAGGCTTCTATAGAAAATTGCCCCCCAAAGGCAATCGGCGGCAGGACCGGGCTGGGGCCGGTCCCAAGGCCTCGCCGGGCCGCATCCGGCCCGCGGGCCGCAGGTTGCCTACCCCTGCTCTAAGCTACCATGTTGGCCTAAATGTCGGTACAATGCCAGTCTTTTCATCACCTACTTCAGGTGGCATGTGACACAGCTGGGATGTGCCCACCAATGCTTTCCAGAACAGAGCATAGTTGGTTTCAGAAAGCTACACAAGTCACTATTGCTAGGCAGTAACACCACAGGAATGACTCATGTTTGGTTTTCCAGAGCTGTCTAGGCCCCAATATATGACTTTAGGGGATCCTCAAAAAACCACCACTGGGGCAAAGTAGTCCTTTGAGATTGTGATTGTCTGACCTGTAGCCAGAGTGGCCGTGCTCTCTATTTTCACAACAAATACAGCGACACAATAAGCATGTCATCTTAAGTGGATAGTGGAGCCAGAGTGAACTAGACTGAGATGAGCTGGCCTTACAAAGGTTAACAGATTCCACTGGTCTGTTCCAGATTTTGTCCAGTGCAGGCAGCTGAAGGGAATCAGCTTCATTGTCCAAGAGTGTTGGCTGAAAGATCAAGAAGTTAAGCTGACTTCAGGCTGTTCTCTGCTGGGAACAGAAACAGAACATCAGGATGCACGGGGGGATAATTTTGGAAGATATAAAAGCCACAACACACCTTACAGGACAGCATGAGTCTATAGTGGGGAGCGAGTTTCCACTACAGTAAACACACAGTGTCTGAAGTGAAGATATGTAGTGGAAATATGTAGTCCCAGCACATCCAAGAGCATCATGATTAGCCACAACTCAATATATTCTTCCCTATCCCAATTTATATTTACTGCTGTGTAGCAAATGCCAATAAACTACTGGTTTGCCTAGTATTTTACAAGCGAAGTGGCTCTAAAGGTCTTTTCTGAAATGGTCTTAGCATTCATCCATTTTGAACAGTCCTGTTCTTTCTGATTTAAGACTAGGTTAAAATAAACTGACCTGTTCAGATAGTACAAAAAGAATTTAAGCATACTGGGAGATTACAAAAAATATTCTGGGACAAACAAACTCTGCAGAAATCCCCAAAATAAAATCTGAAAGAAAAGGAACAAAATTTATGACTTTCTCATCTTTTTAATCCATTTGGATGCACCCTTAGAGTGGTGAGGGAATCACTGGAGCATTTTTTCTCTGGCCATTCTATTAATGTTAGAAATCTAAGGAATTTTTATTCGAGAAACCCATCACTGGCTCAACCATTAGGGAATGCGAGGCAGCAGCCTCTGGGAATGGTATCAAGGTGTTGGAAAACATAGATGCATGTACCATATAGCCTATGTTGTACTCCATAAGGAGGCCAGTTGCCCTCAGGTATGGAGGGAAATGTGGTCTTTTCGTGGGTGCTGAAGTGCATTACCAGGATGGAGAGAGAAAGAAGCCATTTTATTCTTCACCACCACAAGCAGCAAAATTTCTTAGATCAACTCTGGAGGAAGCTACTGGAAAGCATTCATGATGTCACTAGAAAGAGAAATGTATAAATGAGGACCCTGTGAAAAACAAAGGCTTCTTCATATGATACCTTAGCAACAACCTGTAAATGTTGTAACTGTGAACTTGAAATTATCTGTTGTCACACAAGATAACCTGCAAATACACACCATCATCTGTAGAACCAATGTTTCCATGGAGCTGACTTGATGGTTTGGCTGGAATTCTTACTTTAGGTAACAGCACTGGAAGTACAAAGGGATCGTTTCAGTTGTTATGACTGCTGGTGTGAACCATGAGTTTCAAAAAAGATTTTGGACCCCTTTTTAACTTTCAAAAATACTTTTTGCAGGAGAAATTAATGAGAAATGGTGTCCAGGGATGTGGTTGGGAACTAAAGAGCAAATTGTTGATATAAAATACATTTTCCACACTTCATAAAACACACATAAAAGGGAAAGAGAAACCTAATGTTTTCAAAGTAATGGGCCAGCCTCTTACAGTTTGGTTCAGATAAGCACTCAGAGGCTTGGAAGCTTGTACATAGTTCTTGGAGCTGATCTATTAGCCTGGAAGCCCCATGGAAACAGAGTTTCCAGCCAAAACTCAACTGCTGCTTTATTTCCACTTCCAAATGAAATCTAGAGCTGTGTAACCCTTAACTGGCTTAATTCACCGTAGTCCCCATGAAATCAATGCAACTTCTATAATATAGGGCATTGAAAGACTGTGGCATAAAAGTGAAAATATACACAAACAAATAAATAGATGAACTCTATAAAGAAAATGGTGGTTTGTTTCATGTCATGTCAGTGTAAACACTGACCTTCCCCATTTCTTCTCCCTTTTAGAGATTTAGTCCCAAATTATTCTTACATTCAGGTCTCCATACATGTCAGTACCTAAATCATGTAAAAAGCAGTATGTCAGTTGAAAGAGTCTGTCAACAAATCAGATTCCCATTGATTAATTGATGGATTGGTGGATTATTACTTTAGTTCTCCTTGTACTGTTTGAAAGTACATTAAAGTCATATGATTAAAAATCACACTAAATTACTATAAAATAACCAGCAGAGAGTAAAAACCGTGCTGCTCATAATAAAATTGTAGTAAAACCATGAGCAAAGTGAGGTGAGAGAATGGAAGATCCCAAACCAGTGAAAAAGATTAGAAGCAGTAAAATAATTATTGAACAGCTTAATAGAAAAGTCTTTGCCTTGTACAATCAAAATTTAGGAATCAGGTTTTGGAGTCCACAATTCTGATTGGGGTAGGAGAAATTATTTTATTTCTTCCTTCCCTCCTTCAATTTATATCCTGTCTTTCTCCTGTCAAAGTGACCTAAAAAAATTTTACATAAATGTTTAGCTTCAAAATGTGCCATACAAATGTTTCAAATGTGCCTTACCCCACCCCCAAAAGTGCCATACAAACCAGTTCAATGTCAGTGCAGTTGTCCTCCACATCCACTGATATTTTATCCATGGATTCAAGCATCCACAGATTGAAAAAAGATATAAATTTCAAATAGCAAGATAAGCAGCAGAAAGTAAAAACTGTGGTGTTCATAATAAAATTGTAGTAAAACCATGAGCAACTGTAGTAAAACAATGAGGTGGAGGTGGGAAGTCCCACTGCAATTATAGGAGCACTATGGATTTAGCACACAGCATTATGCCACTCAATACTCAATAGAACACTTGTTCAGATATGTCCTTGTGTGACTATCTGCTCCATCGATTAATGTTTAGCATTTTCCACTCAGCGCAATTATTGTGGCAGCTCAAAAAATAGCAAGATTAAAATAAAGTGTATTTATGCTTACATCTGGTTTCCATGTGTCTTCCCAACATATATCAGTATATATAGAATATCATATCCCTCTCCTTTCTCAAGATATGTCTAAATCTGTAACCATAAAATACTTTCTCGGCAATCTAAGACTCACTTTGAGTCTCAGACTGTATTAAATGCTTCACTTAGAAGACAGGAAATGATGCCACAGAGAAGCATTAGCTGGTGGTTTCTAAATGATGTTCTGAGATCCACTGAAAGAATCCAAAAATTCCAAAATATTCCAAAAACCAAACATTTTTCATGGATGATTGAGATAGTGACACCTTTACATTCTGATGGTTCAGTGTATACAATGTACACAAACTTTGTTCCATGCACAAAATTATTAAAAATATTGTATCAAATTTCCCTCAGTCTATGTGTATGAGATATATATGAAACATAAATGACTTTTGTGCTTAGACTTGGGTCCCAACTCCAAGGTATCTTATTAGGTATATATATGGAAATACAAAAAATCCCAAACACTTCTGGTCCCAAGCACCTTGGATAACCATATCTCTCCTTTGTTGGCATCCCTTCACTGGCTCCCCCTCCCTTTCCGTATTCAGTACAAGCTCCTGCTGTTGACGTTTAAAGCCCTCCATGGGCTGCCCCCCCTTATTTATCAGACCTTCTTTCTCCTCACCTTCCCACTCAGGCCCTCCGTTCTGGTAGTCAAAGTCGGCTGTCCCAGCCCAGGATTTCCTCTCCCCCATCTAGGATTCACCCCTTTTCACTTGCTGCCCCTCACTCCTGGAACCTTCTTCCCTCGCGAGCAAGGGCCATCACTTCATTAACCAGCTTCAAAACGGAGTTGAAAACCATCCTGTTCAGAGAAGCGTTCCTAGACATTGCGTGATTGTCACTTGCTATCTGATGTTCTTTTTGTTGCCTGTTTTATTGAACCATTTTCCTATGTGTTTTATTTGTATTATCTGACCTATCATTTCTTAGATTGTACGCCATAGGCAGGTTTACTCTTTTATATTTGTTGTTTTTATGTACAGCACTGCGCAAATCTACAGCGCTATATAAATAAATAAATAAATAAATAAATAAGAAGACTTGGACTGTAATATATTTACAGGTATAGATGTATATGTCATTGTCCCAAAACACACCATAGCCATTCTCCATTCTTTACAGTATAATCAAGTGTATGGTGATACTCTGTATTCCCATAAGGTCTTTGGTTTGAGGTCAACTGGTGATCTGTCCTGGGTTCCCACTGATACTGTTGGAAGTGTGGTGGATTGTAGTCATACAGAAAAACTGAGTGAAATGTTAGTCTGAGAGTGCACCTACGCTGTAGAATTGATGTAGTTTGATACCACTTTACTGAGAGAAATACCTTTACATTTAAGCAGGCATTTTAACAGTCATTCAATCAACCAATCCCAGTTCCAAATAAAGCCTACAGATTTCTAGGATGGATTTTCTATGAAGTGTTTCCTTCTGAGCATTTTAAAAAGCATGGCATAGTTTAAAGATTGGTTTAATGATCTATTCTGGTACTAACATTTCAATGGTCATCTAATGATGGTAGCTCTGTTTAGGCTCCTAAAAGCACCAGAACATTTTAAAGATGGTCTAAAGATGGTCTATTAATTTATCATATGTTTATTTAGCTTTTTAAAAATGTAGCCTAGTAAAAAAATAACTTTTGTTTTGCATTAACTTTATTTATCGAGTGCTTCAAAACACCCACAGTAGTATAAATTTATATCCATGAATGTTTGGACCACATGGAATGGATAATAGTATTAATGTGCCCAGGACTGAATTCAAAGACAGCAGAATGAGTACTTCACAAAGAAAAGAAAAAAATTCCACTTCCTGTAAATAAAAATATGTTGTTTTGCTAGGGTTTAAAAAGACCTTGAGATGCAAGGCATGGTTCTCATAATCACTGTCAATTCAAAAGAATGCACCTTGACTCTGAGTGGCATTCGTGGCTCTCATGTTGGGGAGCAATGAATTCATTTGGGGTTCTAGTTTAAACTTTAAATAAGCTATTTGTTGCTATTTGCCATCATGTCAATTTTGACATATGACAATCATATGAATGAGAGACCTCAAAGAGCTTCCAGTCATCCATTGCCTTGCTGATGTCTTGTGAACTCAGGGCTGTGGCTTCCTTAATTGAGTCTATCTAACTGGAATGAGATTTCCCTCTTTTCCTACTGTCTTCCACTTTACCAAGCTTTATCGTCTTTTAAAATGAATCACATCATGTCATGATATTTCCAAAGCACAACAGCCTCATTTAGTCATCTCATAAGAGTTAAAAATTTGTTTTTATCTGTTTAGCAGTCTTTTCTGCATTGCAGACGGACGGCTCCATGCCACCTGTCTTTCCTGCTTGTCGGTGCTGCAGCAGCCACATTGCACGGCACCAACATGCTGCCAAAAAGAAGCCCCTCTAAGCCGCTTCTTTTTGGCAGCACCGTAAAGGAGAAGTGGTGGCGCCATGATGTCACTTCTTGGAAGTGACGTCCGGATGCTGCACAGCGTCAGCATCATCATGGTGCCCCCTGTATGGACAGGAGGGTGTCATGATGCCACCGTCCACCAGTACTAGGGCTTGGGAGTGTGCAGTTGCTGGAAACTCCCAAGCCCTAGTATTGCCACCGCCACGCCGCTTCCCGCCGGTATGTACCAGCCCCCTGACATTCAGAACTACACTTCAGATGAGTTGGTTGTTGTCCTGTCAGTTTCCTTCACACTCCAGTTTTCACAACCATCCATAGATATCAAAAATACGATGGCCTGGATGTTTCTGAATTTGGTATTTAGTGTCTTAAGGATCATTTATAGTTCCTCCATTGCTGCCTTTCAGAATCTTACTTGTTTTCTTGGCTGAAGTTTCCATTTTGATTAATTATAGAATCATAGAATCATAGAGTTGGAAGAGTCCGCAAGGGCCATCCAGTCCAACCCCCTGCCATGCAGGAAATCCAAATCAAAGCATCCCCAGCAGATGGCCATCTAGCCTCTGTTTAAAGACCTCCAAGGAAGGAGACGCCACTACACTCCAAGGGAGTGTGTTCCACTGTCGAACAGCCCTTACTGTCAGGACATTCTTCCTAATGTTGAGGTGAAATCTCTTTTCCTGTAGCTTGCATCCATTGTTCCGGGTCCTGTTCTCTGGAGTAGCAGAAAACAAGCTTGTTCCCTCCTCAATATGACATCCCTTCAAATATTTAAACAGGGCTATCATATCACCTCTTAACCTTCTCTTCTCCAGGCTAAACATCCCCAGCTCCCTGAGTCGTTCCTCATAGGGCAAGGTTTCCAGACCTTTCACCATTTTAGTCGCCCTCCTCTGGACACGCTCCAGTTTCTCAATGTCCTTTTTGAATTGTGGTGCCCAGAACTGGACACAATATTCCAGGTGGGGCCTGACCAGAGCAGAATACAGTGGCACTATTACTTCTCTTGATCTAGACACTATACTTTTATTGATGCAGCCTAAAATTGCATTGGCCTTTTTAGCTGCCGCATCGCACTGTTGACTCATGTTCAACTTGTGGTCTACTTGGACTCCCAGATCCCTTTCACACGTAGTTTCATTCAGCCAGATGTCCCCCATCCTATATCTGTGCATTTCATTTTTCTGCCCTAAGTACAGTACCTTACATTTCTCTTTGTTGAATTTCATTTTCATAGAATCATAGAATCATAGAGTTGGAAGAGACCACTAGGGCCATCCAGTCCAACCCCCTGCCATGCAGGAAATCCAAATCAAAGCATCCCTGACAGATGGCCATCCAGCCTCTGTTTAAAGACCTCCAAGGAAGGAGACTCTATCACCCTCCGAGGGAGTGCATTCCATTGTCGAACAGCCCTAACTGTCAGGAAGTTCCTCCTAATGTTCAGGTGGAATCTTTTTTCCTGCAGCTTGCATCCATTGTTCCGGGTCCTGTTCTCTGGAGCAGCAGAAAACAAGCTTGCTCCCTCTTCAATATGACATCCCTTCAAATATTTAAAAAGGGCGATCATATCACCTCTTAACCTTCTTTTCTCCAGGCTAAACATCCCCAGCTCCCTAAGTCATTCCTCATAGGGCATGGTTTCCAGACCTTTCACCATTTTTGTCCCCCTCCTTTGGAAACGCTCCAGTTTCGCAATGTCCTTTCTGAATTGTGGCGCCCAGAACTGGACACAATATTCTAGGTGGGGCCTGAACAGAGGAGAATACAGTGGCACTATTACTTCTCTTGATCTAGACACTATACTTCTATTGATGCAGCCTAAAATAGCATTGGCCTTTTTAGCTGCCGCATCACACTGTTCACTCATGTTCAACTTGTGGTTTACTTGGACTCCTAGATCCCTTTCACACGTAGTTTCATTCAGCCAGGTGTTACCCATCCTATATCTGTACATTTTATTTTTCCGCCCTAAGTGCAATACCTTACATTTCTCCGTGTTGAATTTCATTTTGTTAGCTTTGGCCCAGCTTTCTAGTCTATTCAGGTCATTTTGAATCTTTCTCCTGTCCTCTGGGGTATTAGCTATTCCCCCTAATTTGGTATCATCTGCAAATTTGATAAGTATGCTTCCAATTCTGTCATCCAGGTCATTGATAAAGATGTTGAATAGCACTGGGCCCAGGACAGAGCCCTGTGGGACCCCACTGGTCACTTCCCTCCAGGATGAAAAGGAGCCATTGTTGAGCACCCTTTGGGTTCGGCCGGTCAACCAATTACAGATCCATTTAACAGTTCCTTTGTCTAGCCCACATTTTACAAGCTTGTTTGCAAGAATGTCATGG
>NC_056522.1:102620742-102647494 GCF_019175285.1 Sceloporus undulatus | reverse complement strand
TTTTTTTCCAGTGAATTTTATTTATTTCATTTCCACAAAGAACTTTAAAACAATAACAACAAAATGTTCAAACAGGCTTAGACTACAGGTTAGTAGAAAAACTCATATAAGAGATGCTTAATAGGCAATTCCATTTGTTGCTCACTTTCAAGTTATGTAAATCATCTTATGGTCATCATTTTTTGTCTTTTTAACTGTCAGTTGTAACCCTACTTTAGCACTTTCTTCCTTAACATTCATCAGTAGCCATTCCAAATCTTTGCTATTTTTACAAGTAATGTGTTTTCATCTGTATTTCACTAATTTTCTCCTCTCAGTTTGCACACCAGCTTCCTCTGAGTCTAATCTTGCTTTCCATATGACATGTTCTGCATATAAATTAAACAGACACACTATCAAAAAGGATGGATCTTTTTTCAAAAGGGAGCGAATTCAGCACCTTGGGTAGTTCCTTTAAAATTCAGACTAAACCCTGCAGCACATTCACCATCGCATTGACATGGGAACCACCAGGCACTACCTTTGAATCTCCTTGCATTAAGCTTCTTATTCTTGTCCGAACACTTCCTCATTTGAGCATTTTAAAATGTATTTTCCCCTCTTTTAGATGAAAGAATTCAAAGAGAAAGAATCATAAAAAGCAGAGAATGGAAAAAAGCAGAGATGACTATCAAGTCCCATTTTAGGGATTAGGTGGAATTAATTATCAATCACATATGTATCTTGCCCTTTGTACAAGATGCTCAGGGTGGTATACCTGGATTAATCCTGTTTTATTCTTTGCATACAGAGAGAAAGATTATCATAGAGGGACCTTATAAATGAGAGACATTCAAGACACCCTGTTATTAACAGCCCTGCTCATGTCTCGTGAACTGAGGGCTGTGGCTTCTTTGATTGAGTCTCCCTCTTTTCCTTCTGTTTTCAATTTTACATAGAGGAAGCTGCTACAGGTAAATCAAGCCAATCCAGGTCACACACAGGTAATCCAGAAAGTTCATGGAAGATGAAAATGTAAAGGTAAGGTCTCACCCAAACCAAAAGTCATTACACAAAGATAATGTCAAGATAACAAAATCAAAAAAGGTGAAACAAGGAGTCATTAAACATAACCTGTCCAATGATCAAGAAGCCCAATAAACACATGGGTACAAAGAGTGCTGCCACTCAAGGAGAGTGAATGATTGCAAACAATGAGGACTTCTGACAGCTGCTGGGAGGTTTATAGGTAGCTGACTCTGGATGTCAGGCATGTGATTAGTGTGTTTTTCCTATTTTAAGATTCTTGACTCTTACAAAGCTGTTCCTTCTGTCTTCACTGGATTTCAAGGGACAGTGGTGTCTCTTCAGTGCCCCTCAGTTGTTTTGACCACCAACTTCCCAGATTCAAGTGGAAACCACCATCTGGAATCAGAAACTCCTTGCAATCCAACTCCTCTGCATCAGATTCCTCATATTCCAAAGGGCGAGTTATGACACCCATCACAATGTAACTCTCAAGTAGGTTATATTGAGGAAATGTGTTCATGAATTTGTTGCTTATTTGTTGTTGTTTTATCTCACCTTGACTTGTGTCTTCATGTAGAGGCTTTTGACAGCATACCATTCTAGTAACCATCTAGTTTTAATGGTACTGAGATCCAAAGGAACACATCCACTTGGGCAAATATGGCTTTTCCTATCAATATCAGCCTCCATTTGTATCATCCAAATGAAAATTTGTAACTGGGAATCTGAAGTATGTTGCTTTAGTTTTAGCTTAGTTCTACAATCACATAAGAATGTTCAGAACACCATACACATCCCATGATGATCAAACAACACATGACTCCCACCCACTCTCCAATTAAGAATGCAGTAGGATGATACAGTTTAAATCTTCTGTTCTCAAGCATAAAGGTCCTCATCCAGGCTGGAGCCAATGATGGCTGGTGGCTTCCATGAGAGTGGAAAATTCATCCACCTCATATTTTAGCTCAGGCTTTAATGGAGAAGTCCATGCTGCTGAACCCAACTCATAAAATGTGTTGGACACCTCGGATAAATACTTTAAAATTCGAACTAAAACCTGGAGTGGATTCATCATACCACTGACATAGGAATTCACCATCTGCCACTAACTGGAGCATTGGATAAAAAAATAGCATGGGAAACTGCATTCTGTGTAACCAACAATATGTTAATTTGACACCAAACATTTGAAGCTATAAAAGTACATTAGTGAACATTGACAACAGCCAGTAAGGTATTTCATAAATCTTTGCTGTTGTTATTTACCATCAATCTGACTTTGACTTATGCAGACCTTATAAATGAGAGACATTCAAGAAACCCTGTACAGTCAGCCCTTCTTATACATGGATTTTTTATACATGGATTCAAACATCCACGGTTTGAAAATGTTCCAAAAAAGTATAAATTGTAAATATCAAATCTTGATTTTCCATTTTTATAAGGAATACCATTTTGCTATGTCAGTATATTTTAATGAGGCTTGAGCATACATGGATTTTGTTATCCACGGGGGATCTTGGAACCAAAACCCCAGCGTATAACAAGGGTCCACTGTAGTTAACAGTCCTGCTCATGTCTTGTGAACTCAGGGCTGTGGCTTCCTTACTGAGTCAATCCACCTGTAGTGTGGTCTCCCTCTTGTCACATCCTCTCATTATACACACAAAGTACAATGGCTTCATCTTAAGTCATTTTGCCGTCTAGTGGGAGTTCAGGCTTAATTTGCTCTAAGACTCATCATTTGATCTTTTTGGCAGACCATGATATCCCCAGAGGTCTCTTCAAGCATCATATCTCAAATGAGCTTATCTTCTTCAGCTCTTCACTGTCCGGTTTTCACAACCATACTGAAAAATCAGAAATACTATGGGACGAACATTCAGACTTTGGTATTTAGTGATATATCATTACACTTGAGGATCTTATCTAGTTGCTTCATAGCTAACCATCCAAATCATAGTCTTCTTTTGATTTCTTGTGTACAGCTTCTGTCTCATTTAATGACTCTGCCAAGATAAAGACATGTCTTTATCACTTTATCTTATTTATTTTCCACATTTCTCCCTATGCAGGATCCAAAGTGCTTTAAGATTCTGTAAATCTTCTATGGACATTATTTTGATAAAGCCTATCAGATTTCAGATAGATCTATTTGGGGAGGGATGTACATGATAAAATTTCAATGTTTAGGGGAAAGTGATTAATTTACTCCCTGGGATATGTGAAGTTTGTAATGAAAATAGCCTAAATCACAGAACTATTTGTAGGTAAATCACAATATTTCAAAGGGATGGATGCAGAACAGAACCAATAAAAGTTACTTTGTTTCAGTTCCCAGAACCTCAGCCAATATGGCCAGGAAAATCTTTAAATTCTGCAGGGAAGGCAATCACTTAGTCCAGATGCTCTGGGAGGCAGTTTATATTTAAAAAACACATATGCCTCTAGCAAGTAACCTATAAACTTTCAGAAGGACATGTTAAAGGGTGAAGGAGTCCTGATGAATGAATAAATAGCTTCATGTTTTGTTTATGTTTTCTTCCCAGGTTACACCAGCATGGTTCTTGCAACATGGCTCTACAAACAGTGCTACTATAGTAGGTGTAAAGAAGAGCTCTAGAACGTTCTTCCCTTCTTTTCAAGACTAAAGCTATAATAGTCAGTCACAAATTACACTGCCCTCTCTCCATTAGGGATGTGATGAATCAGTTGATTCCTATATGGTCATGGCATACCATGTAGCACTGTAACTATGATTCTAAATGGCATCAGTCAAACCACACAAACCCCACTTACTGTTAAGCAGCAACTGGTATCAACTGGCTAATATTTGGAAATGTTCTTGCTCTCAGGAAGAAAGGCTGTCTGTCTACTGAAACACCTCATCAAGCACATTGTCAGCTGAATTTTTTGGCATCCCATGGCTGTCTTGAGAGGACTATTTTTGAAGAAATGTGGGATATAGATCAAATATTTTTTTTAATCCCAAAGCTTGTATTATGCAGAGAAAACAATGGATTTTGAGCAAAATGCACTATTCTTAATGCAAAACTGCCCACCCCAACCAACTGCAACTTCAAAAAACATTTTTTTCACCCAAAAAAATCCCACAGATTAAAACTGCATATCAGAATGAAGTAAGTAGATATTTATACTCATTTTATCCACCTTGCCTGTCCTTTCCCTCTTATGGAGCCTTTTTAGAGCAGGGGTGGGGGAAAGTCAATCATGGACTGTATGTGGATCCCAACCCAACGTTTCCATGCCATGAAGCCCCTGACAATCCTCACATTACCCTATTTTTTTTAAAAAAAGGATATTCAAGGTTTTAGGAGTTTTTTCTTGTTCCAAAATGGCCATAATGCAATAAGAACACTTACAGTTACACTTTCTGTCCCCAAAACCCATTCCAGTGCCTTTTCTATCTACTGAAAATCAGCGAGCCCATTTCAGGGACACTATGGAGTTTAATGCACAGATTAAAAACCATTCTTACCTTTGCCAGTTTGAATCCTAATTTGGACTGCATCCAGATATTATCATATTCAAAATGTTGCCAATGCCACCAGACAGGTGCAGCCCAGCTAACTTCCGGCTAGAAGCCGCACTCAGCTGGCTGAGTTGTAAAGTTGGGAGCTTACTGGTTTTGAAAAGAGGCTGGCTGAGCACATTTTCTAGCTGGAAGTTACCCAGGCTGTGCCCAGCTGGTGACATCAATGGTATTTTGAGTATGATAATATCCAGATGCAGCCTGAATTAGAATTCAAACCGGCAAAGGTAAACCAGGTTTTTTAGCTGTGCGCTAAACTTCCAAGACAGTCTGATTCTGTTTACATATCCCAAATTTTCAAGGCTATGGAATAGCTTCAGTTTTCTTCAAGTTATTTTATAGGATCTTTGTTTCATCTCAGGAAAAGGATGAGTCTAGATTTGACTTTTTCCAAATTGTATGAATTTGTTGCAGTAAAGTCTGCCGTAACGTATCTCTGCAATCATAAGAAATAATTTCCAGTACCCAACCACTATTTCTGAGACCCCAAAATCATGCCAATGCCTTTTCTATCAGTTGAAAATAACATTCAGAAGATATATATCACTGCAAAACACTGAAGTAGCTGCAAGGGAAAGCACAGGACTGAAATTAGGCTGTGTCCTGTGCCCAGTTGCCAGCTCCTGTTTCAGGAGAACTAAAAGACTGTCTGATTCTGTTTGCATCCCCTGAATTGCTAATGCTGTGAAATAGTTTCAGTTTGCTTCAAGCTGCTCTGCAGGTTCTTTGCTTCATCTCACATAAAGCACAAATTCCAGATCAGTCCACCAGTCTGGATTTGGGCTTTCTCCAAAGTATATGAACACTATATCTGCCACAATGTCATGACAAGCAGTTTTCAGAACCCAAGCACTATTTTTGATCCCAGTACCAAAAGAAAAGGAAAGGAAAAAAACCCAACCCTGTCAGTTTTCCAAATCATTCAGTTTTGGTTGAACAGCCCCAGAAAACCCATGATAGGTGTGCCATACGTCAGAAACGACTTAAAGGCACACAACAACAACAATTTTTTGGGTTTGTTCTCTTTGTTTATCAAAGAAAACAAAAACCTTATACATAAAAAGCTAATATATTTTTTTATCTAGCAGCTTAAACAGTGATTGCTCAAAAACTGGAAAGGCCTACACAATTTATTTTTGACTGTTGGTATGCAAAGTTGTGATCTCTCCCTGTCATGCAAAAACTGGCACAATACATTCACACTCAAAAAATGAACACATGGACATGGTGCAGATGGGCCACAAGCGCTGTGTTGGCACCAAAATTAGGGTTGTAGAGCGCACGGCAACTGCACACTCTGCAACCCTAATACATATGAACGGCACCATCTTTACGTGGTGCCATCCATATGTGATGCACACGCACAAGGCAAGCGCAGCGCCGCGTCCACACCTCCAGGTGCTGTGCTTGTGTCATGAGCACATCACAATGTACCAATGGCGCACTGATGGCATCCGCCTCATGCACCAAAAAGAACTCGCAGAGGGAGTCCGCGCGGATTGGTTGCTGTGGGCTCCCTCCGGAGGGAGAATGGGTGGCTCCAGATGGCCCCTTTGATTACTTCTTTACTATGACTGATTTAAATTCGTTTCTTTTATTAATAGAAAAAGAGATAATCTTGATCCACCAAGTTTTCATGTCAGTCTTTGGAATGATATTTTAAACTGAATCTTAGAAAAACAAATGTGTGTATAGGCTTGGATTTCATTGAAAAACTTAAGAACAGTTAAATAAGCTATATTATCAAAAACAGAACCAGTCTAAAACAGTGAAAATGATGTCTTCTCTGTTTTCAAATGAAAGGCCTTGTGCATTTTTGGAAAAACTAGAGGATTTCTGTCCTCTGGTTGCCCAGACAGCAATGGCTCATTGTTGGCAAAACAAAAAGCCCAGATTCAGTCCTCAGCAGTAGGACTGAGGGAGTATCCTGTGTGAAAACCAAGAGACCCACTGCCCATCAGTGTAGAGCAGTGATTGCCCAATCTTAGTAACTACTTCTTGAGTGGAAATGTCCTTCCAAGTAAAACTAGGCTGACCCCATCACTGTTCTCTTTTTACTGGCAGACAAAAATATTTTCATTCAGACAGGTTTCTCATAACTGGCTGGCTCCTGGAGGAGGGACTTTTAACAGGAGTTAGGTATGTCTTTACTGATGTGCTTTTAAAGTAGCTTTTAATTTGGCTCTTGTCTTAATACATTAAAATCTGTTTATTTTTGCTTTAATGTTATAACTTATTGGGGAGGCTTTCTTTGTGTCTTTTCAAAATCTTATTGTGAGCCAATATGGATTCTCACTTTTGAGAAGAAGGCAACAGCACCAATGCTTTTCACC
The DNA here is from genome assembly GCF_019175285.1 of Sceloporus undulatus. Lineage (NCBI taxonomy): Eukaryota > Metazoa > Chordata > Lepidosauria > Squamata > Phrynosomatidae > Sceloporus > Sceloporus undulatus. The sequence goes on along the minus strand of NC_056522.1, from coordinate 102,640,597 downwards.
TGGAAAACTGCTTAGGAAAAAAATGAGAATGGCAAAGAAATATCATGTATTCAGTCGACATAATACAGTTTGTAGACATAATAATCAAAAGTTATAAACAAGATGAAGAAAGCTAAATTACAATATTTGGAGGAAAGCAAGGCAACCAACATCCATATCTAAAGAAATGTCACTGTGCCTTTCATAACTTTTTATATTTGCATTCTTCTTCTTCCTCTCCTTTCTTCACTTATCAGGACTGGATTTTTATTTTCCTGGCTGTGCATTCATTTGTACCATTTCTCTCAATGATCCCTTAAATTTCTTAGCTTTCTTTAATCTGTGTCTCAGTTTTGGCATTCAGCGAGACATTCCAAACTCTGGAACTTAGCTTTAAATCTCTAAAATAAGCCTTCTTTGACTGTAAGGTTTAAAAATAGATCCATGGTCACCATAACAGTTGATAATGCCAACTCATCTCTGGGGAGCTCTTGTGTAGGATACCCTCAATGGACCTCCTCTTTCAACAACTCTAGCTGCTCATTGCCACAAACTACTTCTGCTCGTCCTCCTCTTCTTCATCATTTCTACTATTTCCTTATGTGACAGGTAGAATGCTGGTGGGCAGTGGAATTTGCTCCCCTTCTCCTTCTTGCCAGTCTCTGGGCCTGAACAAGAGGCAGGTGGACAAGCAAGTTGCACTGCTGGAGGAGAAATATGTCTTAGTTTGAGGTGGAGGTGGTGACCTGGGAACTGACAGGTCTGATATCTAGACCCCTTTGAGGCTAGTGGAGACAGGACTCCATTCTATACTGAGAGAGAGCAAGACAGCAGGGAAAGGACTCAGGTACAGAGCTTTCCTATCCATATGAATGACACCAGCACTAACAGCAGCTGGAAAGATACCAAGGAACCTATCACTTGGGCAAATAAACTGGCTTACCTCTTCTGGCTTCAACTCTGGATCCAGATGTCCCTGGATGTTATCATACCTAAATTGCCACCAATCTAGCTGGGATGCTGTCACCTAGATGCATCCAGGTTGAAGCCTTGCTCAGCCAACACATTTTTGAAGTCAGGGAGTTTCTGACTTCAAAAATTGGCCAGCTGAGTGAGGTTTTGACCTGGGATGCATCCAGGTGGTGGCATCCCAGCTAGATTGGTGGCAATTTAGGTATGAAAACATCCAAGGTCATCCCGGATCCAGAACTGAAGCCAGAAAAAGTAAGCCAGCTTATTTGCCCAAGCAATAAGCTTCCCAACTGTGAAGGAGTGCCAGGATTCAAGAGATCCTAACAAGACAAAAGGTTAACTAATCAGCATCCCAGGTGGCTGGCTATAAAATTTCCACACTGGAGATATGAGCTTCTTGGTTTCAATATCATTCTTCCCATCTGTGTTATCTTGTTCCTGGCTCCTAATGTCCTTTGGCTTCTAGCTTCTGGCATGTTTGTTGGACTCCTTTAGTCTGGCTCCTAGATTGCTTCTGAAACTAACAGGACTGCTATTTCTGTTTGATCTTGGACTGCATCTGGGCAAATATAGCTATTCCTTCAGTCAATGATGTCTTGTGATTCTGTGTGCTTGATTCTGGATTAACATACCTTGGTTGATCCCAGCAATGTATTTACTCAGATTTGGAGCTTACAGCCCCAAATCAGGGCAGGGATCTAGAAGCCCCTTGTCCATGGATACCTGGTAGGATTTGGGCCCTCAGAAGATCCCCAAGCATGCCTACCCTTGGTGCTGGTGATTTAACAATATTATGGCCCAAAATCATAATTTCTGCTCGTCCTCAGAGAGAAAGTATGTTGCAAAGAAGTACTCAGGCAGACGTGTTTCTCCATTCTACATTTATACAAGGCAAGCTATTGCCATGGTGGACCCATTTCAGGATGACCAAAAAAAATTGTGGTTCATCTGAATCCTCTGTTGAGATATTTTGCAACTTGCTAGTTCTACATGCACATTAGGCAGGGGCAACCAGGCATTTTTAAGCTGTTGAAGGAAATATGGTATACATGTAATTATTTAATAGGCAGAAATGTATGAATCATTCTCAGAACCTGCAAATTAAATTCTTTTTCATTCCCTGCCTCATAAACTGGAGTGCCTTTCAGTCTTAGACCCACCAATTAAAATTTGCCTTCAACTGATCAAAGAGCTAAAGTGTCCGTTTGATAAATCTACCAATTACACTAATTTGACTTTGCAGCCTAAGGGGGAAAACCAAAAATGGAACTTAATGAAACCAAATGAAACAAGAAAATAAAATAACAGAGAAGATCTCATGAGAGCTGAACAAGAATTCAAGATTTGTCAGAGGCAACAAATCATTAGTACATAGAAAGCTTTCTATCTATTAGCAATTGCTTCATTGTAATCCAGTAGAATGGGTTTGTTTGTTTTTTAAAGGAAGTGAGGGGCAGGCTTGAGGGGCTATAAAAGACAACAATTTCCTCAAAATGAGGTGGCTAATAAAGCAATAACAAACCAATGGCATGCTGTCTCAGGAACAACAGAGGAAAGAGGAGTTGTGTTGTGGAAAATTTTAAAGAGCAATTTTCCATTGCATACAGCACATTTCAGTATTTCAGAAATATAAACCACCTGTAGCAGAAGCCCTAAGGGATTAGCAGTAGTACAAGCTGGCCATTAATGTCTTGGCCCCTCTACAGTTTGCAATACATCTCAGGCAATCTTTTTTTCCTATGAAGGTTTCATGATCTCCTGAAATAATTACATGGAATTCGTTTGTAATAAATGCCTTATGTTTCTCTATAGGGAGGCATACACACTGAGTTTTCATAACCCTTTGTGTCACAGGAGCACTGCAGTAAGAGCTTTAAATGAAGAAAAATAAACTTTGAGTCTGTTTATTTTAGCTCATGCAAGAAAATAAGAAATGTTTATTACACATGTCCATCAGAGCCTTTTCAGTTCATATTCCCCCTACAGAAAAATTAACACTATTTTAAAAATTGTTCTTGGATGGCTCAAAGTTATCTTTGGATAAGATGTTCAAAATGCTGTACAAAAGAAGAAGGGGAAGAAGAATTATCAAAATGACCAGTCCCTTTACATGTTCATTTCTATTTTACAAAAACACTTTGAGTTGTGATAATGATGTTTACAAATGGAAACGCCCAGGTGATGTCCAGCAATTGAAATACTAGCATGTTCTTTTAATATATCATATTAAATGACATTCTGTATTAGACAGGGTAGTCAATAACCTGGGCAAACCTTGTTTGCACAAACCTGCCAGCAAGATATCATGGCTCCAGTCCTAACCTTCTTTGATGAAAAATGGCAACTGTCGCTAACTACTGCAGTGGCAGCTAATGCCCACTACTATTAATGGGATGGAGGGTAGAATCCCAGAGGCAAAGCCTCTTTACTGTGAACAGGGAGGGACAGGGAGAGTGAGGTGTTGAGAGGGTAATTGAAACCAGGAAGGAGCTCCAAAACTTTTTTATTTTTATTTTTAAAGGGCAATTCCTCAGAAGTGAAGCCAACTGCAAGCATACCAGCACAATGATAGCCATGTTGATTATCAACTGGTTGTAGGGGGGAAAGGAAGGTCTTGCCCCCCCCAAAAAAATATAAGACTTCTACCCCCAAATAAGAATTCTGCCTCCCAATGAAATGTGCTGACATCATATAGGCATACAGTGGCGGTTTACAGACCGCCCCTTTGGGGCAGCCTGTACCCGCCTCTTTCCCCAATGGATTGGGGCCTCAGCTGCCACAGTGGCAGCCCTGAGGCCCCAATCCACCGCTTTTCCAGGCTGTGGGGAAGTGGCAAAAGGCTGCTTCCCCGTCGCCTGGAAAGGGGTGTCCTTGGGGCTTCAAGCCCCAAGGACACCCCGACAGTGGCGGGGAAAGGGAGAAAGGGGCCACTTGGCCTCTTTCTCCTTTGTGTCGCTGGTGCAGCTGTGTAAAGGCTGCACCACTGACACAAAACCAGGAAGGAGCTCCAAAATGTAGCTCCTTCCGGCACCACGGAAGGAGGCGGGGCAGCCATGAAGTCGTAATGGTGGTGCCCATGTAAAATGGGTGTCGCCATTTTGTACATACTCTGTACATACTAGGGTTGGGGGCATCTAAAAGAGATGCCCCCAGGCAACCCTGGTATGTACAGAGTACATACTTGGGTGCCCGTGTGTAAAGGGCCAGTGTTAACAGAGAAAAACAAATTTAGCAGTCTTTTGTAAGCAGCATATTTGAAGGAATTTCATTGACAGCTTCTCTACAAGCTTCCAGAGAAATTGCAGCTCATTAGACAGTTCATATCATTATAGTAAGGTGATTTATGTAATACATTTTACTTCCCAGCCATTGTTACTTAGTTTCCACAACTGGTTTGCATGTGGAAAATATTGATTGCTTTTTTTTTTTTTTTTTAAAAACTTCATAATATGCTTTCTAATTTAAATTCATTAATTTTGGTTAATTTTGACTTTATCTTTACAATGACCATTCTGACTTCCAATTATGTCTCTGCTCCCCTTGCCATTAAAATTATCTCACTTATACCCCTAGCCATCAAATTCTAAGGTCCATGGTGTGATAATACAGTGAACCCTTGTTATACGCTGGGGTTTGGTTCCAAGATCCCCCATGTATAACAAAATCAGTGGATGATCAAGTCCCATTAAATATAATGACATAGCAAAATGGTGTCCTTTATAAAAATGAAAAATCAATGGTTGATATTTGAAATTTATACTTTTTTGGAACATTTTCAAACCATGGATGCTTGAATCCATGTATAAAAAATCCATGTATAAGAAGGGCTGACTGTATTTCCATTGTTGTTGGGTGCCTTCACGTTGTTTCTGGCCTATGATAGCCCTAAGGTGAACCTATCTTGGGGTTTCTTTAGTAAAACTTCTTCAGAGGAGGCTTGCCATTGCCTTTCCCTGAAGCTGAGAGCATGTGACTTGCCCAAGTTCACTCAGTGGGTTTCATGGCTGAGCAGGGAATTTAACTCTGGTCTCCAGAGCTGTAGTCCAACACTCAAACCACTACATCACACTCAAAAGATACATTTTCTCTCCAAACTTTTGTAATTTGCATGTTTCTGCATCAGGTTATGCTGGTTTAAAAAATATAATGCAAATGGAAAGAGAGAGGGTGGAAAGTGGCAAATTTAGAGACACTAACAGACTGTAACATGGTCATACACCCTTTCTGCCATATACTGCTTTGTAATCCTTTTTTTTTTTTCCCTGATGAAGAAACATCAGTGTTTGGAAAACATACAAAGCATGCCCGTGGAATGAGCTGAAGCTGCGCTGCAGCCACCAAAGGCAATCCAAACCCAGCTGCAAAAAGAGAGCAAAAAAGTGCTCCTTGCTAGCAGTCCATTGCAGATTGTGGCGGCAGCTGGCCTTGGGGCCATGGCATCTAATCGCCATGCTCCCGCACCTCTCAGTGAGCTTGTGGTTGGAGCAGCCAGAGACTGCTCCAAGCTACCCATTTGCTTGAGGTCTATGATTCCATTTCAACAGGCATGGCTGCATCCTATGGAATCCTAGGATTTGGAGTTCAGTGAAGCACTAGAGCTCTCTAGTTTCTAATTATACAGTAAATACCATTCATTGTACTCCAAATCCCCAGATTCCTTCTGATGTTGCCATAGCAGTTAACTGGAAATATAACACTATAAATGTGAAATACTCCCATGCTAAGCCAGTGCAGATCTTACGTTAGAAGAATATGTTAAAAAATGCTGAGTAACAATACAGTGATATATTTCAGGGGAGGTATTAGAGGAAGAGGGCAATTCCAATCATCAGACTGTTAACAGTCCTCTTCACAGTGACTAGATAAAGTTGCTCAAAGCTGGAGAACTGGAAGGGGGAGGATTTCATACAAAGTGCCAAATATATTCCTAAAGGGCATAACTAGTATTGGATTACATATTTGTAAGAAAAACTCAATTCAGAATTTGCACTAATAAAGCAGAACATAAACACTATTGAAAACAAGCTAAGAAAGTTAATTTTGGTCATATTTTCAGACTTGCTTGTTAGCAGATGCATACTGCTTTGTTTCAAGGCAGCTACTGCTCTACTTAAAGGCGCGCGAATTTTAGTTTTAGTTTTCTTTAACTCAACAACTCTACTCAAGTGGCATCAGGTTAGAATCAGATATTGAAATAGAACCTTGCCTTTAAGTATCAGATAGCAGCCAGTACATTCCTTTAAAGAAGTATTCCCAGTAGATTGACTGTTATAGTCATTACTAAAGACTTTGCAGTATGGACAACGAGGGATCTGCTGTAGTCACCTGCAACTCTTGTGGGATGTTTCTCTTCTTGCCCACAGAAGTGGAGAACTTCACATGCACCAAGTGCAAGTTGGTAGCACTCTTGGAGGAGAAAGTGCAGCAGCTGGAGTCAAGAGTAGTTACACTTCAGCATATTAGGGAACAAGAGGATTTCCTGGACACAATAGAACTAACCATCTTGGATGAGTACCATGCAGAGGAAGATGCTAGGGTGGAAGAGGTCACTTACCATACACAGGAGGCAGACAGCTGGAGGAATGTCACAAAGAGAAGTAAGCCAAGAAGGAATTGTTCTGGGAGCTTGCAGCTAGAGAATCGATTCGAAGCTCTTTCCCTTATCAAGGAGGATGAAGAAGAGCAGCATGGACAGATTTCAGGGACAGAGCAGGGGAGCCTGAGAGTCCCACCCGAGGGAACAGTCGCTGCTAAGCCTCGGAGGAGGCGTGTGGTCGTAGTGGGGGAATCCTTGCTGAGGGGTACAGAAGCAGTGATATGTAGGCCTGACAAGATGTCTCGAGAGGTGTGTTGTCTTCCAGGTGCAAAGATCCGTAATGTGACAGAGAGGCTGACAAGACTGGTAAAGCCTACTGAGAAATACCCCTTCCTTTTGGTCCACGTGGGAACTAATGATACTGCAAGACACAGCCTTCAGAACATCAAAAGGGATTACGAGGCGCTTGGTAGGAAGCTGAAAGGAATGGATGTACAGGTTGTCATCTCGTCTCTTCTGCCAGTTGAAGGGCATGGTCCAGGAAGGGAGAGGAAAATAGCGGATGTGAACAACTGGCTTCGCAGATGGTGCCGCCGAGAAGGATTTGGATTCTTCGATCATGGGCTGCGGTTCCACGAGGAGGGACTTCTTGCAACAGACGGGTTGCATCTCACGCCAGTTGGAAGAAATGTTTTTTGCCAACAGTCTCAAGAACTTGATCAGGAGGGCTTTAAACTGAGTTCCGAGGGGAAGGGAGACAATATTAAGGAAGGCGAAAGGGATGGCGAAAATAGTCAAACTGACATAGAGGAAACAAGAAAAAAAGTGCAAGGACCCAACAGTGGGAGGCAAAAAAACTTGCACAGGCAGCAAGTAAAAGGGAACTATGGTCTGCGATGTCTCTACACTAATGCACAGAGCATGGGAAATAAGCAAGATGAACTCGAACTCCTAGTACAACAAAGCAAATATGATATAATAGGCATCACTGAAACCTGGTGGGATGAGTCTCATGATTGGAATGTGGAAATAGAGGGGTATAACCTTTTTAAGAGAAATAGGCCAAACAGGAAAGGAGGAGGAATAGCACTATATGTCAGAGATATTTACACCAGTGAAGAGATCCAGGACATCAATCATGGAAGCCAGGTGGAGAGCATCTGGGTAAAAATTAAAGGGGAGGGAAACAACAAGGATGTTACGGTGGGAGTCTACTACAGACCCCCAAGTCAGACTGAGGAATTGGATGATATCTTTCTAGAACAGATGACCACACAGTCAGTAAAGAGAGATGTAGTAGTGATGGGCGACTTCAACTATCCTAATATTTGTTGGAAGTCAAACTCAGCAAAATCTCAAGGCCTAGCAAATTCCTCACTTCCCTGGAAGACAATTTCATGGTCCAAAAGGTGGAAGAGGCAACAAGGGGGTCAGCTATTTTAGATCTGATCCTAACCAACAAGGATGACTTGGTTAATGGGGTGCAAGTGGTGGGATCATTAGGTGGAAGTGACCATGTTCTCCTGGAGTTTGTAATACAGTGGAAAGGAGAAGCCAGGCATAGTCAGACACGCATCCTAGACTTTAGGAGAGCGGATTTCAGTAAACTTAGAGAAGTATTGAGGGCAATTCCATGGTCAGAAATACTAAAAGATAAAGGAGTTCAGGACGGATGGGACTTTCTCAAAAGGGAGATACTGAATGCACAATTTCAAACAGTTCCAGTGAGAAAGAAAAACGGGAGGTGTCTCAAGAAACCAGGATGGATGACTAAGGAACTTTCAACCGAGCTAAGTTTGAAACGGAACATGTATAAGAAATGGAAAAAGGGGGAAATCACAAAAAAGGAATTCAAAGAAATAGCAGGCATGTGTAGGGGTAAAGTCAGAAAAGCTAAAGCGCAGAATGAACTCCGGCTTGCTAGAGAGGTTAAGAACAATAAAAAGGGCTTTTTTGGATATGTCCGTAGCAAAAGGAAGAAGAAGGAAACGGTAGGGCCACTGCGTGGAGAAGATGGCAAAATGCTAACAGAAGACAGAGAAAAGGCAGAATTACTCAACACCTTCTTTGCCTCAGTCTTCTCAGAAAAGGCAAAGGGTGCTCAACCTGAGGATAATGGAGCAGAGGACAGAATAGGGGAATTTCAGCACAGAATAAGTAAAGAGATAGTAGAGGAACACCTTGTTAATCTAAATGAATTTAAGTCTCCGGGACCAGATGAACTCCATCCAAAGGTATTAAAAGAACTGGCAAATGTAATATCGGAGCCATTGGCAATAATCTTTGAAAACTCCTGGAAAACAGGAGAGATCCCAGCAGACTGGCGGAGGGCAAACGTTGTCCCCATCTTCAAAAAGGGGAAAAAAGAGGATCCCAACAATTATCGTCCAGTTAGTCTGACATCAGTACTAGGAAAGATTCTGGAGCAGATCATTAAACCGAGAGTCTGTGAACATCTAGAAGGCAATGCCATAATCACAAAAAGTCAACATGGGTTTCAGAGAAACAAGTCATGCCAGACAAACCTGATCTCTTTCTTTGATAAAATTAGCAGCTTGGTAGATGAAGGGAATGCTGTGGATATAGTATATCTTGATTTCAGTAAGGCCTTTGACAAAGTTCCCCATGACATTGTTGCAAACAAGCTTGTAAAATGTGGGCTAGAAAAAGGAACTGTTAAATGGATCTGTAATTGGTTGACCGGCCGAACCCAAAGGGTGCTCAACAATGGCTCCTTTTCATCCTGGAGAAAAGTGACCAGTGGGGTCCCACAGGGCTCTGTCCTGGGCCCAGTGCTATTCAACATCTTTATCAATGACCTGGATGACAGAATTGGAAGCATACTTATCAAATTTGCAGATGATACCAAATTAGTGGGAATAGCTAATACCCCAGAGGACAGGAGAAAGATTCAAAATGACCTGAATAGACTAGAAAGCTGGGCCAAAGCTAACAAAATGAAATTCAACACGGAGAAATGTAAGGTATTGCACTTAGGGCGGAAAAATAAAATGCACAGATATAGGATGGGTGACACCTGGCTGAATGAAACTACGTGTGAAAGGGATCTAGGAGTCCAAGTAGACCACAAGTTGAACATGAGTGAACAGTGTGATGCGGCAGCTAAAAAGGCCAATCCTATTTTAGGCTGCATCAATAGAAGTATAGTGTCTAGATCAAGAGAAGTAATAGTGCCACTGTATTCTGCTCTGGTCAGGCCCCACCTAGAATATTGTGTCCAGTTCTGGGCGCCACAATTCAGAAAGGACATTGAGAAACTGGAGCGTGTCCAAAGGAGGGCGACAAAAATGGTGAAAGGTCTGGAAACCATGCCCTATGAGGAACGACTTAGGGAGCTGGGGATGTTTAGCCTGGAGAAAGGAAGGTTAAGAGGTGATATGATCGCCCTGTTTAAATATTTGAAGGGATGTCATATTGAAGAGGGAGCAAGCTTGTTTTCTGCTGCTCCAGAGAACAGGACCCGGAACAATGGATGCAAGCTACAGGAAAAGAGATTCCACCTGAACATTAGGAGGAACTTCCTGACAGTAAGGGCTGTTCGACAATGGAATGCACTCCCTCGGAAGGTGATAGAGTCTCCTTCCTTGGAGGTCTTTAAACAGAGGCTGGATGGCCATCTGTCAGGGATGCTTTGATTTGGATTTCCTGCATGGCAGGGGGTTGGACTGGATGGCCCTAGTGGTCTCTTCCAACTCTATGATTCTATGATTCTATGAACTTCTCTCTATGGGAACATTTATGTGGCAAAGGTTAAAATATCTGTGAACCAATTTAATTGGAATTGCAAACGGAAGAAATAAGTAGTCAAAGGTTCTCTGCTTGTCAAATATGGTATAAAGTTCTTGAAGTTGTCCAAGAACAGTCTGGGTGCTGCTTTCCTTCTTTATTTTGGAAAATGCAAACAGACATGTTAAAGCTGTGTTTCCATGTCAATCATACTCCCAGAGGAGGGCTCTGAGTAAGTGCTGGACAACTATGGCAGGAGATTCCTATGTCATCCTATGGCTAACAAGATGAGATAGTAGCCAAATCTCCCCTCTGAATGCTATTCTGTTGGTTGCCAGATAGAGTTTTTCCCCCAAAATAAAGAGTTTTTGCTTATTGCTTACTTTCATTTTGTAAAGATATTGTAATTTATAAAGCTACCATGAAGTTTTACATGGTTTTCGCCTAATGAAGTGTCTTAATGTGCCTCTTAGGACTAAATGTTCTCATGCCATATATCCCTGCAAATCATGTGCTTGGAAGAAAGTCTTTCTCTTTCATGGGACTCCTTCTCCTTCTGCATGAAATGGATGGAGATCAACTAAGACTTCTGTATCAAAAACAAGGAAAGAAAACAGATGTGAAAATTTGACTGGAGGTGGGATGTTGTTTTCATTTCTTCTTTTGTCCTTCATTGCTAGTTTTCGTTTCACTTTATTTACACAGTTTGTTATCATGTAACAAGGAAAAAAGCTGAAAGGTCCTGCTTAAACCTTCAGACCTTTCTCTCTTTAAGTCCATTTAAGTCTAGATCCATTTCAGTCTAGTTTCATGTCTGGATATGGGACAGAAACAGCTTTGGTTACCAAAGTGGACAACTTAGGTTGGGAGCTGGACAAGGGGAGTGTGTCCCTGTTGGTTCTGCTGGATCTCTCCATGGCATTTGATGTCACCAACTATGTTATAAAGTGGCTCCATTCATTCCTGGAAAGAGAAACCCAGAAAGTGGTGCTGAAGAATCACCTCAATCTAAGAAAGCTGTTTCAGTTCTAAACTGGTGTCTGACATCAATAATGGACTGGAGGAGGATGACTAAATTGAAACTTAATTTAGATAAGACAGAGTTGCTCCTGGTGAATCAAAAGGTAGATCAGCAAATAGGGTTTCATCCTGTGCTGAATGGGGCTACATTACCATTGAAAGTGGAGGTTTGCAGCTTGGATGTACTCTTGAATTCAACCTTGAATGTAGACGCGCAGGTTTCAATAGTGGCCAGAATTACATTTGCACACTTAAGACTTGTGTGCCAGCTGTGTCCATTCCTAGCAATGTAAGAACTGTCGACAGGGACACATGCTTTACTTATATCCCATTTGTAGTGTTGTAATACAGTCTAAGAGTATTTGAAAATTTTAGTTGGTCTAGGGAGCTGCAACCAGATTATTAACTGAGACTGGCTATGGGAAACACACAATTGCTTTGTTGCAAAATTTCCACTGGTTGCCTGTCTGTTTCTACCCACAAAATTTAAACAACTTGTTAAGATCTATGGCTCAAGTAGAAGTTTTCTGAAGGACAACGTTCTTCCATATGAGCCTGCACCTATTTTGAGATGTTTGGGGAGGCCCCTCAGTCCACCACCCCTGGTGGGAATATCTGGGAGAACATGGAGAGAGGGTCTTCTCAGCAGATGCTCCCAGGATCTAGAAAGAATTTGCTTCCTAGAGAGATTAGACTAGGATCCTCCTTACTATCCTTGCTATCTTTCTATAGGAAGGTTAAGATTTTTTGTTGTTGTTATTGTTGTTTGTTTCAGCAGACCTTCAATGACTTTGACAAGTGATTTGGTTGTATATTCTTACATGGCAGGAGGTTGGACTGGACAGCCCTGTGGTTTCCTCCAGTTTTAAGATTTTATGATTCTATGCCTAATTGTATGGGGGGAAGGGCCTTTCAGAATGTGCTGCATTGTGTATACGTCTTATTGTTCTTTTTAATGGATATGTTTTCAATTATATTTTTAACTTTTATATAATGTGAAAATTTAGCTTTATCTGTTTTAACAATTGCATTTATTTTAAGCCACTTTCAGAAATGTCAGAAATACCAAATGTCCAAACTGCATACAGAAAAGCAAGAGATACCAGGAATTGCATTGCAAACACATTGGATAGTCAAACATACCAACACACACACATACTCATACAGAGAGAGAGAGAGAGAGAAGAAAATCACTCTGTGTTTTTTTATTTATCTATTTTTATAGATTATAGCTATAATTAGAAATGATTGGATCACGTACCACAACACATCATTGTTCTGATGTATAACCTATAATCAAGAAAAGAAGTAGCTGTTAGGATTATGGAGAAACAGAAAAATATTCAATTAACAAGGGGGTCAGATAAGGCTCAATTTTCTCAACCTTTTCCTTTAATTTATATGCTGAACATGTACAGAAAACTGGATTAGGCTCAGAGGACGGAAGGGTGAAAAATGGAAGAAGCAACATCAAAATTTTAAGATACTCAGATAACATCATATTAGTGGCAGAAAATAGCAAAGATTTGAAATGACTGTTGAGAAAAATCAAGTAAGAATGTGAACAGATGAGCATTAAGAAAAGAAAAGAAAAGAAAATGGTTACAGCTTATTTGAATAACTTTAAAGTGGATGGTGAAGACACCAAACTCTCTCATTGATCAAAATGAAGATTATATTCAAGAAATCAGAGGACTAGGTTTTGGAAGGGCAGCTATGAAGAAACTAGATAAGATCTTCAAGTGTAAAGATGCAGCATTGAATACCAAAGCCATAGTATTTCTAATTTCTTTATATGGTTGTGACAGCTGGACAATGAAGAAAGCTGACAGGAAAAGAATCTATCTATTGGTAATATGATGCTGGAGGAGACTGCCAAATTGACAAATAAATGGATTCTAGAGCAAATAAAGCCTAAACCCTCCTAGAACCCAACATGACTACACTGAGCCTATTGAACTTCATATATATCATGATACAATATAAGTATTTGAAAATTATATTGCTCAGCAAAGTTAAGGGCCTTCGGGAAAGAGTAAGTTTCTATTACAGGTGGATAGACTCCCTCAGGGAGGCCACAGCCCTGAATTTACAAGACCTGACCAGGGCTGTTGATGATGGGGTGATCTGAAGGTTTCTCATTCATGAGGTGATCATAAATTGAAGCCAACTTGATGGTAATGAATAACAAAGGCGGTGTACAGACCGCCCAAAAAGGGCAGTCTGCTGCCTCCTCCATTTCCGCTGGCAGGAAGCCTCAGCCTCCAAATGGCAAAGCTTCCCAGCGGTGGAAAAAGAAGCCGCAAAAAGCACTTGCGGAGCGCAAGTGATGCCGCAGTGCGCCATTGGCGCACTCATGACGTCACCTGGGCGCTGCAATGTGCAGACGCTAGCCGTCTGTTACGTCAAAATGGTGGCGCCCATGTGAACAAGGTGCCGCCATTTTGTACGTACTCCGTACATACTAGGGTTATGGGTGTCTAAAATAGATGCCCCCAGGCAACCGTAGTACGTACGGAGTACATACTTGGGTGCCCATCTGTACAGGGCCCAAGTCACCTTGAATCATGGACTGGGAAGAAGGTAATATAATAATTTAAGGGGAGGGGGAGGTTGCACAAAACTGCTAGATCTCTCAGCCTGATGTTTGGTCTGATGAGCTCTACCTTAGCCCACCATTTCAAATAACGTAGACATAGCCTAACATATACCTAAGAAATTGTGTTTACTTCAGTTTATGTTTATGTGCTCCAGAGCTCACCCTGCTTAGCCTCCAAGATTAGATGGGATCTGATGCCTTTAACAACTACTGAAACAAATGCTTGATCTGTAATGGAGCAGAGATATATCTGCCTAGCTGGCTGCTTGTCTGTGCTCAAATTGGATGCATTTTACTTTGTTTTTGGTTTATTTATATCTTTACTTGTTGTCACACAGTTAAAGATCCTGCAGTTCAGTTTTAAGCAAAAACAACAGGAATGACAAAAACCAACTCCTCACTTCATAAACAGGTCATGTTCTTCAAGCTTCCTAATTCATCATATTCTTCAACTTTTCAAATTATGAAAAAGATGTAAAGATACATGGGAAGGGAACACAAAGGACAATGCTCACAATGCTACATTCCAGTTAAAATGGCTTTTCCAATGTGTTACAAAACTGTTCTAGCTTTCAACAAGATTCCGGATGGGTTTCATCCAGCAGTGTCTGTTCACCAATGGAATGGCATCCAGTAGCAAAACAGCTGTACTTCCACACCCTCATCCCATTCTGCTTGGAATGTTGTATGTAGCCCAGCAGAAAAGATGCATTTTTTCATCTAGGGTTCAGACTGCTCCCCACCCCCCACCCCCGCACTTCCTTATTTAAAACTTTAGAAACAAAGCTAAAACTGTTGGAGGGCAAGGAAATTAAGAACAGTTACAAAAATTCTAAGAAATATAATTGCCATGAACTCATTTTCTCCTGATGTAACAGCCCCCCTTGGAATGTGAAGGAATTACTTAACAAAGGGGGGTTAATATGCACACAGAGACCCTATATATACATGCTAAGCTTGTGAAATAATTTATGACATAAATAGCATATTGCTTCTTTCATGAAATGGGCTAAATGCCTGAATAAAAAGGTACTGTTTGGCTTTTAGAAACTTCCAGTTCTAGTTTCATATTGGTATTTATTAAAATGAACTGAGGTTTGTTTGTTTTGTGATCTCTGTACAGAACAAAAAACTGGCCATTTTTTCCATGTTACAAATCAAAAGGCCAGACTGGAATTATACTAAAAGCAGTTAAGTTGGACCAGAGGCAGGAAGGAGAGGAAGAATCAGAGTGGGACCTAAAAGGTAAAGGTAAAGGTAGGAGTTTATCGCACACATGTTTGTAAATGTTCCAAGGTCTCAATGGTAACGGAACGGAACGGATTTTATCGCATAGCCTCGTTACCGAGACGTTTGCAATGGGTTCCTGTTCCATTCCGTTCACGTAAAATGTCCCTGACAATTCTCTTCCGTCCTCCCTCACCAGTAAATGTTATGAGAATGGAAAATCCTCTGTGTGCGATATCCTAGGCATTCCAATTGCATCCCTGCCCAATCCCTACAGTTATGACGGGCCATCATGATATCTTTCCTTTACCAGGTTCCCTTGCAAGATGTTTTAACGACTTTCATTCCTCAAAATTATAGAACATCTAGACATGTCTATATGAAAAATAAAGCAGGAAACAGTGTTTGATACCAGAAAAAGATTTCAGGAAGGTATGGTAGGTTTGGAATAATTGTCCTCTTTTACCATTGAGAAAACGTAGGGCAAATTTTAGACCAAACTGTAGGACAAATGTAGGACAAAAGTAAAAGTTTTCTTTGTAAACTGCGCATGCGCAAAGACACGGGATGGTCAGGGCGTCATCGGGATGGGACCTGGCTGTGCAGTGATATCCGTTCACAGCGAGTTCCAAAAACGACAACAGGTCGTTTTCTCCGTTAGCGGTGTGTGATAGCGATCATTCTTTTCGCGTTCACATAACGCTAAGAAGACTTAATGCGATAGCATTCGTCGTCAGCCCGTTTCCTGATCTGTCCGCCTTGTCAACAGGAATGGAACGGGAAAACTGTGAGTGCGATAAGGTTCTTAGTCCCTTGACATGAATGTCTAGTCGTAACCGACTGTAGGGGGCGGTGCTCATCTTCATTTCTAAGCCAAAGAGCCAGCATTGTCCAAGTACTGCTCTGATAGTTATGTGGCCAGCATGACTGCACTGAACACTATTACCTTCCCACTGAGAAGTGGTACCTATTTATCTACTTGCATTTGCATGCTTTCAAACTGCTAGGTTGGCAGAAGCTGGGACTAGTGGTGGGAGCTCATCCATTCATGCAGCACCCAGGCCTTGAACTACCAACCTGCCAATCTTGCAGTCAACAGAGTCAGTGTCTTAACCAAGCATAGAATTACATTGTAAAGGCCACAATCCAACTAAAACTGAGCAGGACCAAAGCTGCAATCTTGGGTCCACTTATCTTGGAGTAAACCCCATTGAACTCAGTGAGACTTACTTCTGAAGAGACAAGTATAGAATAACATTGACAGATAATGTTGATTTCAGTGAAAATGTTAAACATGTGTTTATAGTGCCTTGAAGAAGCATCCAAAGACACCCTTTTGACTTTTTAAAATTTTGTGGCATTACAACTGACATCTGAATATTTGGCAACTTCACAGTGTTGAGCATCTCATGTGCATTAAGTGGTAACAATGCCAATTACATCTATTTCAGTTCCAGGCAGAAAGGTAAGGAAAGCACTTGGAACAGCTGCCTCTACCTGGGAGGAAAAGAGGAGGAGGGAAGCATGGAAGCTCATTGAATCATGGCCTCTAGTGAGTCCCATCCCAAACTGCCACTTCTTCTCCCCACCACCTGTCCTATCACTGTCCTGCTTCTCAGACCAAGACACTGCTGCAGCCTCAACCAGTGCACCCATTCATTCCAGTGCACCTAAGGCACACAGTAGATGAAAGAGAGCCAACATCTGCAATGGCACCCAGTGGCAGAAGAGGCCATCCTCTTGTTTGGGTTCACCACCATCACCTGGCTCTGGCTGCCCCCCCTCAGAGACAGAGAAGAAGTGGCCTCTGTGGTTTGTTTTCCAAATGAACAGCACATCAGACTGGCTGGCCATTATTTGTTTATAAAATGTTAAAATATAGATATACATGAATATGTGAATGAAAATACATACACTAAACAAACTAAATATTTTTATTCACATACTGCATCGAGGAGTGGGTGATGTCCACATGTAAATGTAAAGGGGGTCAACGAGGGTAAAAAAAATTGAGAACTACTGGGATAGAAGAACAGAAGTACTGGCAAAATCTACCCCTTTCCCACCTCTAGGAGGGCACTCTTATTCTTCAAATTGTACAGATTGCTCCATAAATGTATTTTCCCATGTCTTTTTAATATTAGAACAGATCTTCCTCAAGCTTAGGTTTTTCCTCTTTTAAAAAAAATGATGGCTAAGGATCAAAGAATTACCTAGACCTCAGACTCATTCAGTTGCTTTAGACAAGCCTCTATTTTCTTCTCTGCAAACTAGAGATACGGATAACACTGGCTCACATTGCAAGACTAAATGTAAAGATCAGAGAGATTATACACATGGAGTGCTGTGAATACATGTAAGCCATAATATAAATGCTAGGCATGAATGTAACTACTTATCTGTAATATTAACCTAATGAAATCCATACCAAAACACCTACATAATGGGCTCATATTTCTCCACTCCTTGTTAAGTGCACAATATCATTGATAGACCAAGCTGTGTCTATACAATGGGGCTGGCAGCTATGCACTTGCAACATTAGACCCCTTGATATCATCAGCACGTAACCACACAAATATGCCACAGTGTTTACAGAAGTAAACGGGTCAAAGAATATATGGTACACAACATATGGCAATGGTTTCATTGAATGGTAAAAGGCAAAACACATTGTATAAATGAAGCCAGTTACATGCTACTGGTAATGGCTATTTACTTATTCATAAGAAACTATATTTCCTTCAATGAGATTAAAGGATCTCTGTCCTTAGAAAAGTCAAATTACTTTTCTGGTCCACCATCCTCATTTATTTTGCCAACATGAAATCCTGGCAGGTAATTATAACACTGAGATAAAATAACATTTCTGACTGCTGGACAAAATATACTCACGGCTTTGATAACAGGTACACATAATCATCATCACAGAATAAATGCAAAGAAGAACATCAAGATGAAAGCAGCAGCACTAGAACAGAGAAGAAGCAGGGATTTTGAGACTTTTTAACTATTTGAAAATCTAAAGGAATATTAATAAGCATGTTTGCTACAGATCTTGGGGATGTTGCTGTCATTATTGTTGCTGCTGCTGCTGTTGTTGCCTAGACTCCCTGTATAACTCACCAGTTCATTGCCCTGCTCTCAAACGTTACCTTTGAAAAGTTACCTTGTGAGTATGAATGTACAGATCCATTGAAGGAAAGGTGCAGCTCTGACAAAATGAGCAGGGCACCCCAATGTTGACTTCCTGCCTCTTACTCTTATGGCCATATATAAATGAAATGAAATGAAATGAAATGAAATGACTTCCTGCCAAGTCTTGACTTAACTTCCATAACTAAAGCCCCCTCCTTTTTGATCAGATGACTGGACAACCTCAAGCAGCAATGACAGAGTGATGGAATATATTATAGATAATATATTCAGAGACATAGCAGTGTTAATCTGTATCAGTATGGAAAGGGATTTTGTGACACGTTTGAGTCTGAGAGAATCAAGCTGCAAAGCCTGTATGCTCTTTCTCACAGCATAAACTTTAATTTTTCTAATCAAAATGTTAGAGAATGATGTAGTTGTACAACACAACCATGGTGATGGATAGAGGAAGGCTCAGTCAACAACATCACCATATCCACCGGGTTTGCATTTCTATTACTGTTTACATCCATTGGGATAAATGTTTGTCCCTAGGCACTTCAAAAATCTGATGAAGTAGACTGAAGCCCAAAAAAGATGGACCCAAGGAGCGACGTGAGGCTGTGCCAGTGCCATTCACACCAGGACTGCAGCAACCGCATATGCTTGGTCTCAATCTGGGCCACTACTGCAGTCCTGAATCGGGTCCCAGAAGGAGCAAATTCTATCTGTTTCTTTTTCATTGGTGAGGCCTCGGTGTAGCTTCAGGCTGCATTCGGGGGGAGGGTGGGTGTTGTGTAAATGGTATGCCCCCCAACAGGCCCTAATCTGTTTCAGACCCTAGTCTGTGAAAATTTATGCTACAAATTTATTTATCTCGATTAATCTCAAAAGGGCTACAATATCTGTTTGCATACGGATGCTGGTAAACTAACCGTTCACAGTCAGATCAGGAAACTATGGAATACATCAGGAACAAAGTTTGTTGCCTTTGAGTCTTTTTACGCTACATGGTTATATCGCTGTGATTCCACTTTAACTACCATGGCTAGATTCTATGGTAACCTGGGCTTATAGTTTGATGAGGTACTAGAGAGGTTCTCTGGCTGAGAATTCTAAATAACTCTTCCCTATACAGCCAGGAGGGGCATTGTAGTAACTCACTATAGTAATTGTAACATGTTAATTCAACTCTAATTAGTTTCTAGGGAGCTCGTTTAGACAGCAGGGGAAAGGATGAACCTTCTATCTCCAATACCCACCACCAAAAGATCTGGCTACTTGTGGGAAAGTATCCTGTATTCGAAGGGAAACCATATGGTTTAAGTAATGTGCACTTTTGTCCTTAGAAAGACAAAGGGAGCATGTGTATTATTTATGTAATATTATTTGATCCAGTATTTAATGTAAAGATGTTAAGTACAAGCACTCTCTTGAAGATAATGAGAAACAAAATTAAGTATGATGGTTTATAGGCCAAATCCTCAGAATCTTCTGGATACAAACATGGCAATTGTCAGCAAAACGGTGATTTGCTTTTGCTATAGAAAGAAAATGTCTATGTTGCTGGTCAATATTTGTAAGTGTTTGTGCAATATTGCAGAATAACACATGCAATTTGTGGCCTCTTTCTTTTA
>NC_056522.1:102567747-102615742 GCF_019175285.1 Sceloporus undulatus | reverse complement strand
CTGTCCTTTATGAAGCATACATGATAAGAGCCTCTCTGTTCCAGTTCTTCTGTTGTCATGTAGTACTCTGTCTTTTCTTACCTTTCTTCAAGAAGTTGAATCTGTCTTGATTATGCACAAGTATTTATGAGTAAAACTACTTTTATATACTTTACAAAGAAAACTGATTTTTTTTTCTCTGCTAGACATTGTATGTGGGGTGGAGTGGGATGATGAATTGTTCAACCTCTACCTTACTAGTTACTCATCTCGAAAGTAACTACAATCTCTCATATTTCCTAACAGCAAGCACTCAGGAATGTTAGTTTTTTGGAATGCAGTTCCAGGAATTCCCCAGCCCATACTGAGAAGTCAAAAAAAATAAAATAAAAAGGTAACCCAAGCATTTGACTGCAAGCATTGTTTTCAACGCATATGTGTACAATTCTTCAATAGCAGCCATTGCCTGGGAGACTAAAGAACGAACACCTATGTGTTTAATGTCAGTACATCATTGGCATTAAATCAATGCTTGACAATACAGTAGGGCAATGGTAGTTGCACTCCTAGCACACTGACAGAGCCCCACTGGCAATGGGTTGTCATACTCCTGTGCACTCTGCATTTGCAGAATTAAAGCTAGTATGCCAGCTGCACCAGTTCCTTGGGGCATCTGATTTGGCCACAGTGATGTGTATCTTAGGGACGGTACAGACCGGTCCTTTCCAATGCCCTTGTCATGTGCTGGGGTTCCAGACGCCACTCAACCCTAGCACATGATGAGGGCATCAAAATAGCGGCACCCTGTACACATGGGCGCCACCATTGTTACGCAAGCCAGTGGCGCACTTGTTACACCACAGCTTTTCGCGGGTTCTTTTTACTCCACAGGGAAGCCACGCGGTTTGGCGGCTGCGACTTCTCTGTGGAGAGAAAACAGGTGCCGGCAGGGCACCTTTTTTGGCGCTCTGTACCGCACCTTAGTTACAACCCAAATAGGTTACTGTATATTATTCTATGTGGGGCTGCCTTTGAAGAGTAGTCAGAAATTTTAACTGGTCCAAACTGGTCCAGCCAGCCTTCAGGCATTGATTGTTAACAAGGGAAGGGCTTTTCATGGTACTGTGCTATTGTTTTAATCTTTGTTTTAAAATAATATTTTAACTGGTTCTAATTCTGTTGTTAGTTTAATACTGTTTTAATCTCTTCGTGTGTGTGTGTGTGTGTGTGTGTGTGTGTGTGTGTGTGTGTGTTTTTTTAATGTAACTTTCTGCCTTTTGTAAGGCATTTTGAGACCCAGGCCTTGCCTGCATGGACCAAAAGTCCCATCCCCCCCCCTTTCATCCTGTTCAGATGATGCACAGCCCAAATCATGGTTCTGTTGTTGCCTGTCTTTATTTTTATTTCTTAATTTTATTTCTGATACCATCCTTTCCAGGAGCAAAGAGTATGTATGTATGTATGTATGCATTGCTTATTATGGTCTGCAAAATGACCAAAGATTCTCACAGCTCTTGCACAGGCTTTTCACAATGGGAGTGGGAGTCTCTCTGTCTCTCATCCACACCCTTCTACACTTTCAGTCAGATTCTTAGTTTTAACCAGGAAAGATATCATAAAATGTATCCAATCACTTTTAATGCTTTCAGGCATGAAGTCTTTCTCTCCCATAACTCTGGGCTCCAATTTCCTCCCTTTGGAAGAGAAACCATGACATGGCCTACTTTTGACTTCTGTGGTTTCTAGGAGTTGTCATTATTTATAGATTAATTTCAAGAATTGGCATTGTATCTGTGAATAAATCTGATTTCCAAGACTATGAAAACCAGATATCGTAATATATTTTGACAGACAATGTTAAATAAGAAACAAATCGATGCCTAAAATGTCCTGTGGTGACAAGTCTTATTTTTAATACAGCTGTTCGGCTCCCTGTAGCACTAACACTCCCAGTGCCTTCAGGAATAACTGGCAAGGTTCAAGTGTATGGAAACAGCAACAACAAGAAGAATAAATAATAAAATAAACAAATTAGTGGTTATTGTCATTTGTCCCAATGCTAGTCTGTGGACCCCAAAAAGTTGAAATATTTTTGTTTGTTTGTTTTTCTTGCCATATTCCTTAGTAAAATGAAGATTAAGGGGGTTGCTGTAAAAATCAGAAAGAAAGAAAAATAAAGAAATTATTATTGAAGTGTCCCATTAGATCTGTAAAAACAGAACAGGACATTGGTGGGTTTAAGAGTGGCTATTTAAAACTGCCAGCTGAATGCTCTCAACACATCAAATCTCATCTGATCTTGGAAGCTATCCCTCACCATTACAATAAAGGGCTTTACTGTGGCAACAGTCTTCGGATTTAGTACAGCTCCAGGGATCTTGCTTGTGGTAGGCAAGAGTACACTTTATGTTCCTGAAAGTCCAGAGAGATCTGGCCTAGGCTGCAAATAAACTATAGGACATTTATGCCTGAGGATATTTATAGAAATATATTTCCTGATATCTCTGTATCTGTTGTCTAGATTTTGTGAAATTTGCTGGAGCTGATCATAAGTAGTATTACAACAATCTCAACAAATATTCTGCATTGTTAGGCCTCCTGTCCCACGCCCATCCTAACCCCCTTCTCTAGAACAGAGATAGTGTGTTGTAACAGTTCACTAGGGCTAGCTGAGACTGAAAGGTAGATTTGTTTTTCTTTATTTGACATGGTCTATCATATTAAAAACTGTTCCCAAGTTTCTTGTTTATAGCAGGGAAGAAATGCTTGACGGAAAGGGAAAATCAAAGAACAGTGAGGCAATGGGAGCAAGAGCTTCTGCTCCTTCTGGCAGGATTTACAGAGTCTTCAGTAAGTGTTTAATCACAATAATAATTTTGATGCAACTTTGGACCTTATTAACAAAAAATTAGAGAACAAACTCAAAGCAAACAATAACACTTGTTTTGCCTGCCAGTCAGTGCTAAAATATATTACACTAGAGCTGGGGGAAGTGGAAGAAATGTCTAACTGTTTTCTTCACAAGTATTTCATAATCTTTCTGAGTAATATCCTTGAAAAATATTGTATCTTGGACCCCATTCACACTAAAGAAATAATCCATTTTATTTCATGGATTTGCCATGATTGAATCTCTCCATGACATTTGATTTGCCACGATCTAATCTCTCCATGGCATTTGATTTGCCATGATTGAATCTCTCCATGGCATTTTATCCTGGGATTCCCATTTACACTCACACAAATGCTATTGAGAGATTCGATCCTGGCAGTCATGGCAGCGGGGGCAGATGAGGAGGAGGAAAAGGAGAAAAAGTGCAAGTGGAGGAAGGCTGATCCCCTGATTGGAGGTGGCAAGGAGGGAGGAAGAGGATGCAATCAGGGAGAGGGAGAGGAGAAGGACACTATCAGAGATGGCAGGGAGGGAGGAAGAGGAGGAAGGATGCAATCGGGGAGAGGAAGAGGAGAAGGACACGATCAGAGGTGGCAGGGAGGGAGGAAGAGGAGGATGGATGTGATTGGAGAGAGTGTATTTCCACAGTTGAACAGCGCTTACCAGTAAGAAGGTCTTCCTAATGCATAGGTGGAATCTTTTTTCCTGTAGTTTGAATCCACTGCTCCATGTCCTAATCTCTGGAGCAGGAGAGAACAAGCTTGCTCCTTTCTCCACATGACATCCTTTCAAATATTTAAACATGCCTGTCCTGTCACCTCTTAACTGTCTCTTCTCAAAGCTAAATGTACACAACTCCCTAGGCCACATAGGGCATGGGTTCCAGATCTTTTACCAAGAAACCATCCAGAACTCCAAAACATGTTCTGTTAAAGAGGAAGAACAGCTCAGCTGGCAAGCCATCTTGATTGTTAAATGTGAACCTGCAAGAGAAACTAATACACAATTTTAGAATGAAAAAGGCCAGAAAGGTGCAACTTTAAAAATTATAATTGGCCTAATGCTTGCAAAAATCAAGGCAGGACAATCCCATTATTAATAACAAAAATGTTAGTAAAACTGTAGACTCTCAGTGGTCATTACTTTTTTTTTTTAAGTAGTCATGGTGGGCATTTTTCTGGAACATAGAATAAACAACAGTAATTTCACAATTAAAACAAATTTTAGATGAAAGAGATAAGGGATTGTAGCAGTGTAGTGCAAAAAATGCCTATGTTGGTTGGGTCCTGAATACGGCTCCTCTTTTTGGTTATCAGTGGAAGCAGCATAGAATGTTTTAACATATATAAACCACCAGAGAAGAAAGTCAGAACAAAAAAAA
Organism: Sceloporus undulatus; assembly: GCF_019175285.1. NCBI lineage: Eukaryota > Metazoa > Chordata > Lepidosauria > Squamata > Phrynosomatidae > Sceloporus > Sceloporus undulatus. Next base: position 102,611,489 of record NC_056522.1, on the reverse strand, counting down.
AAACAAACCAAAAGAGAAAGCACTTAATGAATAAAGGATAGGCAAATGTGAGGTAGGTGGAGCTCTCCACCATGTGGGTCTCATTATAAATGATCAAAGAATGACATGAAATACGAAAAAGGCAAAAAACCCACATAGGTCTTTGATTTATTAAATTCACCCTAAATCTTAGAGTTTGCCTGCTTTTAATAGTCTGCAATTTATATGGCTGAAAGCCCACACAATTCATTCTTTTTTCTTTCTTTTTTTCTTTAGAATAGTACCACAACAGATTCTCTGTACAAGCTACAGATGAACCAGCGACAATAGCCTTTCACAAACCCATTTAGCAAGCTTGCTCTACTAGACAGTACAGAAAGTGCTTAGTGAAGAAACTTTTAAAGGATTATACATCACAATAGGTATTTAGATTCTGTTACTCTCTTAAAAAAAAGAAAGGCTTATATTACTGAGCCCTGATTTACAGTTATGTGGAAAAGGCCATGTAATAAAGGCTCAAAAATTGCATGTTCTGCAGATTATGAGGTGGTAATTACATCTGAAGTCACCAAAAGGCACAAGCAGTGATTAGTGGGATGGCAGAAATTTTGAATCACCAGGTTTCACTTTAGGAAGAACCATTTAATTACCTGACTCTTATGTGGTCCATGGGTACCCTATAATTACCAGCACTTTAGTAGGACCCTATTGAAAAGATGGGTTTCTTGAGTACAATGGGAACACTTCAAATATATTTGATCTTTTAATATGTGTTTACTGAAATCTATGTGAAACAGTTCTTATTATTAATTCCCCAGGGAGCCAGAACTGGCTCTTGACTTCACAAGATGAGTTCCTAAATTAAATTTGAGAAAGGGGAAAAATTGCGAAAGACAAAGGGCAAAAATGGCACCGAAAACAGTTCATATACATGTTGACCAGCTACCTCTTAATGAAGAAAACCATTTAAAACACAGGAAATTATTCATAAAATGCACTTTCAATTATTACTGAGACTTAACATGTATTTCCATACACCTAATCAGGAAAAGAAGAAGAATAACAAGATTTACTGCTAACCAAAGGTAAAATAACTCTCAACCCTCTCCCCTCTTTCTCAGAATAAATATATACTGTCCATAGTGTCCTATAATTAAACATTGTGGTGGTGATCCTTGTGAAAACTGACAAGCAGCTTTAAGTATTTCAATTCTGGTTGTGTATGGCGCCTTTTCACATTATACAGTTATAGCACTATGATTCAACTTTAACTGTTATGGAAACATCCTATGAAATCCTGGGATTCGCAGCTTAACCAGGAAGTGTAGGGGACAAAATGAGGGCATTGCCCCTGAAGATAGGAATTCACCCCACCATCATGAATTTTTCCTTCAGTCCTCAAATGTCTAGCATTCTAGTAACTGAAGCCTTCAGCTGAGCTTTTAGAAATAGTGTTTAAGCATCCATAGAAAAGAGACAGGCAACATGACCAAGGGAATGCAACCGCAGCAAATAGAAGAGTTCTAGGTTCTCCACAATGCTAGACATTTAGAAGTGGAAGAAAATTTCATTAGGGAGCAGAATTCTTATTTGGAAGGGAAATGCTATCATAGAATCATAGAGTTGGAAGAGACCGCAAGGGCCATCCAGTCCAACCCCTGCCATGCAGGAACTCTCAATCAAAGCATCCCCGACAGATGGACATCCAGCCTCTGTTTAAAGACCTCTAAGGAAAGAGACTCCACTACACTCTGAGAGAGTGTGTTCCACTGTCGAACAGCCCTTACTGTCAGGAAGTTCCTCCTAATGTTGAGGTGGAATCTCTTTTGCTGTAGCTCGCATCCATTGCTCTGGGTCCTAGTCTCTGGAGCAGCAGAAAACAAGCTTGTTCCCTCCTCAATATGACATCCCTTCAAGTATTTAAACAGGGCTATCATATCACCCCTTAACCTTCTCTTCTCCAGGCTAAACATCCCCAGCTCCCTAAGTCATAGGACATGGTTTCCAGACCCTTCACCCTCCTTTGGACATGCTCCAGTTTCTCAATGTCCTTTTTAAATTGTGGTGCCCAGAACTGGACACAATATTTCAAGTGGGGCCTGACCAAAGCAGAATACAGTGGCATTATTACTTCTCTTGATCTGGACACTATACTTTTATTAATGCAGCCTAAAATCGCATTGGCCTTGTTAGCTGCCACATCACACTGTTGACTCATGTTCAGTTTCCTCATTTCCTTCCCCATTGCTACAGTCTTGAGTTTAGAAAGGGGAATTTATAATTCCCAGCCTGGGATCTCTAGAATCCCAGTTGAGTTCAGCCAAGATAAGCAGGCTTTCATGATGCGAAAGTTAGAGAGGCAGGAATACTTAGACAGCTAAGCCCATCGTGTGTCAGTTAGTGCTTAGCACATACTTCTTTTCTCCATGAGTCATTTGGGAAGCATAACCCTAATGGTCTAGGAAGCATCAAGACAACCAACCCTCGAAATGAAACAGTCTTCCTCAAACAAATTAATAAAATTGTGGGTATATATGATGAAAGAGAAAAATGAATCTTAAACCAGACTTGCTGGTCTACTTGCATCTTTATGTTGAGTCATCTAGAAAAGCATATAGATTCATGACAGGGTCCATTGTTGCATCTTCTTTTGGTCCAGATGGATGTGGAGGAATAATTTAAAAGAGGCATTGCATTGTGTTTTAAAGTGCTTGATCAGGGTGATAATGATTGGCAATGACAATCATTGATTAAGGCTGACACAGGCAAATCTAGTGTCATCTTTTCCAGGTCCCAAGTTCCTTGGAAATCCTTTCGGCTGTCACTTTTACTACATAAATAATAGCTTCAGCATGAACATATGGGGTCATACCACATGATGCCCTGCCTTCATAGAAGCTGCTTCTATGGCACTTGATTTTTCATTGATTCCACCAATTCACTCCCCACTCTTGAAAAACTACATCTGAGAGGACATTAGCTTTAATTTAACAACTAGCTTCAAAGCCTCAGGACAGAAGGCTAAATATTTAAATAAAGCAATAATTATACCCAAAATGTTCATTTGTAGCTTCTTCTTCTGTTATTAGATCAGTGTCAGACAGGTTTTTACTTGGAATGATGGCAAAATATGGTCTCCATTCTATCATGCAAGGTAGTGGTTTAAATCCATTTAGAATGAAAACAAGTGTGCAATGCTCTAAAGAGCAGCCAATAGTCATGAGGATGCTGGGAGTAGAAATTGTCTTCCTTTGTTCATCCAAACACTGAAATAGGGCTATTGTCTTCTCAGTAGGAAATCTGTGCATACTGCAGACCTCTGACACAAGCTTTCAGGCATGAGATGTTTGCTTATTCAGTCCTAATGAGGATGATATCATTCATGAATCCTTTTAATCAAAAATATGAGGATGGAAGATGGGCTTTGCTCCTTTTTAATATCAATGTCTTTCCACTTCATTTCTTTTTATACATTTTGCATCCTATTAAACAAAAATAACATTGGGAATTACATTAAATTAGAAGAAATTAAATTAAGCAAAAGGAAATCAAATTACCTAAACAAACCTGTTCCAGTGATGTTAAGTGTTTGACTTAAACCAGGCTTGGGATTCAAACTGTTTAAGGCATCTCCATTGTAAGTGGGGTATTATAGAGAACCAAAGCATTCATAGGGAACATTATTGGTTTCTCTGTCTAGTTTCCATTTGTTCTCTCAGTGACATTCTGGCCAGGCTAAAAGTGTCTGGGATGGTAGTTTCTTACAAGGAAGAGAGAGAGAGAGAGTTTAGCAAATAGCAATTGTCCAAAACTTTTTTTTGGGAAAAGTACATCAGAACGAAATATATTCAAACTTAATACAGCTGGCCTAACATCTTCATTTACAATGCAATCCTCTATTCAGAAATAAGTCCTACGGAGTCTAATAATTTATAGCATGGGTGAGCAATGTATAATGCTCTAGATGTTTTTGGACTTCAGCTTCCATCATTTCCCACCTTTTATGAACAACATCTGAGGCGCCATAACTCGGCCACTTCTGGTACAAAGGATTGCAGACTTACATCAGTGGAGCTGATGGCTTTGATGTCAGTGGGGACATGAATGTGCTTCAGACTTCATTCCAAACTTTAAAGGAGCTACCAAGTTGTGGAAAGATCCAGTACATTGGATAGTGCTAAAAACCAAAATAATTTTTCTCACTGATATCAGAGTCAACAGCTGATGATGATGATAGATGATTACTGTGCAATCCTATGCCATTTTTGTCAGAAAAGATCTCCATTGTGTTCAATTGTATTTAGTTTGCATTGAATTGTAGACTACTCTTCCAAAAAACAAAATATTAGATTGTGACAAAGCGCTATGTTGCGAATAGTTTGAATATCATTTATTTCAATGGAATCATTAGTCCTTCTGTCAATGCAGACTGCAACTATTTCACACCATCCACAATGGATCTGGTAATTGACCACCTTGTAGCCACCCATCTGATGTTGAGATTCTTCATACTTAATTAGTCTAGTCCTCAGAATGAAAACATATAATGAACCTTACCATGTTGGTTAAATCTTCTAGAGATTTCACTGCACTGGCATACTCTGAGATTGCAAAGCCACCACAGTACCATTCAAGATGCTTCTCTTTAAGACACAGGCTAGAATAGCATTCCCTTCTCATTAGTCAATGGTTATCATTTCCCACCTAGAACTGGCTATGAGAAATTAATTTGTTTTTATACCATGTATGAATCACTGACCTGACAACCTCTACTACTATATAAGAAAGGTTTGAAGACATCCTGTTCATCTCTGTCCTTAGAAAGAATCACAACCCATCTGTTATAATGTACGTATATCCTACACAAAAGCTGGTGAGAAGCAAACGCTACATCATTTAACTGACAAAGATTCTACAAAAGACACCAATTATGTTCGGGAAGGAAACACTTCAAGTAGGCCTGGAAGTTTGGTTAGTTTGATTATCTCCAAAGTTAACCAGTTTGACCATCCCCATATTAAGCTTTAGAGCAAAACTCTGTCTACAGGATTGTGTTGCAAAGGTTAATATACTGATCAGATTGATTAAAGGTGGCAGCCCTATTGGAAATACTTTTTCTGGACTATGTCCAGTTATTGTTTAAACAAATATTTATTCTCAAGCATATATAGGACTGCAGCTTCATTTGACTAATTACTGGGTCTGAAGGGTTTTCTTTTGCTTTCATGAGAAACTTAGATTATGGTATATTGTAGAATTGACCATACAAGTAAGTGCCTCAGTGTCTTTTCCGACACTGTTGTGCTGGAGAGGTACTATTCCTAATGGTTACTTTCACCCAAATGTCTTTACATTGATGTCCCTCACCAATGATAGCAATGGATATCAATTATTTTATTGTTGTTAGAAATGTTGTAATGAGAAGGGGCAACTTTTTTTTAAAAAAACTCAGGACATCTTGGAAGGGGAGCTCTTTGTATCCTGTGGTTCTCCTGTGTGTCCCACATAGATGCTGCCCCTTTGTCCTAGGAAAATGGATGCTGAAGACTTTTGCTGGGAATATGTAACTTAAAGAAAAAAGAGGGGGGAGCGATACTATCTGTTATAAGAGAGGGAACGACCTGCCGGACAAGGTCCATCAGATTACCAACTGGGAAACCTTTAAGACTCTGGAATGATCTGCTGGATGAGATCCCTCAGATTACCAACTTGGAAACCTTTAAGAAGGCTATTAAGATGGATCTCTTCTGGCAGGCCTTTCCAGACTAGGCCCACCTCTATTTTCCTGCCTCCTGCCCCTTCACTTCTCTCTTCTTTTTTCTATCCCCTTTTCCATCCTATCTGGACCCCTGCTATACAGTTCTTTTTTACAAATCTTCTACTGATTTTAAATGTGATTTTATACTATTGTTTTAATATCTCTCTGGTTTAATCTCTTTTTAGGATTACTATGGGATAGGGTTTTTTTTAGAATTTTAACTGTATCTTGTTTTATTGTTGTAATCCGCTTGGATTCCAAGTGATTAAGCAGAATATAAATAATAATAATAATAATAATAATAATAATAATAGCAAGAGATAGGTGTCTTTTTTCTTTTCTATTATTATTATTATTATTATTATTATTATTGGCAAATGAGAAAGGAGTCTTTCAAAAGTTCATGATGCTATTTCCTTCTCTCCCAAGATCAAGATAAGTACAAGAGGCCAGGGAATAAAATAACGGGTAGCATTTTCAGCTATTTTTTATTTTATTTTATATGCTGCCTTTCTCCCAGCATACTGGTAAGGCTTTTGATGCATACTTTTTATCTTGATGGACATTTAGCATCAACATTATAAATAAATTTGTTGCTTTTAAAACAAATGTAATTGAATTAGGTTTTTTCACCCCACATATTAAAATTATAGCAAAACATATTATCCCTTTTCTAATAACCTTCCTTTCTCTGTCCTTCACACCCTGATAACAGATTGTTCCAGTAGAACTCCCTTATTGACTCTATGGGAATGTCACTGTTTTTGCAAACTTCTCCTGCTATCACAAAGCAGAAATAATGCAGTTTGACACTGCGTTAACTGCCCTATGGAATTCTGTGAATTGCAGTTTGTTGGGACACCAGAAATCTCTGACAGAGAAAAATAAACATCTCACAAAACTACGTATGTCAAAATTCCATACCATAGAGCCATGGCAGTTAATATGGTGTCAAACTGCATTAATTCTGTAGTGCAGATACAGCCTTTCTACACCACCTTATTGTTCTTCTTCTCCTCTTCCATGCCCACTTACAGACAACTGAAGTCCAAGCATTCAGGTCTGCTTTTTATTCCAGGCCAGTACACCAGCCCAGTCATTTCTCCTTGGGCTACAGCAGTGTGGCTTCTGGGCTAAGAGCATTTGTGCATACAGCTGCTGTCTGTGAATAGTTTCCTGCTAAAATGATCTATGGAATTAGAAAATAAAAGAAAAATATTGCCAAGTCTGCCTGTGAAACTTGTTAATATTTTAATAGAATTCACTATCTTAATATTTCAGTGGAGTTGAGTCAATATCTTAATGGAGTCCAGCATCACTCATCCTTGATTAAAACAGCTATTTAAAAAATCAGTGGGCTCACCACTGAAATTCTGACAGTTTACATTGCTCAAGAGCTGTGCAATATGAGCATACCATTGATAATGTTCATTTTTAGAGCTAAATACAGCAAGAAAATCCATACTATTTTGTTTCTATGCAGTGTGTGTACATACATATGTGCACACACACACACACAAAGTTTGATCTTATACAGCTGAAAAGGGAGACAGACCATGATCAGACTGACTCTGCCAATTCAAACCTGACTCCTTTCTTTTCTGTCAATGGCATGAAAATGGTTCTAATGAGGTAGAAGATCTCCCTAAAATCTACCTTTGTGATTTCGATTAAAGGATGGCTTTTTAAAAAGCCCACAATGTGAATAAAGCAAAACAAAAAATCTGTTGAATAATACAATTTTTCCCCAAATGATTTTTCCACTTCTGCTGCCAAAGCAAACACATGGTACACGTTAAGCAGTCGGGTCTACATCAATTCATCAGCTGAATGAACTCCACTAGCTCAAGTGCCAAACCTGTTACACTAAATCCCACTGTTTTTAAAGCCTAAATCCTAACATCCTTTTAGCCTTGCAGAAAATTCTGAGTACAGCTTTGACATACTGTATTTCTAAAAATTCAGAGAGAATTTCTCTCTCTTTCTCGCTCGCTCTGATTTTTTTCTCAAAATACTAAATATTAAATTAGAAACTAAAGCTGAGCCAAAGATACTTCACAATTAGGGTAGAGAGAAAAAATTGCCAGTTCTGCAATGTGACTTCCCCCTTTCAGGAATTTCTCAGCATTCTTTGCTTGCATGTTTTCTTATTTGTTTCCATGTGCCCACATTCCCTAGCCAAATCTGGTACTTGTCATTACCCTGATGACTGTGGGGCTAAACAGACTGGTGTTATGCACCCATGTGGGGGTAGCATGGGGGCATGGCATCTGCACACCGCATGCCCCAACATCACCCTGACCACATGGCAGGGGATGTCATGGTGTGTCTTTGATGCAGTGTTTAAACATGCTGCTCCAAACAAGTGCTGAAAAGCTCTACCATTGCAGCAAGGGCACCTTTTTGCTGGTGCTAAAAGGAGCAGCATTTTGCCATTCCTTTTAGCGCCAGCAAGGCACTGGATTGGGGGCATGGCATGCGGTTGCTGCAGCCCCAATCTGGCACTGAAAGGAGCAGCAGACGCCACTCCAAAGAGATGGTCTGTCAAGACTCTAAGTGAGTTCCCATTGGGTGGGAACATTCATGTGGCCCATCAAACAAGAGGAAGCAGTTAGCAGGCAAGGAAGCAAATGTAACTGAAGCAAAAGCAGGAACCAAGACATATAGTGATTCCATAAGAAAAGTTAATGTTTATATGGCTTATGCTTGGCCAGAAATGTCTCATTTCTACATGAAAACAGTTGATACAGTTGTAGCTGTTATTAGAGGAGATACAGCTTCTAGAAGATTTATCTGCATCTTGAGATAAAGAAATGAGCAAATAAAATCATAGGATCATAGAGTTGGGAGAGACCTCAAGAGCCACCCAGTCCAAACCCTGTCATGCAGAAAATCACAATCAAAGCACCCCCAACAGATGGCCATCCAGACTCTTTTAAAAACCTCCAAAGAAGAATCCACCACACTCTGAAGCAGTGTACTCCACTGTTGAACAGCTTTTACTGTCGAGAAGTTCTTCCTAAGGTTTAGGTGGAGCTTGAATAAATTGCTCCAGGTCCTATTCTCTGGAGCAGCAGAAAACAAATTTGCTCCAACTTCAGTATAGCATCCCTTTAAATATGTAAACAGGGCTTTCATATCACCTCTCAACCATCTCTTCTCCAGGCTAAACATACCCAGCTCCCTAAGTCTCTCCTCATAGGGCATGGTTTCCAGACTTTTCACCATTTTGGTCGCCCTCCTCTGGACACAGTCCACCTTGTCAATAATCAATACAGTTTATGTTGTATATACAATATACAAAGAAAGACAATGTTGGGGTGATATTTAATTAGATGTACAGATTTGGCATCTTCACAGCATTGAGCTTACCAAATTACTGAGTGTTTTGAATAGGTCCAGGCAGGTAAGAATGCCTACTTAATTCTAACACAAGGATACATGAAACTGATAGTGTAAACATTCCTTTTAATTCAATGAGAAGCTTCCCAACTTTGTTTTCACCATCTTTGTGTTTAGCAACAGGTGACTGAGAGCCAGAGGTTTTGAAAATTTGAACCACATGCCACAATCCATATATCATCTTAAGGAAACAATGCATTCAAAGAAAATATAAGAGAAGTGTGAATGATGAAAGCTGAAAAATAAAACTGAACACCAGTAATAAAAAAGTAGGAATTTTCAAGATTCTAGTGACTAAACAAAGGTAACTCAGTGACATTATAAATTTGAAGGCAATGATAAGGTATTAACTCTCATGGAGGATCCGTAGTACCTACTTGACAGATTATGCATTAGCTTAGACTTTCAGGGAGTGAAAGTGGAAAAATTCAGTAATGATGAGAAATGAAGTGATTTGGCCATTCTGTATTAGATTAGATTAGTTTTTGAACAAGGACAGATTAGCAGAGATGAGCCCTATTATGTTTCTGTCTATAGGGCAACCCCTAACTCTTTGAGGTCAGTATAAAACAATGACTAATATTTTTCATAATCTAGACCAAGGCTTATATGAAACATAGAGCCTTGAGGAAACAATGTCTAATTAAAATATATTGGTGTTTAAAAAGTAACATTCATCAGCAAAACACACTATAAAAATTATCTAAAATTTCTCTCCCTCCAAATTTACCTTGCCTCACCCCTGTACATTAGAGCAGGAGTAATCTCTCAAAGTCAAATACTCCATCAGGGCTACATCCCTTTCCTATCACAGCTATTGCCACACTTGTTGCACAAGTGGTAACAACAACAACAGTGTCAAACCAAACAAATAGATTCCCCTGTATGCTAGGGATCAAAATAATATTTCACATATTCAAATCCTAGATTTAAAAAAAGGTTACCTGAGTATTGGAAAACTTCAATTAGAAGAATCTTAAACAGATGAGAATCTTTGCAATTTTGAATTTATTCTGAGAGAAAAATGCATTGGGGGAGGTTGCACAGAAATTTGCATTTTCTGCACAGAAATGTTATATTTGTAGAGAAAACTATTTTTGCACTATTTTCTAGGCAGAAAAAAAAATACATGCAGATTTTTCACAGAATAAATACCAAAATGAATTGTCTCTGAAAATTCTACAGCAGTGGTTCCCAACCTGTGGGTCAGGACCCCTTTGGGGGTCGATTGACCCTTTCATGGGGGTCGCCTAAGACCATTGGAAAACACCTATTTAATTACAGTTATGAAGTCGCAACAAAAATAATTTTATGGTTTGGGTCACCACAACATGAGGAACTGTATTAAAGGGTGCATCTGCATTAGGAAGGTTGGAAACCACTGCTCTATAAAACAAGACGAAATGGTTAAAGTATTCATCCTACCCATGAGAACAACATTTATGAAGATTTACATACTTACATACTACATGTGTGTGCCTACTCCACAAACAGCATTGTGGTTCCAGTAGAGTTCCAGGAATGCAACTCTGCTGACAAACAGAAAGCACACACCTTGTTTTAAAGGAAAAACTGTGTTCTGCTGCTGTTCTGGGTGCATCTGCACTGTAGAAATAATGCAGTTTGTCGCCGCTTTAACTGCCACAGCTCCATCCTACAGAATCCTGGGGTTTGTTGTTTTCTGAGGCACGAGCACACTTTGGCAGAGAAGGATAAAGTCCTTGTAAAACTACAAATCCCAGGATTCCATAGGATGGCACTACAGCACTTAAAGTAGTGTCAAAGTGTATTATTTCTGCAGTGTAGATGTACACACTGACATAGGAAATTCAGCAGTTGGGGTCCTTGGGGAAAGGCAAGAAATGGAAAAAGAAACTTCATGTACCCCAGAGGCCATTTGCTGCCCAACTTTCTATTAGTGCAGTCCCTAGTATATACTTTTCTTTGGCTCCTGTTGTTGAATTATGACTGTGTACGACATTCAGAATGACTTCAACAAAAGGATTTGTCTGCAGCAAATGCATTTTCTATGAGAGGCTTGCAGGAGAAAAGAGTGTTAACAGCTCCACATGAAAAATGACACTCTGCTAAAATGCTTAATTTTTAATTCAGTATAATTTATCTGAGTTCTTTTTTACCTGTTCTTACAAATACTACAACTCACATTAACATATATCTGCTCAGAAGCATGTCCCACTGAGTCTCAGTGTGCCCAAGCTCTGCAAGTGATTCTGCTTTCTAAATGCTTTACCCTCCAATCATGTTGGGTGGTCTTACAAACTGGAATAACTATCAGATGGTTCCTGATTTTATTTTTATTTTAAATTCTTTGCATTTCTGCATGTGTCTTTCAGTATGCTGTTTATCCCATTGTGTTGTTTGGTTTGACCACAAAAAGACATTCCTTCTTGGGAAATGACAAAGTGAATTATCAATACAAATGTTCATTTAGAGATTCAGGACCAGAAATAAAAGCAAAAGAGAACAATGCAGAAAGGAAGCCACAAAATGAATACAACATGATTTTGCAGATAATGAAACAAGTCCGGAAAATGATGAACTTCAAAAATTTAACCAAGTGGCTTCATAATTAGCCTTTATAAGTCCCTCATTTTTATTTTTGTTTTTAGTTTGTTTGTTTGTTAAATTGGCTCCTTATAGAAAAATCTCAGGGAATTAGAATGAGAGTAAGACAAACTATGACAGACCAAACACCACCCAAAGCCTGGCAGAAGGTGTGTGGTCCCACAAACTGCCACCATTTTACTTGCCTCTCCCTCCCTCACTGGTATTTTCCTTACCCCTAAAAAACCCCTTTTGTTGGTTTCATTGTGAAGGGATATAGGTGTACTAGCTAGATTATTTCTGAAGTTCTTTTTCAACTTTTCTAGGATGTGTTTTGGGGAACAAGGGGTACTTAGCAGATCCAAGACCTTTCTTGACCTGCCTCAGCATGTCTCTATTCATCTACGAGTAGCAGAGTATTGAGAACAAGGTCTCTATCAGTAGAACTCCCTCTCCATTTAAACATGTGATGGCCCAGCAATGGAGAAAGAGTGCAACATCCAGTGGCTGCTCCCTGCAACTTCTCAACCACCCTTCCCAGGAAGGTAGGGTTGCTAAATTCTTGACCTAAACTTAATATGACACTGGGGACACCCTGGGGATTATCAGCCTTTCCTCTCCCCCTCTCCAAGCACTTGCAGCTACCCCAAGGGCTTTCCAGCCCTCTAGAGCAGTGCTACTCAAAGTGGTGGTCCATGGATCAGTGCTGATCATTGGAGAATTTCCAGGAAAGAAAGTGACAGGCACAGATATAGTGCTATTCCCCAGCACATCAAGAAAAAAATGCCAGTGACCACATCATCCTAAGAAGCACTTTTGAGTTGCCTCAGATTGCACCTTTCCACTCAAAATTATGCTAATTCTGTTCTTGCACAAGTAAAGTGTCATGTAGGATACAACTGTTTGTAATTCATATTGTCCTTTTCTTTCATAAGAAAAATTTACACTGCTTTCTTCAAAAAGGTATCATTCAGTATCTCATTCAGGTCATACCTGGATGTTTTATCTCCACAATACTTCTGGTAAAGTCATTTTAGTTATTCCATCACCAGTGTAAAATGATAAAACACATTTTACTACTGAAAAGGAAACTCATGCTGCTGGAAAAGACTAACACTGACACACACATTTTCCTAACACTTTCTATTCTTCTACATTGCTCATCCTCAGTATGAGGTATTTCTGTTACATCAGGTTGGAGCTAAAACCATGTAAGTCCCATTTTGGATTTTTGGCTGATAGTTCAGTGTTATGATCTGAGGTGTTTCTGTTTTCATTTTACAAAAAATGGAAAATCAAGGTTTGATATTTGAAATTTATACTTTTTTTGAACATTTTCAAACCATGGATGCTTGACTCTGTGTATAAAATCTGTGTATAAGAAGGGCTGACTGTACATTGCTCATTTTTTATTGTTGAATATATTTTATGCATACAGATGTTATAGTGAGAAATGTATGCCCCCCCCCCCGGGAATACCTCCATTTTTTATTCATACATTCCTTTTTTGCCACCCTGTTTGGCCATTTTCCTTCAAGGGAGGATCTTTTAGAAAAAATGCCATGCTGTGTCTAAAACAGAATTTTTGGGGAGAGGGCATGGCAAAATTGTCCCCAAACCTCCTAGAAGACATTGAAGCTATTTGAATAATTTTAAAAAGGGGGTGGGAGTCATAAAGCCTTCCAAGGTTGAGTGAAAGATGTATGTAATTCACAGACCTCAGCAGACCATATATGTCCTTGTTTTATGCAGGTTGTTGTTGTTGTGTGTGGTTGAAAAATCACTTCCACAGACTCCTCATGATGGCCACCCAGTTTCCACCATTCTAAAGTTAGGTCTCCGATGCCATCAAAATGAAAATTGTTACAGAGACAGGACTATAACAAGTTCTTCCCCTTTTGAAACAGCAAACCCTTGCCTCTTTATTTCTATTTATGGAGTTACAGTTCTGCTTTTATTATCATCACAAAAGTGTCCGTAAAGGACTTCAAACACTCCACAATGGTAGCATGCATATTTCTGCTCTCCCGCACCCTTCATCTACAACAAAGGAATATGCCAGATCCAACATAGTAAAATGAAACCAGATCACTATTTATTAACACTGTTCAGCTGAGATCACTTTGATGACTAACAAGCAAGGCCTTTGTAGTGGCCCAGCTCTCTTCACATTAAATTGAGGTGGACTGTTTCTGCTTTTGTGTTCTTCAGGAGCAAAGCAGTAAAACCTATTTAAGACACTGGCTGAGATCCAAGATTGGCCTTCTGGTGCCAAAAAGACACTGTTAACAGAAGGTGCTGCTACCCAGTTTTCAGGGATCCCCTCACTTCCAGAGATCCTCGTTTTCTCAGCATCATAATGCAACCCATTCATCACAGTCCCCTCCCTCTTTCCTTTGTAACATTTTCAGGTAGCTGGAAGAATTATCGTGGAAAGGAAGGAGGATAGAGAAGTGCTCCTCCACTGACCCCATATCGTATGCCTCAGACCTGGATGTGATTCAGTGTCTCTCTCACTTGGTGAAATCCTGCCTCTCTAGCAAAACTATCAGATTTTTTTGACCCCACTCCAAAAACTTCCTTCGGTTTAGCTAGCTGATCTCTATAGCATATCTTTCTCAGGTTGGTGGCTGAAATCAGTTCTAACCCCACACATGAAACCGTTGTCAGTCCGTTTCTTCTTCCTCAGTTCCTACAACGCTGACATTGCTCTTTATATTTGCAATTACAATGGGAGAAAAGACAGCTGAAAACCCTCCACACTTTTCCCCTGCTGTCCCCATATCCACTTTAGCTACTATGATGAGCAAATCTCCAGATGTGATGGAATGCAGCTGAAGAAGTTGGCAACAGGACCATGGGTGCACCTTCGTTCTGTCCCATGCAAATTGGAGATTTCAAAGGAATCTGAAGCATTTGATGTGCACAGAATGTCAAGGCATGCTTTAGGTTTGGATGCATCCTATAATGTTTGCAGCAGATCCATTCATTGATTGAGGCCAAGTCTGTTAGAATGTCTAAAAGTATGGATAGTCCACCGAATATTTTTTACTATGTGTCTGGGAAGATTAGAGGCATTGGACTGTGGCCATTTTGATGGATCTGGCCTAAAGCTGGCCCAACTGCCCCTTAGGTTGGTTTGAAATAACCAGCTGTTTCCCAGAAGACCTGATGTGACAGCTGGTAGTTTAAACACCACTGTCATTCCTCTTATAGGTCCCAGTTGCAACCTGTGATGTCAGAAGGGGACACATGGCCATATGGATAAAGCCAGGTCCCCAGTTTCTATCTTTACAGGCTATGGCAGGAGATTGCAAGGAGAACAGTGCCATGGTGACAGTTCAGTCCTCAGCAGTGGTGGCAGCTCCATGACGTGTTGTTGGGTGGGCATCTGAACACTCACCCATCACTGCACTGGACCAGGTAAGTGTGGTGGGGGAATGTGATAGATCTGCAGGCAGAATATGATGGAGTTACCCTGTCATATCCTGGGCATGCATTTGTGCCTCAAGATGATCAAAGGTCTAGAAACCAAGACTTATGAGGAATGGTTAAGGGAACTTAGCCTGGAGAAAAGAAGATTAAAAGGTGACATGATAGCTTTCGTTAAATATCTAAAAGGATGTCATGTGGATGATGGACCAAATTTGTTTTCTGTAGCTCCATGATCTAGCACCCAAACTATGGATTCAACTAACAAGAAAATGTATTTTATTTAGTTCAAGGATTTATATCCTGCTTTTCTTCCACAATGGAATTCCAGCTAGACATCAGGAAAAGCTTTATTACTGTAAGTGCTGTTCAACAGTGGAATAGATTGCCTGAGAGGGTGGTGGCCTCTTCCACTTTGGATGTCTTTAAACAGAAGTTGAGGGGCATCCTTCAGGAACACATAAGTTGTGTATTCCTGCATGGCAGAGGATTGGACTGGATGGCCCTTGGAGCCCCTTCCTCCTTTAGGGTTCTATGATTACATGAATCTTTATGTAAATATTTTGGATATCAAAGCAAGACAAATTGTGCTTCCATAGCTTTAATTTAAATGCATACTCTGAACACATTTGTAACTCATTTTTACATTATTAATTTCTCTAGTGTGTATTTTTAATTTGTTTGTCTTACAGCTAACTATTTTTCCACTGTTGTCTCCCGTTGCTTCATCTTTCTGCCAAATTCATAAAGCTAAAGGAAGTGTGCTCCTTTGCTTCGGTTACTAGCAAGGCACCACCAGCTTCTCTCTCCATCCAAATTTTTTCTATTTATTTTTTTAAAAAATAAATGGCTGTGTCATTACTTCAAAACAGATTCTAGTGTACGGCAGTTCTTCCTACGTATGCATGGTTTTCTTTTTCTTTTTTAATTTTTTTTATTTATTTCATTTTTAAAATAAAGTTTATTGAACAATTTAAAATACAATATACCATTCATATCAATATAACATCAAATACATCATATAACATACATCATACCTCATACAACCTACAATCAGTCCATCACTTCATTTCACATTTATCCCCCCTACCCACCCTCTCTCTTCTTTAACCCTAACTACGTGTCGCCTTATCTTCTTATCTTCGTGCCTTCTTCTTCTTCTTATCTTCTTATCCTGTCAGACCACATACATAACTAGTTCATGTTACAAATGAAAAAGAGTGATTCATAAAAAAATACTTTGTTATTGTTTTCTTCTTTTAATTCCCTTTTTATTGTAAGACTACTTTCTTGAACTTCCTCATTAAGTCTCTCTCCTAAACCCTTCTATCTTCTTTCTCTTACCTCCTACCCTCTTTATTATCTCACATTCATCTATGTCCAACAGACTACATTTGTGCACCTTCTTCATCTTCCATTTACCCTCTCATCTGTCTATTTTTCTTTCCACTCTTCTCACTCTTCTTCATTCGTTCCATTCAACCATGGTTGAAATGCATGGTTTTCTAGCACAATTCACTTAAGTGGTTTGGCTCCCATTTTGAGAGAAAGGCAGGATAAAAGTGCAATAAATCAAGAAAATAAAATATATCTTTCAAAATTCTCAAGCCACAAAAATTAAAAGAGTAAACAATTAAAAAAATTAAAACTAATTTCAAACATATAATGTGCACACAATATTTTAAGATTCTGTAAATTATTATCCTTTTACAATGTCTACCAAAAAGGTTATGTTCAACTAACTCTTATTCCAGCTTTAATTAAAATTTCTTTCTTGCATCTTAAAACCCATTTCATTGTTGAACACAAAATCACTTTTTTACAAAATCCATTGTTATCATTTTCTTTACATTCTTTGATCTTTTATATTTATTGAGTAAAATACTACTATTTTAGACTCTTCTCTGCCAATAGACAGCAATGAATGTACCTGCAGGAGGAAAACTTTTATCTGAAGATAACAGAAACCCTTCCGAGGCTTAACAGAGTTTTGTTTCTTCATTCTAAGCAGAAACATTTTTAAAAAGATAATCACACATTAAGTCTGGAGAAATATGTGATGATAACACAATCTTATCTGTGTTAATAATTTCCAAATGACATTTTCTTTTCTAGCTATTAAACCATTGAAAAGGTAGGGGCAGTACAGATGGGAGGCTCCGTGCAGTCCCTGTAAACCCTGTGTCTGTGCTACAGCATCCCCATGCTGCAGCACAGACACGCCACAAAAAAAGAGCTGCCTAGAGCAGCTTCTTTTTTGCAACACCGGAAGCACTTCCTGCCAACGATGTCTGGTCACTGTACGATGGTGGTGGCATCATGGTGGCCCCCATATGGATGGGAGACCACCATGATGCCACCTCCATCATGTGGTAGGGTTCCAGAGCGTGCTGATGCTGCGTGCTCCAGAACCCTAGTATCGGCAGTGGCACACCGCTTTTGGCCCGTTTGTCCCAGGCCATAGATAGACAAAATAATGTGAACAACTACTATGATATCTGTTTACATCACAAAAAATATAGATATACACATACATTCCTAATTCTATGCTAATACTGTATTATGTAACTGAACTACATGAAATGGAACTAGTAGGCATTATAGACTAGCAGCTTCAACACAACCCAATACTACTATGTATCCACATAACCTACTCACAGATTTTCTAAGACAGTTGAATCTATTGCATTATTGTCACATAAGGAGACTGCATGGTGTAGTGATTCGAGCATTGGACTGCAGTTCTGGAGATCAAGGTTTGATTCCCTGCATGACCATGGAAACACACAGGGTGACCTTGGGCAAGTGACACATTCTCAACCCCAGAAAACCCCATAATAAGCATAACAACAACAACAACAGCAACAACAACACCATAAGATTCAACTTAACCCTTTAGACTACCATGATTTTCTGATGCCTCTCCTAACAAATCATTGTCCCTACAGTACATTGTATCTATTTTTAAATTTAGAGAGCTTATTCAAATTTTGCATGTGTGAATGATTAAGATTATCTTTCTTTGGGATCTTGCTTTCTCTCTTGAGTATCTAGAGTGGGGAGGGAAACGTCTGCCCCCCTAAAAAACAAACACCTTAATCCAGCCCATGGAAGATCACCATCTGGCCCTACCAAGTGACCTGGTGAACTTCACCTCCAAACCCCATACCTGCTTGTTCCAGGAGACTCCTACCTGTGCTGCTTTCCCAATGGGGAGTACCAGAGACAAGAGGAAATCCCACTATTACCATCAGTCAGAGATAAGAACTCTACCCTGTTCTACAAGTTAAATTTCTGAATGGGCAGGTGGATGTGTTTCTTGTCATTTGAACATGCCTATAACTATACATAGATGTCATCTTGTTATGCCCAAGATTGTAAGGGCAACCTGTTTATCCTGAGAGCGTGTAATGAAAACCTCTCCCTCCGTGGACCTATTCACAGCAAGGCTGAGAAAGACATTGAGACACCAAATTTGGTTTTAAACACCATGCATGTAACATTTATTAAATCACACAAGTAACACAAACATTGATTATCAAGAGCTCTTTCACTCACGCATTCATACAATACTCACACACACTTTCCTTCCGCCGAACATTGATCAGTTGTTCTCGAAGGCTGGGGATGACACCGTTGCCGCGGTAGATGCCAACAAAATGGAGATGAAAATCCAGGGTCTTTATACTTTTTCTTCTCTCTGGCTTTTGGCTGCTGGAATCTTGCAATATTGCAGCCCATTACTCAACTTCCTCTTCTGGGAGGACAGACAGGTTGTTCAGATCAGTCCGTGTTCAAAGCAACTCGTTCTGTTCAAAGCTCTCCATTGTCCTGTCAGTTCCTCATCATGGCGACTCAGGAGGTAAGGTTCTTCCTGGTCATAGTTCATCACACTTGGACGGCACCCCGCTTCAGCTTCCAAGTTTTCAGACTTTCCTCGCCTCGGTTGCCAAATACTTTCGTCACATCAGTGCTCTGCGCGGAACCATCTTGTTTGTTCCTTTAGCTATGTTTAAAGCACAATTCCTTGGTTCTTCGGTTCTTCAGCTCTGGGTTTAAGTCAGAACTCACTCATTCGTCTTACAATCTAAGGTGCCAGGCAGTGCACAACTTACTGCTTTCTTCATTGCCATTGCTGATGTGTATTTTACCCTGTGGAAAGCACATTGTAGTACTATGATGCTTTACAATAGTGATTTAGCAAGAAAAAACAAATACACATTTTGCTTTTAAAGCACTGAACAAAGCATTGCTGTTTGAACCTACTTACATAGATCAAGAGTACATCTGATTTGCAAGTTAAGACAATCCAATTTGTAGTGACAACATTAATGTGCAAATCTTGATTGAAGGATTTAAGTTGTTCCATTGTGCTTTATTGTTAATCAAAACAGATCAGATGCATGAACTGCTGTTAGTGGGAGATGTAGAATTGATTGAACCAAGCAGTTAGTCTATCAATGGATCAATAGACCAGACTGCATCAGCAGAAGGGGAAGAGGATGACAATCTTGAAGTTTGGAATTTAACTGTATGACCCCATTTTCATGCCTGCAAAATGGTAAAAGGCATTTAGTCACCATTGTCAGAGGGAATCCAGCATGAGGCTTATTTCACTGTGGGTTCACAAATTCAGCAGTCAATGCATACTTTTTTCTCTACGATGATTATCACATTCCCTTTTTGCTGATCTGGCCATGGCTGAGATCAGGCAGGGACCATGTGCTATCACACAGCTCCATGCCCAGATTGTTACCATCATGTCCCCAAACGGAATGCCTCCCACTGACAGAAAATAAGCATTTTTAGCCAGGGACAGGAGAAGGATGGGATGGTAATGATCTGAGTATGGAGCTGTGCGATAAGACATGGAAGATTATCGCACTGGGGTTAAAACGTTCCCTGGTGCGTTCTAACGGGGGCGAGCACGGAGCATGATGGGAACCCGATGGGGCCCAGAATGCTAGTTTACTGCACGGTGGAATGCCGCCGCTGCCACCGAGCATTCCCATCGGGCTCCCATCGGGCTCCAGGGGACGCTCGGCGGTGGCAGCGGCGTTCCGCCGTGCAGTAAACTAGTGTTCTGGGCTCCATCGGGTTCCCATCACGCTCCATGCTCGCCCCCATTAGAATGCACTGGGGAATATTTTAATCCCAGTGCGATAATCTTCACAGTCACAGCCTATGCCCAGGATAGGAAAAATCCGGTACTGCATTAATTTTCTATGTAAGAGGGAAACTGAAGGTGCTATAAGGCCTTTAATGAACTCTTTGGCCAGAATCCAGTAGGGTACATCTATAACATCAGCATGGCGTAATCTTCTCCATCCATTGCAGCCCCGCCCCACCCCTTCAGAGGGTTGGCTAACTCTTTAGGTGGTGTTGGGAGGGGTGGGAAGGGGAGAGAAAAAGAAGGAAAGGAAAGAAAAGGAAAGGAAAGGAAAGGAAAGGAAAGGAAAGGAAAGGAAAGGAAAGGAAAGGGCTATGCCACAAGCTTTGCACAAGTGCAAACTAATTAACAACATGTTAACATTGTTGTAAACCATTTGGGTTGGGTGTGCATGCAGCTTGTATTAAGCCACTTGAAAATGACAAACTGTACTTAGTTCAAGGAATATTAATGGTAGAGCCAAAGTTTTATTTATATTGTTGGCTTATATAATGTTGAAGTGTTGAGCAGAATCAGGAAAAGAGGCAAGTACACTGCAAACGCCATGTAATCTGCTCCCATCTTGTGTAGGCCTCACTTCACCTAAAGATCATGGCACATGTTAATTTACCCTGAAGTACAAGCCCAAAATAAAAACTTAGCTTTCACAAGTAGTTTCCATTGTCTTCCACATACTTCTGCTGTTCAACTTGTTAATCTTTCCAGTGTTAATTAACTTTGCCAAGCAGAGCAAATAATGTTAGGAGGATGCAGGATTGTTGCTGTATTCTGTTTTTGTTTTAATATCCAAACAACGTTTCTGTTTTCCCAGAAAAATTTCCCAGTACCAACTACAATATTTCATTTTCACCCTTAATAATAATAATAATAATAATAATAATAATAATAATAATAAATAAAAATTGTATTTATATACCGCTTTTCTTCAAATCAAAGTGGTTAACAACATTTACATGTACAATATAAAATCATCAAATACAAAACATCATAAACACCAAAATTACACAATAAAACCACAATTAAAACCCCATCTCATGCCAGATGAGTGGGTTCTTTTTAATTCCAAGGCAAATAAGAAAAAAAAAGTTGTTGTAGACCTAGGGGCGAAACAGATGGTCAAAAAGAGCCAGTTTCTTAGTGGACTGGAGGATGTGGCATTCAGACAGCAGCACACCCCTAGTCTGCCGGGAAACCGCACGGCTGACCGAACATACAGCGTATCCATGGCGTTTCAGTAGCACAGCATTTACACACATTGCACTGAAGAAATGCTGAAAAAATGCCACCACGGCAGCAAAAATGCTTTCCACGGCTCCTTTTTGCACTGGGAAAAAGCCAGGTTGGGGTCATGGTGTGTGGTTGGCGCGGTCCCAAACCGGCGAGCAAAGGGGCAGCAGCAAGCTGCTTCTTACCTGCCATCTGTTTTGCCCCTTAGGATGCTGCCATACTGCAGAATTAATGCAGTTTGATACTGCTTTAACTGGCATGGGTCTATGCTATGGAATCCTGGGATTTATAGCTTATTGTGGCATGACAGAGCTCAGACAGAGAGGACTAAATATCTCACAGAACTGTAAATTCCAGAATTCCATAGCATTGAGCCATGGTTGTTAAAGTGGTGTCAAGCTGCATTCATTCTTCTGTGTAGATGTTGCCCAGAGTCCTAGAATGTATCAGTGCATTAGTGAAATGCCGGTTTTGCACTATGGCACTATAAATCTGGGAATTTTTTTTAAAAAAAATTAGAGAGAGGAAAATTTGTCCTTCAAACCAAAGGACCACCTTGGAGAACCACATTCCAGTTTTTAAAAACTTATTTGAAATGACCCTAGTGCAGATCCAAGTAATCACTACAAACATCCTCCAGAAAGACTGTGGAATAGATGTGGAAGAGACAGCCAGAAAAAATCAGGAAAACCCAAAAACCTGTGTGGCAAGAACTCCTGCTTCTTTGAGCCAACTCTAGAAAGGTTCAAAGAGCAGACAAATTGTCCCATTGATTACAATGGAAGAAATCACTAAGCATAATTGATTTAGTAGTAGAAATTAACAGAACCTAAATTTGCTTAAGAAGGAGGGATTTTGTTCTGTATTTTGTACCATAATAGAGTTTAGGCACAAAATACAGTTATAAAAGATGTATAGAAATAAACAATTTAGCAACAAATTATTATTACACAGATTCAAAAACAAATAGATTATAAAGTCTGTGTAAAAGATGAATTATTTAAATAGGTTTTTTCCCCAGAAAGTAGGAACCATTTTAATATACATTCCCATTACAAGCAATTTCATTTACAGTCATTTTGTTAACTGGGTTCTGAGATTAGCCAGAATGTGCATGTAGGTGCTTATAGCTATATCTGACACCTTTTTATTGCCCTAGACATTCATTTCATTCCTAATAAATTCTGTAGGGAATTACTAACAATGGCAAATGTCTAATGCACTGTGTAAATACCTCAGAAAGGTATGGCCATGGCAATTTCATGGTAATATTCTATCAAAAATAGACTCAACCATGTTAATTTTTATTGATACCCCTCGGCAGTGAAATGCTCTTGATAGTGAAACAAGGAACTCTGACTGTATAGTGATTAAAGCTGAAAATACAGTATAGCCTGGCCAGACCAATTCACCACTTAATGAAAAAGAGCCCAACATGGTTGTCCAGTCATAAAGATCAGGCAAGTTTTCTTTGTCTCAGTATTGTACAGGTTTTTACTAAGTAGTAGCAACTAATTTGTGATGCCTATCACTACAGTATATGCCTTGCAAATATTTTATTGGTCCAGACACAGAATTCTGCTTATTATTTTGGACAAAGGGGCTATTAAAGGTTTTCTGACTTGAATACTTTTACATTTTAAAAGCCATTTTCCAGATTCCTGACTCCTATATCAACCTTCAGAGTGCTCAATAAAGTAACCTCTTTAGCTTTCCCCCTGGCCCTGGCCTCAAAAATGTGGAGTGGCAAATTTGATAGAAATGTTGTCTGCTCTGCACATGTTCGGAGAACTCTTCTTTATTGATTCACATATTCTGGGACACAGCTTTCAGAAGGTCAGAGCCCCTGCTTAGGCTAAGCATTGAAGGTAATTATTCCATGTAGATATTTGCCACATTTCCTATAGATACCTCTAGATGGTTCTATGTTTGAATCACTGGTCATGGAGGACGTTGCAGGATCAAATTTAATCAAATATTAAATCATATTTGTGCATCATCATGCATGCATTACAAATTGGATTGACAGAATATTTTTTATTAAAAAGGCATGCTTTAGAATCATGTGTGGTGAATTATGAAGTCAAAGGGCATGAAATGAGTAGTGAGGTTTCATGATAGTCACCTCATCAATACACATCTCACTATATTAATTGTAGGGTGAGAGAAATGGAATACCTTACATCCATACAAAGGGATCTTATAGGCTAAAGTCCAAAACACACTGCAAAAGTAATCCAGTTTGAAACCACATTAACTGCCCTGGCTCAATGCTATTGGAGAATTCTGGGAACTGTAGTTTTGTGAGACATTTAGCCTTCTTTGTCAGAGAGCTCTGAGGCCACAATAAACTACAATTCCAAGGATTCCCTAGCACTGAGCCAGGGCAGTTAAATCAGTCTCAAACTGGATTATTTCTGCAGTATGTTTTGGACCTAACTGCGTGAAAGAAATTGTATCATATGCTTTGGTAGTCTTGGTCTGCTTTATCAGATGATACATCCATACAGTTTTGGGCTCACAGAGGTCCTATTGTTTAGTATCATTTTTTTTATCTGTGTCATCCTTTCCGTTAATTAATTAATTAATTTAATTTTCATTAATTTGCTTTTCCAGGGTTTTCTTTTCAGTGGTTAACTGGATAGCATCTGTGGACCTTGTGGGTGTGAATTCTGTGCAGAATAAGTCCTGAACTGCAACAGTTCTTCTCTGTCCAGTATAGGTGTCATTAGGGTTTTTTGACACATGAAACATGAAAAAGGTTTTAAAACATATTTGCATGTTTGATGAGAAGTATACTGGACAAACAAGAATCTTTGTAGTTCAGGATTTATTCTGCCCAAAATGTACATGTGGTTGTTCTGCTCACAATACAGCCTTTTCTTCACAGAAAATAATATTTCTATGCATATTTTTTCCACACAAATTTCATTTGTGGTTAATTTGCACAGAAAACAGCTTTTTCTGCACAGAAAACATTTCTGTATAGAAATGGTTGCTTTCTTTGCAGAATAAACATATGGAAATTTTGCACAGAATAAGTATCAAATTGCAAATATATATATTTAAAATGCATGGTTTTAAAAGATTTTCTCACAGCAGAAAGAAAATTGCTGAAAGTGCTTGTTGATTTCTTTGAGAAGAAAAGTAGTGAATAATTACATCTCTGTTTTAAGATAAAAGCAAGTCATGCCGGGGGGGGGGGATGGATACATAACGATATTGGTCTAGTTTGGCTGTCAGATTCTCATTGCCTGGAAATTCTTGGTGTTTTAGGTAGAACTAAAATTTCAGTGAGAGACTTGGTTTCAGAATCTGTTTAGATTATGTTCATGCCTTTCTTTTCATAGCTCCAGCTGTATTATCCACAAGGGATTAAGTCTGCAGGTGAGAAAGCAGAAATTTGAGGGCCAAAGATTTTGGTGGTTTTGAAATGGCAATTTGTTGTAATAAAGGACAGGGGAAAGAAAATCTTGAATGTCACCAAGAATATTAAAAACCACAAATAAAAAACCTGTTTCTCAGTGTTTTTGATGAGTTATTAGTAGTGCTTGTCGGCTTGGCAGATTTCACACGTTTCTGTGGGATTCATATTATTTTTCTGGGAAATTATGTGTGCTTCTCCTCAATGGATCAGGGGATTTGCCAAGACTCATATAATTTACTGAAGGTTAGAATAACAGAGCTTTACTGTTCACAAGAGGCATCTTCTACTTCACCTCAGTTGTTCGGTGTGCATAGGCACATTTCTACAAATGTGGCAAAATATAGAATATTTATAGCAAACTTTTTTGGTTCAGGGGGATCTCTAATATTTCAGAAAAGCAGAGGAAAAGTACATAAATTGACATTATATTTTAATAAAAATTATTCTTTTCTCATGCAGAATATGAGTGAACTACTCTTCTATTAAGTGGTTCTCCATTAACTGGTACTGTTGCTAATGGCTTGTGAGGTTCTTCTTACAACTTCCATAGGCTTTGAAGCCTTGATTTTTAATTGCCCTAATCTGATATTGAGGTTTATCAGACGAGTCTAAGGGATCATGAAGTCTGATCACAATTTTTTGGAGACCCTTTTCTCAACAACTGCTTTAAGCTCAAAACATTGAAGTAGATGGCAAAAGCAATAATTTCATCAGAGTGAAAGATGCCATATAAATGTAGGAGTAAACTTTGTAAAAGCCATACACAAAAGAAAAACATTTCTACAATGAGTCATCCTCAGAAATTCCTCCTTAGTTCTCTGAAGAATTTGGTTTAGATCAACATTTTTCAATAATACAAAGAATGTCCTTTGATTTTTGACAGAAGGCAAGTGGCTGTAAGCCAAGAACTTGCCAACTTTGAAAGAGACTAGTGTATCCATATTTCAGTTTTGCAGACTTCAGGCTTGTACTAAAAATTATCTTCAATTTGATCCAAAATCTAGTTTAAAAACAGAGTTACCAGATTATCCACAGTTTACATTACCAATACCACAGATGAGTTAGAACCATTTTGGATATAACATTCTCCTAGTAAGGAGGGAAATGACACAAAAACAAGGGAAGGTATCCTAAGCTTTATTGTAGGTATCCTAAGCTTTATTGATCCTACACACGTAGAGCAAGAACATCACATTCATCACTTTAATAAAACAAAAAATGTATATTGCAAGAACAAAAAATGTATATTGCAAGAACAATCTTTATTCACAAGTAAATCCTGTTAATCCTGGCTTTTTGTTTTAATCTCATCTCATTTGTCTAAATAGACACTACTGATTGTATGCAACTATTTTTTATTCTTTCACTGATTTAGTGAGGTGCCTTGCATCTCCCAAATGAGACAGAAGATCAAGGGATAAATTATATCAATAAATGTTAGATGGCCTAAAACAGATTGTAATTGTTCTTGATCTCTTGCTCACTGATAGCTGAATGGAAGAGATTAAAATCAGCAAGGACACTTTCAACAAGTTCTTCACTTTCACAAGCCGCATTTAATTAATTTTATGCAGGCAAGCACCTATATTGTAACATATAGCTTTATTCTTTCAGAAAGGAGAATTAGATTTCGAGAAACTAAAGGACAATAGTAACCTCTGAAAACTTTTTAAATAAGTTAATAAAAATAGGAATCAACTACAAATTATTAGCTAGAAATAGCTGCTAATATCTCTTTAGAGAATAGTGAATAATTATTCTTCCAATTGTGGAAATCATTTGTGTGTGTGTGTGTGTGTGAGAGAGAGAGAGAGAGAGAGAGAGAGAGAGAGAGTTGCCAGATGAAATAACAATTATATAGAACAGAGAATTTCAGCAGATGTTGCTTCTACACAACCATTAAAGGTCCATTAAAGATCCCTTATTTCATCTGACAACTAGTATGTGTGTGTTCGCATATGCATATGTGCATGTTTGAGTGATGAAGAGAGAGAGAGAGAGTTTAGTACACAGTTCTTGTTTCATGTAAACTTTTTACTAATAGGCTTGAGCCTGCAATAAAATCCAGTTCATGAGTAATGAAATCAGAATGGGCTATTTCAGTAACTGTTTTTATTTATGAGAAAAGTCAATACCATAGCTATTATTGGCTGCTATTAAAATTATCATAGTTTAATGAAACTCCACAAACTGTATAAAAGTGAAATTACAGAAAGTCATATCAGTTATATTAGCCCTTTGTAGTGAAAACAAAGAGTAACTACTGCACAACTTTAAGACTATGCTGCTTATAGCACCAAGATATGGTTTAATATTTA
Source organism: Sceloporus undulatus (assembly GCF_019175285.1). Lineage (NCBI taxonomy): Eukaryota > Metazoa > Chordata > Lepidosauria > Squamata > Phrynosomatidae > Sceloporus > Sceloporus undulatus. Next base: position 102,584,211 of record NC_056522.1, on the reverse strand, counting down.
CCACTTTCTTTGCCCACTTCCAATAAAGCAGGATATTGCCCATGAAATATGTATATAATGATACATGAAGTTACAGTACTGTATCCCTGGCCCAACTGAAAAGAGTGCATCAAAACTTTGCTCCTCTGAAGAAGATATCCCATGTCAATTTAGAAGCAACATTTCCCATTTAACTTGGCAGCAGATAAAGAAGGAAATGTCAGAGGAGCTTATCTTTACACCCATAACAATGAACACAAGGCTGGTTGCAGATTCCCCAGATTCCAGCTGTGCTGTTTGGCATCTCTGTAGTCAAAACATCTTCTAGAAGAATGCACTCAGGAATCTTAACTTTATCAAGCTTGGTCACCCTGTGCCTTTCAATAGGATGCCCTCCTTTCAAAGAAAAAAAAAGACTATTCTTAATATTTAAGGGATCCCTCTGTCTTAAAAGTGGTATTATTGCCAAATTCTCCTCCGCTCCCAAATATATTTTTGAAATCATTTTATCTTTTATAGACTCTCTCATTGTTTAACATATGCCATTATTAGCATTGTTTGAATCTCTGGAAGAACAGCCAAAGCTCATTGTTAGAATGAACCTATTGTTGTGCATGTGAAATCAAAGACTTTCACAGCTGGCATTCATAGCTTTCTGTGGGTTTGTGGAGTGCTCTGGGCTATCTGGAGTGTTCTGGAAGAATTTATTCCTTCCGTTTCACATGCATCTGTGGCTGGCATCTTCAGAGGTTGGTGGCATGGAAGTGTGTGGAGTACATCCACCTGTGGGACCCTTGTTTGGGAGGAGATGGTTTATATGTTAATGGTGGAGTTAGTTTGTGTGTTGTACAGTGTTGAATGGCACAGCCTGGAGGTGTGTTGATGGTGGTGTGGGATATGCAAGGGGGGTTGTGTCTATTTAATTGTCTGCAGGGAAACCTCTTGATGGTGTTCATTTGTTTGTGTTGAGTCTTGATTTTAGCGTTCCTCAGGACTGGTAGCCAAACCTTGTTTACTTTCAGCGTTTCTTCTTTCCTGTTGAAGTTGTCCAGGTGTTTGTGGATTCCAATGGCCTCCCTGTGCATTCTGACCTGGTAGTTGTTGGCATGGTCCATAATTTTTGTTTTCAAATAGCATTCTGTGCCTAGGTTGGTTTATAATGTGTTCTGCTACTGCTACTGCTGATTTTTCTGGCTGATTCAGTCTGCACTATCTCTCATGTTCCTTGGTCCCATATAGACAGGTCAAAATAAAGCTGCTTCAAGTCACTTTGGAGGTATGCTGTTTAAATGATGCATGCATCCTAAGAGTCCGGAAACCATGTCAAAGCCACAATCCAGTCCTAAGGACTTGAGCACAGCTTTGGCACAGCTTCTGGACTCAGGGTGCATGCATCATTTAAACAGCAAACCTCCAAAGTGACCCGAAGCAGCTTTATTTTGGCCTGTCTGTATGGGGCACTTGATTCATGTTTGAATGTTCTGTTTGGTGATCCCTATGTAGACTTGTCCACAGCTACATGATATACAACAAACCCCTGCAGATGTGAGAGGGTCTCTCCTGTCCTTTGCTGAGCACAACATTTGCTGGATTTTCCTGGTCTGTCTATAGATGATTTGGAGTTTGTGTTTCCTCATCAGTTTCCCTAGTCGGCCCATGATTCCTTTAAGGAGCTGGCAAAATCCAGCTTTTCCACCGCCACCATGGCTTTGCGGTGCTCCTCCAGCATACAGCATATAAACACCATGCCACTGGAGCTCACAAAGCTGCCCATGTGATCAGGCAGGTGGTGTGATGCTGGCTTGGGGTGGTGTCAGAGCCTGTGGAGTCTAAACGCCATGCTCTGATGCCTTCCCCAAGTCTGTTTCACCCCTGAAAAAAGTAGCAAGGGTCTGCATAGCCACTGAGCACTGCAATGCTCTTGGGGATATAGTGGATTTCTTTTTGTGTTTAAATATGTTCTCCATTTCTTGAATTTCCATAGATAAAGGTGGTACTATAAAGGGCAATAGAGAATAAAGGCCAATATTTCCATCGTGCCCATTTTTGTAAGACTATTTTACTTTAAACATGACTTCATCATTGTGCAGACAGAACTGCTGGAACTGCATCATATGGATTATAGTATGAACACACATATCCATAATAATGTTAGAACAAGGAGGTGGGGCACTAGTTTCCACTCACAAATGCATGCCTATCAGTCACTTGACTATTCCTCATCTCATATAAAGATTCCTGTTACATATCACATGGTGCCATTAATTGAGAATGTAAGAAAAGACCTAATGGATCAGTCTATGTTTGAAAAAGCTATCAGGTTAAATACCCTGTGCCTTGCAGCAGCCAGCCAAAACCACATGGAAGATCAACAACAGAACATGGGCATAATAATACTGTCCTGCCCTTGTTCCCTTTCTGGTATTTGGAGGGCATTAAGATTGTGAGAGAGGGAGAATTTTTTCCCACTTTCTCCACACGGTGCATAATTTTGTATACCTCTGCCATGTCTCCTCTTGCTCTTCTGGCTGCCTCTTCAATTACTCATCCAGGTATCTGGGCAAGTGCCAGAAAATTAGAGGCAAATGGGCAGCACATCCTGGAAAAGTTATTATGGAACACAAAATGCTACCAATAAAATAAGAGAGCTTACAAAACATAACATCAAGGATAGGTATTTTATTCATGAACAACTGGATATTGCATTTTGTTCATAAACAGCAATTCTGAAGAAGAATATAAAATATATAATAATATATTTCAAATAAATTGTTTCACAACTTATTTTGAAGTCATCCTCCTTGTGTGCTTCTCCTCCACATGGCAACATAAAAGTAACAGAAGAGATCATCAAGTGAACACTTCAATATGCATGACTGCACTAGTGTGCATGATCTTACATATTAAAGCACCCAGGGACTTATTCTACTGAAAATTTACACATGGATTTTTAAATAGAAAACAGAATTTTCTGCAAAGAAAATGCTGTTATCTGTGCTAATAATAATAATAAATTTTAAAATGTTGCACTGTAAATATTCTGAACAGTCCAAGTGTCTTCTTGTCAAGGTTTTCCAACACTCAAGAAACACATTTCTGACAATTGTTAAAATATCTTTGCTTATTTTTTCCATCCCTACAACACGTGAACAAGATTAAACTTGATTCTCCAAACCTCACATACTTTAAAATGCCACATTAAACACAGTTTTCAATGTTACATCCCTTAGAATTTAATGCAAGTTACTAATTTTATTACATTTATATCTCACTTTTTCTATATGCATAACAGTTCAAGGCAAAATGCAGAAGTTACCTAGGCCATTTTGTTGTCTACATATTGACCAGACATTGTTCAGGTCACCTCAACTGGTTTGCTGAATTATGTGCCTTCAGACTCAGGTAGGTTGAAGAACCAACTACACAGTTCATTTCAGCTAGTGATAAAAATCACCCTTAAAATGTTTTTATGTAGACCTTAAACCTTTTCTATCTTTCAGTTTCAATGCAAATTATTAAAGGTTCATAAACAAGCATGTAATAAGATAAATGTTTTAAACCAAGCTTTTTAAGTGTCAAGTTAAGACAACTGTTTGTAAAAATGAACTGTGTGCAGTTAGTAGGAAATCAGTAAGAAAAACAGGCTTAAATTAGCTTTAAGGCTGCACATTCTAGGAAATACAATTAACATTTTTAAAAGGCAAATGTTTTGATGTTACTGTAGAATGATTCTTATAACTCTTTCCACTGTTACTGAGTCTTAATTTAGCTGAGATTTTGCACTCTTATGTTGTTAAGAATGCTTGTACTTATTCCTTCCCTCAGATACTTTGAAGGTAGCAGTTGCCTCCATACCTTAGACTCTGTCTTCCTAATCTACCCTTCATTTTAGTGAGTACCACCGAAATCTTTCTTCTACCAGGGAATAGTGCATTGCCACATAGCCATCAGATCTGGCTACACAATGTTACTGACATAAAACAAAGCTAGTTCAGAACAAGAGTATCTTTATTGCATTGCTTTGCATCTCAGTCAAATACTGGGCATATCATTATGCAGCCAGTCAGACATACTGTACAATGAAACTACTGTAGACAAATAAATCCAGCATGGAATATGAGAAATGTTTCCTGTTTTGCATTGCCATTCTCATGACCTCTCAAGTACTTCCCCCCTCCATGAAGAGGGCTGGTTTTTTCCCCAAGATGAAGTAAAAGGTGTCTCTCTATTGCAGTGAGCAAAAAAGAGCAAAAATTTCGGTGGCAATCTATTAGTTATAGCCTGAGAAGTTTTAAAACAGACTCAGAGGTTGTCTGCAAAGGCCAGAAGAGCCAGGTTCCCCCTGGCCTCATGTTGTCTAGTTCAGATGACATAGGCCAAAACCCCGGGGGCAGGATCAGGTGTAAACAGCCTTTACTCTAGGGGTAATTTACCTCTGGTTTTCAGTTGAGTTTCTTAGAAACTTCATGGCAAAACCAGGCTGTTCATACACACCCTTTATTCCTTATCTTGCTGGCCATTGCTTTCACTCAGAAGCCCTTGTCACTACATCTGACATAGGAGCAGGGCTCCTGGCTGCACCCATGTGGCCAGGTACCCTGCTTCCACATCAGACATGGCAACAGAGTGAAAGTGATGGCGTGACAAGATAAGGAATGTGCACTGGTCACGGGTCCCAAGTTGATGCAGGGATGGGTGTGTGAACACCTGCCCATGCCCATACTGACCCAGAGACTGACCTGTGGTTTCCTGGCCCATCTGCTCGGCCACTCAGTGTTAAAAATGGCTTGGGAAACATTCAGCCTGAAATTGTAATGAGAAGAAACATGGTTTATGTAAATCTTATTTGTGAAAACTGTCACATTTATGACCCCAAGATAAGGTATCAGATGCTGAAATTTGCAAAGGAATACTGAATTTTGGGGACCTCTGGAAAACTTATCACACCAAGGGAGAAATCTTGCAGTTGTGGGGGTATGATGAAATGCATCTACCATGAGTTAGCAAACATATGCAGATGACACCCATTTCCCCAAACAGTCCATAAGATAAAATCAAACAGAGATTCATGAGAATGAGTAGCCCTATTTTGATATTACACCTTAACCATTTACACTAACACATATCAGACTAGTGCACACACTAGTCCTACTCCTATACTGAGCGTGTAAGTCTATAGGGAGGTTCTACCTGTTTGAACATGAATAATCATTTCTGTGTGACTAGGAGCACTACTTTACCAGAGTTTCAAAAGGTTTCACTTATGGCCAAGGAAACAAGTCCCCTACAGACTTTCTTGTACAACATCAAGAGGTCAGTTAATTAAAGGATATGCAAGTATGATGAGACAAGGAGAGATGAATAACTTGCTTCTTGCACTAAAATCAACATAATAAAGTGCTGAAAGTTTTGTTATCTTGGTGAAGAATTAAGAAATTTAATGGTCTGCAACCAAGCAATAAAATTAGCCTTCAGCTACAGGTATGTAGCTCAGGCTACTGAAAAACAAGTACAGTACATATCTTGGCTGGCCGCCTATCCATTAACACAGGCAGCTTAGACTTTGAACATGCTCAAAGTACATTATAGCAGAAGACTGTTGCCACCTACAGATCAAAACCATGAATAGCACTACAACTATTTAAAAATTTGTCAAGGAATAAAACAGAAATATGACAGTACAACTACTTAAAAATATGTCAAACTGGAATAAGACACAAAATTATTCATTGAAAAAGCAGCAGATGTGTTACCACTAAAAATTGGTTCTTGCATGTTTAATGCACAACTAAGTTTGTTTAAAGTATCATCATACATGTTAGGTCTTATAGAATTTATTTCACCCTTGACCAAAAACTCCCTTGTTTGCATGGAAGTAGTTAAGCCTAATTGACTGGGGAGCCAGAAACTCTGGACTGAAGCAAGGGACATTGTCAGGGAAGAATGCAAAAGACACTAACTGTAGCCAGAAAGGGAGAGAAGCATCAGTGAAAAAAGAAAGAAGCCAGATGAAATTCTTGAAGCAGTTAGGGACAAATGAAAAGTACAAGTAAAAAATGACAGAAGTAAAGTCCCTGAATGCAACTGTTCAGCACTTTATATGCGTGGACAAAAAGAAGTATTATAATAATCAATGCAAAGAAATAGAAGATGACAACAAAAAAGGAAAACAAGAGACCTTTTCCACAAAATCCAAGAAATCAAAGGGAATTTGAAACCAAGAGTTAGGATACTATATGGCCAGCAGGGGAATACATTACATGACTAAGTCATGTATACTTTAGGTACATCTTAGACACATAGCCTTAAGGTAGGTTTATACATGATATTTTTAATAATTTTTAGCATGAACCAAGTTTGTGCACACCGAACCACCAGAATGGAGAAGTGTCACTATCTCGGCCACCCATGAAAAGTTTTGGAATATATCAGATTTTGGAATTCTGGATAAGGGAGACTCAATCTGTATTTGCTTCTGTCCATTACCACACAGAGGGATTTCACAGAATTCCCCACCTACCTTCATTTAGTAGTTTTCAACATTCTTCAATAGGGAGATTATATTTTTCATTCCAGAATGAAACACATGTATGGTTTTCTTTTTTAAATGCTTTTGAAATATTCAGCCCAGGACTGGGTTACTTAGCAGTTTGCTCATTTAAAAGTCTCTGAAATAAAGCAACACCTACTTCAGTTTATTTGCAAAACACTTTTGTCATTAAAAACCCATTTAAATGAAGATCCCATGTGTCTAGCTAAAAAAAAGAAACTTTCGTATCTCTGGGTTGAAACAGACTGGCCAAATAAAGTCTTTTCCACCTGCTTTGAAGGCAGGGCATTTAAATGACACACACCTCCAAAGCAGGCGGAAAATAGATTGAAGCCGCAATGACAAACTTCTTCTGGCCCATGATAGGTTTTCCTTGGGAGGATCACCATAAGTACTTGGAAATGACTTGAAGGCACCACTACCTTGCCTACTTGTTCTGATTGCTTCTTTTGGTCACCAATGTATTTTCTCTCCATTCCTTCACTCATTCAGTATTTGAAAGTTCCATTGTTTGTGGGTCTATCTTTGAGGTCTACTTGGAAAATTCTGTTAGTGGAGACTACAGCAACTAGATTACTGACTGGGACCTGGAATTGGTAATGTGTTATGCAAGTGCTTAAAGACCTTTGTTGCCCATTCAGTTTTTCAGTACAGTTCATTGTTCTGGTGACCTTTCAAGCCTTCTACAGCTTAGAACTGAACATGGACATATCAACATGATTTGTACCAAGATCAATTACAGGCTACCCTTCAAGTGATTCTGTCACCTGAATTGAGAGAAAAAGAGAGAATTACCCTTCTTAGTTTTAGCAGCCTTCCTTTGAGTTTTCTATCCAAAAAACTGATGCTTACCTTTCTTATCCTATTCTCTTTCATTAGCCTATTCTGTTTCCTAAACCTTTTAGACCTTGTAAATGTTTAAAGACTGCCTGGGTTTTTATAGCTGTTTTTGGAGTATATTTTAATACAATATCTTTAATGTCATGTGGTGTTTGCAAATTGTCCTAGAAACTCTTTTACTGAAACTTTGGAATATCTAACAACCATAAGAAAAAATAGAGATATTTTATATCTTAATATATACATTTATAAGATAAATCGCTATAAGAAATTCAACAGACTTCCATGATACCAAAAGCATTTGAACAGAGTGACATGGAAATCAGTGCATCTCAAAGATTTCTTTCTTTTCCAGTTCTGTCAAAGTAACAAACCTGTACTCTGGTAAGCTAACTATAGTCGTCCCTTCTGATTCACGGGCGATCTGTTCCTGATCCTCCCACAAATTGGGAAAATTGCCAATATTGGAGCCCCATTGATTCCAATGGGGGGGTGCTCTTGGGCATACAAGGCATTATGTCCCTCCTGGCTTGCCATCCGCAAAAGACCAAGGGATGTAAACAGCAAGACCACAAATCAGGAGGGCCAACTGTAATATTAAACTCTGGAGATTCTACTGTGTCAATGATATTAATATGAGGACCAAACCTCTGGAGCCAGATCAAGAGTTTGGTCATCTATCTACAATTCCAGCTAATTATTATTATCCTTAGTTGTTATAGCAGCCAAAAGGTCTTGATTGAACTCAAAAGGGGCCCACACTTACATGCACAGATTGATGGACTACAGAAATATAATTTTATGTGATCATCACACAAAGTTCAATCAGTTGTCTTTAGCATAAGCACATAACTCATGTGTAAACCACAGAGCTTTAGCTGCAGATGTTTGGCTTAGTAGAAGATTACTTCATTGCTGCTCTGTCCTGTGCATTGCCAGCTTCTATCAACGCCCCTTTCCACCAACTGCACACAAATCACTCCATCCATGGAGACAGGAAAATAAGAGTGACAAACAGCTGTGATATTCTGGACCTCCTCCATCCTAAGGAGGCAGAAGCCACCAAATGTTGGCCAATAGCATTTGATGAATATTTCATAGTGTACTTTGTCCATACACCAAAATGGTGCTCTGGTTTTGTTTGCCTAGCAGTGATTACCATTTATGGTGCTCTGCTTTCTGCACATAACCATATCCCAATATATAGACAGACCACTAGCCCTAATGTGAGTTTCTTCCCCTCCTTCATCTCCCCATCACTCACTAACTGCAATAACAATAATAACAAAAGAACAATAATATTTAAAGTATTAGAAGGTGCTTTATCAGATAGGTCAACTATTTACTGAAAATAACTTACAATGTGTATAAACCAAATGAAAGACAACTGAAGAAGTGGAGCCCTAGTATTTTGGACAGTTGCACAATCTGTTTCACCTGTATCAAACTCAGGACACAAATGCTGCTCATTTGCAGCAGAAGCCAGTAGTAAACAGCTCCAACCAGCTAATGTTTATTTTGTTTCCAATTCACATACCCTTTTGTTAGTTTGATGGTTTTTCAACAAATTGTTTAAATATTTTATCTAAAGTATTTAAATATTTTATCTAAAAATAAAACATCAAATGAATTAAATGCAAAAAAGAGCAAGTGAAGCTTTAAGCTACAACAACAGATACACAGCCTGTCAGAAGAAAAAAGCAAGGGCATGTCTACACAGGCCAAATAAAATGGTCTCACCTAGATTTCACAGTAAACTGTCCAAATATACAGAATGAGTGGGGTGGAATGTGGGCCTTTTCATCACCTCAGGTTTTTAATTCATAGTGGGGAGGGGAGTGCGATTTTATCCAAGTTTAGAGCATAAAATCTGGATATTCTCTTGTGTATCGAGACTGCACCCCATAGTGACATTGATGGGAGATGTGTGTGTGTGGAGGGGGGTTAATTCAGAAATATGTACATTTGCATGCCTGGGAAGCAAACGAAAAACCCTGGAGCATCTATGACCATGTAGCTGCACATATTATAATTTATTGGACCAGGGTGAGTTCAATAGTTCTCTCAAACCACCTTGATACATGTGGCGATTGTGAAGACAAGCATATGGTCCCTGAAGATTACAGTAACCCAGAGGTAAGCCAGGTCTTTCTGTCAGTGTAGATACACTCTAAATTAGAGTTGGAACCAGAATCAATTTGGAATCAGAATCAAGACTGGGAAAAGCTGACCAACAAGGGTTAGAAAATACTCCAGCTTGTGTTTTAACAATGTCCAAAAGGATTATCATGTTGGTCTATTAGATGTATCTAATAATTAGTTATTTTGTTTCCAATGTCAAGTCAAGAGCTTTCATGGCTGGCATCCATAGTTTTTTGTGGGTTTTTCGGGCTATGCTCTGAAGATGCCAGCCACAGATGCTGGTGAAATGTCAGAAACAAACTCTTCTAGAACATGGACACAGCCCGAAAAACCCACCAAAAAACTATTTTGTTTCTGTTATGAAGGCTCTAACTCAAAGAGCACTTTGGGGAAAATCCAAATGTTGGCCACAGCTTTGTCTTTCTCCAAGCAGCACTTTGTCCCAGTGACTGAGGGCAATATTGTTAATCTTGTCCAGCAGAGTGGCAGGCTGCTGCTGAAAAGAGGGGACTTGAATGTTCAAGAACATCCATGATGTTTACCAAGTGATCTATCTTTGCATCTTTGTATAGCAAGCTTTTTTAACCAATCAAAACCAATTACAGATGCTCACAATGATTTTATGGTATTTACTAAAGAATACTAAACATTTCACCAGAAGGAGAATGAACACCATACTTAATGCACAATACATTTCTTGCCTACATATCTTACCAAAGTGTAGTAAATAAGAAGAACTATTAAAAGAAAAATAGAAACATCAGCCAGTACATTTTGTTCGTTGGTGATTTTTCTCTTTTAAAAAATCTGCCTTGCTCTTCATACAGTAATTGACACTAATTAGTTTCATAATGTTCTCTAACTCTGTATGGGTTCAGTGAACCAATTCAGTTAGGAGGATTGAGGAGAAGAGTACATGGTACTATTTTAACAAAACAAAACAAAAAATCTTGGCTATGACCAAGCATTCTGAAACACCTGTCTTATTCCACTTGAAGACACCTGTCTTATTCCACTTGAAAGTACAGCTTATTCCACTTGAAGACCTTTCTTATTCCACTTCAAGGTGGCAATTTGTTTTGACAAATACAGGAATCAGTATTGAAATCCACTGGCACTATTTTAGAAGCCTCATGCCTTGGCTGTGCTACTCTTTGCTATATGTTAAACAAAAGCTATGAGAGCAGCATCACTAATTTTGGTTTTTAGAAAACTCTAATATCAATGCACAACAAGTGGAGCCTGGTTTGGGATGGGGTGGGGCTAGATAGAAAAATGGCCGCCATCTGTTAGGCCTCCCTTGGCTTAACAGAGCGCGCTGGGATTGAGCACAATAGTGGCTGAGTGCAGCTGTGCTTAAGCATCACTCTAAAAGAAATGTGTAAGCTAAAACAATAGCTATTAGCGCACCAGTTTTTATTCCCACTCTAGGTGCGGGATGTAAATACATAGGGACGGATTCTATCTGACAGCTCCATCCCCAGGCAGTACTCATCCTGTACCCGACCTGGTCTTCTGGAGCTTTTAAAAACGGGAAACCTAGTGTCGGAATAAAAGCCAGTGCACTAATTTCCAGTGCTGATATACTAAAAATCTCTAGCAATTAGTCAACATTTCCAGCTTTTATACAAAAATACTCTGACAACAGGAAGAGAAGTAAGGATGTAGCTACCAAAGGAGGGCAAAATGTGGATGTTGCTCTCCCCAAAAAAGAATCCCCCCCAACAACATTTTCCTTCAATCCTTGCATCTCTGCCATTGCTGTAATTTAAAATTTCATTTGATCATTTAAAAGCACAGTTTAGACACCCAAAGAAAAGGGCAGGTAAAGTTACCAGGGGAATGCCAATGGACTGAATATAAGAGTTCCAGATGCACATGATTTTCAGTGTCTCATTCTCTTGAATGCTAGATATTTGGGGAAAGAAGGAAAATTTCATTGGACAGGCAGAATTGTAATCTGGAGATGCAATACCTTCATTTTGTCCCCATGTCGGTACCCCCCAGAGGTGTAGGCAGTCTGTCCACAAGACATCAGCACCCCATGGCCCCTTACAGCCTCTGGCTGATCTAAGGAGGCTCCCTGTCTGATTTCAAAAACTCTCTGTAACCAAACCATTCAAGTCTCACCCCAGCATTCTCCCAGACTGGGAGGAGAAGAGAGCCACAGAAAGGAGTGGTGTGATAGATCCCTTTACCTAGGCTGGCCCCAAAACGCTAATCATTAGGATTTCTGACACTCACCCTGCTTTTGTTCTCTCAATTCTTTATTAAACACAGAATAATAATATAATATAATAGACTCTAATATTGTGTTCTTTAAACTCCCTGGTATCATAGCCAGGTCCCTCTTCTGCTTCTGCTTTCTTAACACTCTGTCAGTGCCAGCTTCAAACCCTGTCTAAATCCAAACCCTAAAGGTCATCTTCTCCCTTTCTAACTCTCTCAAAGACAAGCCTCTGCTCTTAATACATTCTGTTCCCTGGCAGGCCAACTCTATGGCCTTCCTGAGCCATGCCTTCACATCTGCCCTGCCTTCAAGCAAGTCTACCTAGCATTTCCTTCATAAATGAGCTTACCTAATTTTGGTCATGGCCCTGTCTACCACTCTGTCACAACTGTCTGCCGCAAAAGTTTACCCCCAAGGGAATACAGTCCTCAATGAAAAATGGTTGACCTCCCATATTTTAAAATAAAAATTAGCTGCTGGGCCTGCAGTTGGCTGGTGGTGGCAACCCAAAATGGTATCTTACCCACTTGAAGTTTACAGGGACATTAAGAATGCAAAAGTATTTGGAGGCAAAAAAAAATAAAAAAATCTACTAATTCATGTGATAATGGATGCATTCCAGTGGGGACAAATCCTGAGCATTGTTTCAATAGAACCTTAAGGTTTGGTGAGACTTATGGAATGGCCTGCTGGATGAGATCAATCAAATTACCAATCTAGAGAAAGCCATTAAGCCGGATCTCTTCCAGCAGGCCTTCTCAGAATAAAATACTCGGCCACGAATAAGACTTCCCATCTATCGAACTCTGTCCATGCTATTTCCACCTCAACATTAGGAAGAATTTCCTGACAGTAAGGGCTGTTCAACAGTGGAACCAACTTCCTCGGAGAGTGGTGGAGTCTCCTTCCTTGGAGGTCTTTAAGCAGAGGTTGGATGGCCATCGGTCAGGGATGCTTTGACTGAGAGTTCCTGCATGGCAGAGGGTTGGACTGGATGGCCCTTGCGGTCTCTTCCAACTCTATGATTCTATGATTCTATTATTTGGATTAATTGGATTTTAGCATGTTAGTTTTAATATTATATTGTTTAATCTTGTTTTAAGGGGGGTATTATATATGGATGTATTTTAGCTTGTTGTACGCTGCTTTGATTGCCTGGAAAAAAGCAGGATAGAAATAAATTATTATTATTATTATTATTATTATTATTATTAAGTCCTATAACAAAGAATTACACTGTTGGTGGTAGACATACAAGCACAAATATGCAGGACTGGCATACAAATCTGATTTATTCCTTTTAAATGTGAACTGCAGCTGACCTTCCATGTCTCCTTAGCTAGCCCAGTTTAGAATCAAAGAGCAGGGTAATTATTGCCATTTAAACATCATTTTTGAAATGCTTTGATGTAATATCCCATTCATTTCTAATTAACTGTACACATGTCTTGCGAGATTTTAAAGGAGCTCTTGATGTATGTCAGCATTCAAGGGTGGACTGTCTGGACATCATCATTATGATTACACACTGCACAGCTGTTATTTAATAAAAGAGTGAGAAAGAGAGAGAGACAAAAGAAGCCATAGGGACCAAGTTCATGAGTGGGGAAAATTTAGCCCTAATTTCAGCTAATTCCATGTGCAACATTTACTACTGTACAGTACTACAAATATCTAGTGTATTGAATTGCCATTGCTGAGTACACATTTGTTTTGTACAAGTAGTTTGGCCAGGTGATCTTGCACAAAAGAATCAGTGCCAAACATTTGGCCTTGGGCAAATTGAATAAGTCCTTCTGCAACCTCATCTCAAAGCTTGGACTAGTTTCTGTGCAGGGAATAACTCCCCGATTAGCTTTCTCAAGTTTGTTTCCATCTCAGTTGAACTGTATTTGTGCTCTAAAGTGATGAAGTTGTTCATCCTTTATGCTTGCCCTGTATGAATTCACAGGTTTAAATATTTTTCATTTAGAAAGATCCCCATACATTAAAAAACAACACATGCTTTTCTCTCCCTGCCTTTTAAAAAACTTTTTCCAGATTCATCTTCAACCCCTGCAAAATATAAGCAATGTGTCTTTGACCTGAAATGAGCCTGCATGAAGAATTTCCAATCCTCTCCTGTACCTGGCAATGGCATATACTGGGCAGCATGTAAGTGTCACATCTCTCCAGGATGACTCATAGACTATAAAATGATTCATCTTGAGTCATGAATATTTTCAATATCTACTAACAAATTGAAAATGTTCAGATATAAATGTTCAGGCATAAAAATGTCATAGTGTATTTGGAATAGCCCAGTTGCCCCGCCCCAAGTGCCAGATGCAAGGACCAGATGAATCCCAGAAGAGCAATTATGTGACATGAACTTTTATGATCTTAAGATATAGCTTGTATGTAACATGCACTCAAGCTCTATCATATCACACAGTACTGTCAAGAGCCAAAACAAGATATCATCTAACCAGACAGAACCTTTGAAACTGAATTTGTAGACAGACTGTATAGATCCAAGTATTTCTACAATGAGGCTTGTTGCCAACTATTTTTTTTAAAACTTTGAAGAGCCTATTGGACAAGTGCATGCAAGAACTAATCAGAAACACATGGAAGGTCTTTCTTTATTAGAACCTGCCACAGAAGCATTACCAGACTCTAAATCCATGACTGCATTAGCAACACTAATAACAGCAGTAGTGGGAATATTAGTGGAATAGGGCCAAAATTCTGTTTCTTTTTTTTTTTAAAAAAAAAACAGTTCAGATGCTAGCTAAGTTGTTATCAAAATTCACTGGTTTTGAGGGAATTGACATAATAGCTGTGTTAAAGGGTAGCTCTCAAATGAAATATTGGAATGAATACCTAAACTTAAAATCACATGAGAAGTCCAGATGTCCAGGTTTAGGCTAAACAGTCCAAAGCTCAGCTGTTATGCACATGACAAACTTCTGGCTACATTTTACATGTAGGTGTTAAAGCAATTTAGAAAGAATTAACCAAGAAGGATTGGCATCTTCTCTACAGATAGATCATGCCTCCTTTTTTGTTTCATTTGTAAACTGAGGTCCCTGTTAAAATGTTCTTTGTCCTGTCATTTGAGTGGATGAGCCTTATTGTGTGGGGAAGACCATGGACATCGCTTTTGAAAGGCCTTTCTCACACAGTAAGGCTCTCTCTTCAGCAAGGCTCCTGGTCCAAATCATTTTTTCTGGACAGTTAGTGTGATACCAATGCAGGCCTGGGTAATGAGAAATGGAAATGTTTCCCTTACGTTTATAGTGAGTATAGTGGCATAGTGGTTTTGAGTGTTGGACTATGACTCTGGAGACCAGGGTTCGAATCCCAGCTTGGCCATGAACCCAGTGAGTGACCTTGGGCAAGTCACGTGCTTTCAGCCATAGGGGAAGGCATGGCAAACCTCCTCTGAACAAATCTTGCCAAGAAAACCCCATCACAGGTTTACCTTAGAGAAGTGATGTCCAAATTCTGGCCCTCTAGGTGTTTTGGACTTCAGCTTCCAGAATCCCAAACCATTGGCCAAGATGGCTGAGGCTTCTGGGAGATGAAGTCCAAAACAACTAGAGGGCCAGAGTTTGGGCATTACAGTGGTGCCTCGGGTTACGAAATTAATTCGTTCCGCGGCCGCTTTCGTAACCCGAAAAGCCTTCGTAAGCCGAATTGCCATAGGCGCTAATGGGGAAAAGCCGCGTTTCGTGCGAAAAAGCCGAAAAAAGCACCAAAAATTTTCTTCGTATCCCGAAAAAACATTCGTAACCCGGAACAATGATTTCCTATGGGATTTTTTCGTATCCCGAAAATTTCGTAACCTGGGTATTTCGTATCCCGAGGTACCACTGTACTGCCTTAGAGTCACCATAAGTTGGAAATTACTTGAAGGCAACCACACACACACACACAGCAAGAGAGGGGGGGATCCTGAAAAGTTTGTCACATTTTTAATTTATATAAGTCTTTACTTCACAGAAAAAGTGTCCTGATCATCACTCAGCCTCCTGTCTACTTAAATTGATCTCTTAGAATTTGACCATGGGCAAACCCACACACAGATATATATCTTCTGTAGTTTTGATCACTCCAGCTGTTTTTTATGAACTGTTAAATCAGTTACCTATTCAGATATGACTCTTAGAGAAGTTTGCTTTATTCCAGGGATGTATGGCCTTTAATCATTCAGTCTTTCAAGTGTTCCATTTCTCTCAAAGTGGGAGTGGTTAGGGGCATGAATAATCCAGTGTGACAACCCTATGAGTTTATTGGAATCACTATTACATTCACTTTCACAGAAAAATTGTCATGATGTCTAAGCTGTATGGATGTCTTACTTCTGTTCATCCTGGAGAGAAGTGGCCAGTGGGGTGCCATAGGCTTCTGTCCTGGGTCCAGTGCTATTAAACATGTTTATCAATGACTTGGGTGAAGGAATGGAGGTCATGCTTATCAGCTGAGCAGATGACACCAAATTAGGAGGAGCAGCTATTACCCCAGAGGACAGGATCAAAATTCAAAATGATCTTAATAGATTAGAAAGTTGGGCCAGAACTAATAAAATGAATTTCAACATGGAGAAATGTAAGGTACTACAGTTGACTTTTGCAACTTTGACTCTCATCGCTTTGATTATTTGTGAGTTTGTTGATCTGTATGCATGCACTCTTCTTCTTCATCATCCCTCCTGGACCTTTCTCCGGGGGGGGGGGGG
>NC_056522.1:102547155-102557747 GCF_019175285.1 Sceloporus undulatus | reverse complement strand
TTTTTCTTGTACTGTTATATAATTTTCTTGTACACCGCTATGATCTATTTGGAATAGCGGTTTATAAATAAAACATATTATTATTAAAGAGCTCTGAGGATACAGGGGATGGCTAAAAAAGGCAAATAAATGGGTCCTTAACAGATCAAGCCTCCCTATAAATCAAGATGATTAAACTGAGACTGTCATGCTTTGGCCACATCATGAGCAGACATAAATAATTAGAAATGACAATAATGCTTGGAAAGGTGAAAGGCAGTAGGAAGAATATATACCAGATGGATAGATTCAATTAAGGAGGCCACAGCCCTGAGTCTACAGTACCTGAACAGAGTTGTTGAGGATGGAGATTTTGCATTCACAGGGTCACCATTAGTTGAAGTCGATTTGAAGGCAGTTAACAACAAACGTGGTAAGTAAAATATAGTAACTGAGCATAAAGTAAATAAAATACCAGGAAAAACATTTTTGTTTACTAAGGAGTGACTTTTTTTAGCATCTTAACAAGGTAGGTACCAGATTTGTTTTCATTCCATTCACTACTTGTTTTGATTTTTGCCCAGTGAAAAATTGTGAACAATAAACTCACCAATGCCAATGTCTGGGAACCATTAAACTGCAGTAGTTCCATTTCAAAACTCTGTAGCCAGTTAGACTTAACATAAAAGTATATAGCCAACCACAAAAATTAGCTTTGTCCTCATAAACTCTTACCAAAAATATGTTGATGGAGGAAAATATGTTTCTGAAACCGTTTTACACAGAAATGGTTTTGTTTAGTGCCTCATTATAATCTTGCCTTTGTTCAAGCACTTTGTACAAGCACTGCTTTCTGGCAAATGACTGTAACATACATGCCAGACAGGAATTGCTTCACCACCGAATTGCTGCCTGGATATGATGGGGGAAGGTAATAATTGACAAGAAGTAGTAACATCATACCACTTTGAAGACAAAGCAGCCCTTCAGCTTGGCCAAGGTCCATGTGTCAAGGCTATTTCCATTAGGTTGCAAGTTTACATCTATCTAAGCACACTAAGAAATACACTTCTGATTTAAACAAGGCATGTAGGGACTGTTTGAAAAGCAAATAATGTTTTCAGGAAGGTTCTGGAAGCGCAATTCCTTTTTACAACAAGGTGTGCCCTCTCCTTACATCTTGTGTTAGAGCCAAAGTGAGAGAGGGAATTACTGCCTATTTGTGTATTGGGAAATTAAGCGGCAAGACTTGAAAGATGGATATGAGAGGTGGGGGGGTCATAACCTCTGTGTGTGTGTGTTGTGTCCCTTCAAGTCAGTTCTGACTTATGGTGAACCTGTCATGGGGTTTTCTTGGCAAGATTTGTTCAGAAGAGGTTTGCCAATGCCTTTCCCTGAGACTGAGAGCATGTGACTTGCCCTAGTTCCCACAACAGGTTTCGTGGCCAAGTGGGAATCAAGTCCTAATCTCCAGAGTTGTAGTCCAACACTCAAACCAATACACCACACTGACTCATAACCAATAAAGCCCTATATGTCTTAGGTCCAGACTATTTGAAAGACTACATCTCCCCATATGAACCTGCAAGAAGTCTACATTCTTCAGGGGAAGGTTTTCTCTCAGTCCTGCCACCATCACAGTTTCATTTGGTAAGGACATAAGAGAGAGACTTCTCCATGGCTGCTCCCTGCCTGTTGAATTCCTTTTCCCAGGAGGGTAGGCGGGCCCCATCTCTGCTTTCCTTTCTTTCACCAGCAGACAAAAAAATTGTTTTAAACTTGTTTTAAAATTGTAAGGGTAGATTTTAATTGATTTCCTTCTGTGAGCTGCCTTTGCTCCCATTCCAGATGTTTGGGGAGCAGTGGTGTCACCTCTTAGGATGTCACCTGGTGCAGTCTGCACATCCCCTGTAACACCCTCCTATCACATGTTCATCATCTGTACATAATTGCAATTCAAACTCTGATTCGTTTTGTTCAAAACCGTAACTCTTTTATCTATCTTAAATCTTACAAATAACTGTAAGTAAGAATACTATTGAAAAGTATAAATCTCAGCAATTCTGGTAGCTTAGCCATCTTTCTTTGCCTGTTGTTTCCCTTCCAAAATGCACTTCCTCTGATGAGACCCATAAAGGGATCTTCTGCCATAATCTAGGTTTGCATTTATTCTAGATTTTCAATAAAGCACATCTCACAAAGTGATTATTAAAATCTGCATTTACTTTAGCTTTATCATTCTATTAATATGCATGCCAACTAAACCTCAGATCATGTCCCTCCATTGCTATAACCTTTTGTTTCTCAGCACAGTTCATTCTTTAAGCAAAACCAAAGAGCAGGCAGCAAAATACAATTTAAAATCAGGTAAATCCTATCCACCTCTTCACTTAGCACGTTGTAGCACTTTATATTTGGTTTCTTCCCTTGCCAGATAAACTGAGATAAGCCTTTATGCCATTGCTTAAATGGTTCACCATTCTTCAGAACTATCATTGTATGAAAGAAAAATATTATTCTAGGTAATAATTATGTATAATAATTTATTAATTTGTAAGAAACACAGATAATTTTTAACTATAATGTTGGAACCTCAAAAGTGTTCAAAATACACTGGTCTGAATCCAATAGTAGAATATACTTCCATGAGATGAGAAATACTAATAGAAGACACTCCCATAAAGTGGAACATACATTTCTCCTTATCTACTGCTGCCAATGCACACCCTTCCAAGCCAGTCCCTGAAGGTTGTGGGATCTTCTAGAACAGTACAGTGTAAGGTGCAAAAAGAAACCTGGGCCTGCCTTGCATGAGCACATCACTTTCCAATAGGTACAACCAACTGAAAGAATCATATTCAACTAAAAAAAATAAGCATTCTGCACCTTACCCATTACTTGTGGTTGGTAGGGGCAGGAAAAATTCTTCCTCTGAGTCTGTCTCTAGCAAGAATTTGAATTTAACAGACATAAAACCCTAACCAGCAATATTCTAGCCTTGAAGAGGGCAAAAAATCAAGGAAGAATAAGGTGACAAAGTAGTTTCCATATTATGCAGCCAATTCTGAATATTTGTGGGGTTAGAACCATTAGTAGATAAAATGAGAAGTAGCTGTAAAGGGTCAGAAAATCTTTCCTGGCAATCAAAAACAAGTCAAGGGCAGGACTATATGAAAGCTTTTGAAATTCCATTACTAATTCCAGGGTTTTCAGCTTCAAGCAACACAATTCTGTGGAAAATCTATTGCTTGGATCACAAATTAGCCAGATCACTTTGAAATTCTGTTCTCTTAGCAAAAGGATGTGTGTGCATTTTGTTTTTGCTCACAGATGCAATGTGCCGTAAAACTCATATACATTATTACTGAACCTATGCAGGTCTGCCCAGAAGTCAATAACACAGTGGATAAATACAAATTAGGCAAAATTGACAGTATCTGCACCTAATAGTATGCTGGTTCTCCCAGATTTTTAATCCACAATTCATGCGACATCCAGTGTCATTGGTAAACACTGCCAGGTCTTGAGCCACTAACAGCACTGTTTCCTTGCATGATAAAAAGCAAGAATGTATACTTATGCTTACTCCATGGTTTTTGCCCTCCTGTGGTCCTTTCCCCCCCCCCCTCCTGTACTGGTATGCCATTTATTCCCGTGGCCACATTTGGACACATTTTCTGGCTAAGATACATAGAGGGCTGCTCCACATCACAGAAACTGTCATACAGAAGAAGCAGTGCCTCTTATTTCTTCCCATCATAAGAGCCTCAAGTTTCAAACAGCTAGAAAAGCAAGCATTTAGCAAGGGAAATGGAGAAAAGGAAGTTATTCAAAACGGGAAACTAGTTTGGACACTGTGATGATTTGGACAAGAAATGATGAGCATACCTACAGGGTCATCACACAGAACTGTTGATGCTTCTAACCCTTCCCAGTTTGAGACAACAAATACAAACTGAAAGAATGTGTTAGAGGCTAGAAAAACAAAACTTTTCTGACAAGTAATGTGAATAGCTATATCAATTTAACACAAAATAAGGCAAATTTAGAAAGCTGGTGCTGCATTTTCAACAATGAGAAGTGTGTGTGTATTTCTAGTAAGCCGGTGAGACTTACTCCCAGGCTTAAATCTGTGTTAACACCTATATAAACAGTATCCATGAGTGGAATGGGGGGGGGGAGATGCCCAACCCCATAGGAGATCCACTCCACACATATCCCCACATTCTATTTTGCAGATTGGTGGCAATAGGAAGAAGGAGGGAACAATTTGCAAAACTTTGGATTTCACCCCAGTCATTCTCATGCATGTGCCTTTGATTGAAATTCTAGTGAACCATGGACTTGGAGATCTTAAAAACTGTATAAAACCAGGACATTTCTTCCAAATGTTAAACTATTGCCAAAAAAAGTTATCAGAGATATACAATCCTCATTTTAATTTCATTCCTTTATTTAACACAGCAGGGATAAAGTTATCAGATGTATGATGCTTCCTTTTTTTCATTTCGTTGATATATTTATTTTATATCCCACTTTTTTGGTAGTTCAGGACCCAAGGCAGCCTACAACAGGAATGAAGACAAAATATTGCTAAAACAAAGCAATTATAACTCTTAAGAACAAGTTAATAATAAAAATAATAATCAATCAATGCTTGTTAAATTAAAAACTGAAACAGTTTAAAGGCCTTTGAACATGTGATGACAAAGCAGTGGGTATTATGTTTTGGGGGCTGGAGTTCTTCAAAGAGATCAAAATGATGAAGGGTCTGGAAACCATTCCCTGTGAGGAGAGACTTAGGGAGCTGGGGATGTTTAGCCTGGAGAAGAGAAGGTTAACAGGTGATATGATAACCCTGTTCAAATATTTTAAGGGATATCATGGGACAGTATTTTGTGTTTCCTTCACACCAAGTATAATTTTATATATCCCTAACACATCTGCCCGTCCTTGCAACAGGTCCAAACACAATAACCTTTTTTCTTACATAGGAGTTGGTTCAGCCCCATGATCACTCTTTGCATCTCTATTAGCTCCCTAAAAAGTGTCCGTACTTAAATGTGATGAATAAATCACACACTGTATTGTAAGTGTGGTCACTGATACATTTGTATAATGGCACTATGATATTGGCTGTTTTATTTGGAGTTCTTTTTGTAGTTATGTTCAGCATGAAACTTGCTTTTGCCTTTTTTCACAACCACTACATATTAGGCTAACATTTTCATCAAGCCACATACAACCCCAAAACTCTTTTCTTAGTCTTTCTATGAATAACCCAGAAATATTAGATCAATCAAACAAGTTTGCTACAAGGAGTAATTTTCTATGTCATAAAAGGTTTCTTTCAGCAGAAGTTTAGAACTTTGGAATGACACCGGCACCATCTACAGGTTGAAGTTAACAGCATTTTAAGATTTTTCTTGCACAAATATTTTTAACATTAAAAGTTTTTAAAAGTGTAAATGGCAAATAGCATCAGCATTCTTTTCAGAGGTCCAGGTAACTGCCTCATATGACCTTGCCTAAATAACATAATCCTACATTATCTTTGCCTAAATAAGGATACAGTCTTACAGTCTCATTGTATATCAACAGCCACTATGCCTGTACAAATGTTGGTGCAATGTGGTTGTGATCAATAATTATTTTTAATGCAAAACCTGGAGAGCATTCAATGAAATGCAGAAGAGAAACAGGAGACATGTTTCAAGATGTTAAAAAGATGGTCATTTTATTAGCTGACAGTCTGACATGTTTCACCCTATGAGTGTTCTTAAGGCTTTCTTCAGGGGACTTACACAGGTATACCTCATTTAAAGAAGTAGATATATACCTGAGCATTACTTCATTAACAGAAAATTTGGTGTCAGAGACTGAAATAATATAGAAAGAGGTACAGCTTCCTGCACTACGAAGAAAAAAAGAGAGAAAGAGAAAGAAAGAAAGAAAGAAAGAAAGAAGAGCTCAACATGTTTTAGCACATTTTTTATCCCAAACTAACAACAGGCACACATGAAATGAAACAACCAGATCAAATAGTGCATGCGATCATTGTACAAGCAAGTGATGAGGGAGGAGGAAAGAGGGAATGTGCATGCTCCATTCACTGAAGTAAAAACACAGATAACACAACACTGATGGGGGGGGTAATAAAAATAGTAAAGACAAACATGACACTTGGGCAGGAAGGAAGAAGAGGGAGAGGATAGTCCAATCTAACCCCTCACCATTGATCTCATGGTTGAGCATATACAGGCTTGCCAGACCCAACCTGCCACACCAAGCAAGATGTCCAGGGAGACAAGGCAACCAGCAATCCAAAGAGCAAGGTTTCCAGCCAGGAAACAAGGGAAGTCAGGATCAAGCATTCTTTCACAAGGAAGCTCAGATAATCTCTGACACCAAGGCAGACATTCTGCACCTATTTAAATTCCCAAGCTGCAGGAATCCTGCTGCACCTGATTACCTTGGCGTTTTTGATAAAGCCTCCTCAAACACCAGAGGCCCTCTCTTTCTGCTCATCGCTGGCAAAAGGTAATAATAATAATAATAATAATAATTAATTGATAATGTTTTATTTATATAAACCGCTACGTCAATGCTTAGCCTTAGCGGTTGTAAAGGGAAAAGAAAAACTTGCCATATCAAATACAAAATACAGGATAAAAATTGCAATACATAAATAAAACTTCAATAAAAACATTTCAAAATACAGATTAAAACCATACATCAAATCCAGGCCAGCTAAATGTGCTCGATAATACTGTACATATAGGGAAGAATCATATATCATCAAGGAGCATCGGGGAAGGCTTGCCGAAACAGGAAGGTCTTGAGTCTCTTTTTAAAGAGGTCCAGGGAGGTGGCGGAGCGGAGTTCCTCAGGAAGGGTGTTCCAGATCCCAGGGGCCGAGATAGAAAAGGCCCTTTGTGAGGTTGATACATATCTCGTTATCGGGATCCTCAACAGATTCTTCCCAGACGACCTGATTGTGGGGGGCGGACTATATGGGGTAGGTACTGCAGGTACTTTTGTCCCTTCTCTTTTATCCATACCTGCAGGCTCTGTTGCTGGGAGGCTTGGCTGCTGAGCCTCCTTGGATGTCACAAAGTTGTTTATCACATGGGGGGTTTTGCAGCTCAGATCCGGGGTGACTCCTAGTTCAGCTATGCGAATTCACGTTATAACGTGAATGTTTTATCATACCTGGTTGCCCTTCCTTTGCCCTTCCGAATCAAGGGGGAATCGAATCCAAGGCAAGTCATGTGATGCGGATTCATGCAAAATGGAGTGAGTGCAAATTGTATTACCACACCGGTACATACCATACGGATTCAACAATTCGAATCAGCAACCTTGCGCATGCTCAGTGGGGGTCTGAACGCATTGTGACCTGGTACATTTCTGGGGTGAAAATGGGTGCAAGTTCTTGTTCCCTGTTTTGCATAATTGCGTGAATATTTGCCTCGTTAATATTTCTATGTCTTCTTCATCCCCCCTTTTTTATTTTTCCTTCCATTTCAGCAATTTCAACACATAGATAGACAGACAGACAGACAGACAGACAGACATATCTGTTTATTCACATTCACACACATACACACATATATATATATTCCAAAAAAAATGAGTTGCCCTGAAAGTGAAAGGACCACTGAAAGGAAATGGGGGGAAATTGCAGCGCCACATCATGGGAAATTTGCAACCCGGGGAGTTTGCGGTGGTGTACCAGAGCAGAAACAAAGTTGCATTCCACACCAGACCAATTTGGAGTGAAATCGAAGTAAGCTTGGTAGTGATTTCTGTGAATTCGCTTGTTACCCATTTCACCAAAATGAGGAGTCACTTTGGAATCACTGCAGAAGCACCACGGAAGGAGCCCCCATAGAAAGGAATCGTGTGTGGTAACACATCATGTTATCATGTGAATTCGCATCATTGGACCTGCAGTCACGTCGGATCTGAGCTGCAAAAACCTCAGTGTGATAAACACCAAACTCTGCGGGAGCTGGCTGGGACAAACTAGGACCAGGCTCAGGTAGGTTCAACTTCGGGCACAGGTCCAAGTTGAGGCTCTGGCTCAGCCTGATCGTCCTCCTCGTTCTCAGCCTGGCTTGGCATGACACATTTTTTGTTTTTAACCTCTAGGATGCTTTAACTCATTCTGTACTTTAGCTATTTTGACTTTCTCTCTAGATGTGCTTGCTATTTGTTTGAATTCCTCTTCAACAATTTCCCCCTTTTACATTTCTTATATATGTCCCTTTTAAATCTTAGCTCATCTGAAAACTCTTTAAATATGCATCCTAGTAGGCATCCCAAATAATTTTTGTGAAAGTTTGGGACTCAATGAAAAAAGCTGTTTTTGGTCCATTTTGTATGAAACTTGATGTGAAACAAACTTTAAAGATTGTCTGTGCTATTAATCAGAATGCTATTTTCATTCATATCCAATGCAAATTCATCAATATCAACTTGGGAAATGACAGGTAAATTTCCTACTATACCTGTGTATCTTGTATTGCTGTAATGGCATCTTCCAGTGGTCCAGGGGGCATACAATATAGCCCCTCCAGTATTTCAGAATGTCCCCCTTTACCTCATTTCTTTTTTAAATTATGAGGTATATCCTATGATTCTGCAAAGCCACACATGTGAGGACTCTGGCAATACGAGAACTTAGTGAAAGGCATAATTCTGATCAGAGAACTCAGCAGAAAAACAAAAGGGGGGCATATGACTAAAACCTACCTGTGAAGTAACCATAATAGTATTTAGTCTCAGAGTTCTAGACACAAACCCTCAACAATACTCAATTCCTGCAACTGGGATTAGTTCATAATGGTAAATAAAAGATCTCTAGAAACACCTCTTCTTTTTCTCCTACCCAGGAAAATAGATGAGTCAAGCATACACTGCCACATCATTTCCTTCCCTTGCACTGTGGGAAAAAGGTAGAAATGTGAATGGGGAAAACAAAAACAGGAAAATGTTTTCCAAAGGAGTTTTTTTCATCAAAAAATTGGAGGAGAAAAGGATTGCGGAATACAGGTTGAGTATATCTTATCCAAAGTGCTTGGGGCCAGAGGTGTTTTGGATTTCAGAGATAAAAAAAATAATTATCAAGATAATGAGATATCTTGGAGATGGAACCCAAGTCTAAACACAAAATTCATTTATGTTTTATATATACCTTATAGATATAGCCTGAAAGTAATTTTATACACAATATTTTAATAATTTTGTGCATGAAATAAAGTTTGTGTACACTGAACCATCAGAAAGCAAAGGTGTCACTATTTCAGCCACCCATGTGGACCATTTTGGAATATTAAAGATTTCTGGCTAAGGGATATTCAACTTGTACTTCCTTATTTTGTTGCTGTGTGCCATTAAGTCATATCTGACTTATGATTACCCTATCACCCTTGGCCAAATTTGTTCAGAGCAGGATTTCCATTGCCTTCCTCTGAGGCTGAGAAAGCTTGACTTGTCCAAGACCACCCATGGGTTTCTGTGGCCAAACTCTGCTCTCCCAATATCCTAGGGGAGTCCACACTAGCCAAATAAAGCAGCTTTTAACTGCTTTGAAGGCAGGGTGTTTAGATGATGCACAAGGTGAAAGTGGGTGGAAAGCAAAATGAAGCTGCGCTCCTCAGGGTTAAAAACTGGAGCAAAAAGAAGTGGGATACTCTGAATCAAGGCAGAAAATCTGCATCATTGCACCAGGATATAAATAGCCCGGCACCATTACGGGGCGCTGGCAAAACAAAAACATGTTCAGCAATAATGAAATGGATGTAATTACAACATACACAAAGCAGACAGTCCAACAAGGGGGCATGGGGTGAAGGAGGCATGTATGGGGGGACCAATCATATGTATATATACAGTTGAACATACTGGCAGCCATCCAATGCAATGCAATTTGAGTGAGAAGAGGGAGGTAAGTGGAGGTCGCAAGTGGGGTGTCAGTGCAATGGTGTGCATGCAAGGTGGGGAGGCGACAAAAAAAAACCCACATAGCATGGTGCAGACAGCCTTTGGGAATGGGCCATGCAAACCACAGGATTTCAATCTGCTTTCAGGAAACCCAGGATCAAGGAGCTTTTTCCTGCCTGCCTGCTCCGGCCCCTAGTCCAACACTCAAACCACTTCAACACACTGGCTATACTTCCTTATAGAAGTGGGGAGGGAATCATAATAACATGTTCATCTATTTACAGTTGTCCCTCCGTTTTTGTGGACTTGGAGTCTACAGTCTCACTCCTTGCAGGAGGGACAAAATGGTGGTGCGCACCTGCATGTGCGCCATTGTTTTCAATGGGACTCGAATATTTGCGATCACCATATTCGCAGGAAGGTCCGAAACGGATCCCCAGCAAATTGGGAGGGGCTACTGTACTGCCAAATTATTTCTAAAAATAATGTGTCAGGTCGATAAGAATATGTACAATATCAGATCACTGCATTCTTGATCTTTCTTTTTTATTTTCTTTCTTGTTTTCCTTAAAGGCAGTGAGTACTTTGTGTGTGTATAGAGGACTAGAGGACACAAAACAATTTTCCTTGTTTTATTTATATTCATGGTTTCTTCTATTTTTATT
>NC_056522.1:102401386-102526235 GCF_019175285.1 Sceloporus undulatus | reverse complement strand
TAAATAGCAAAGCCGCGATTTGGTGCGAAAAAGCGCCGAAAAGCACCAAAAATTTTTCGTAACCCGAAATAACTTCGTAAACCCAACAGTTTTTTTATGGATTTTTTTCGTAACCCGGAAATTTCGTAACGCGGCGCATTCGTATCCCGGGGTACCAGTGGTACAGGAACAAAGGCCAGTTTGATCTGGTTAGCTTTGTTTCTATTAAAAGTGGGACAATTTTAGTTGCAGCATTTTGTTCCTGTATAAACCATCCCGGTTAAGAATCTGCATTCCAAAATAGGTTATGACAGGCACTGCCATTGCTTTGTTCCTTTTTTTGCATATGTTTTTTCAGTGGTAGCTTGGAAGTAACACAGACCAACATTGTTGAAATTAATTCCCCCAATTTCATGTTTCCCCACCCCCCAGGGCCTAAATACCCTGAGGCCCAGATAATAATAATACACAATAACAATAAAATAACAATAACAAAAAAACAATAATAATAATAATAATAATTTTTATTTATAGACCGCTATTCCGCAATGATCATAGCGGTGTACAGTAAAATTGCAATACAATACAAAAAATTGCTAGGCCCTCTCCCCCTCAAGATGGTGGTTGGAGGAGGGCTCTTGTCTTCCAGGCCTGGCCTCTCTCCCCCTCAAGATGGTGGTTGGAGGAGGGCTCTTTTTCTTCCAGGCCTGGCTTCTCTCCCCCTCAAGAGGGTGGTTGGAGGAGGGCTCTTTCTTCCAGCCCTGGCCTCTCTCCCCTCCCCCTCAAAATGGTAGTTGGAGGAGGGCTCTTTGTCTCAGGCCAGGCCTCTCTCCCCTCAAGATGGTGGTTGGTGGAGGGCTCTTTGTCTTCCGGCCTGGCCTCTCTTCCCCTCTCCTCAAGATGGTGGTTGGAGGAGGGTCTTTGTCTTCCAGGCCAGGCCTCTCTCCCCCTCAAGATGGTGGTTGGAGGAGGCTCTTTGTCTCCCAGGCCGGGCCTCTCCCCCCTCAAGATGGTGGTTGGAGGAGGGCTTCTTTTTCTTCCAGGCCTGGCTTCTCTCCCCCTCAAGATGGGGGTGGAGGAGGGCTCTTTGTCTTCCAGGCCTGGCCCTCTCCCCCTCAAAATGGGAGTGTGGAGGAGGGCCTTTTGTCTTCAGGCAGGCCTCGCTCCCCCTCAAGATGGTGGGTGGAGGAGGGCTCTTTGTCTTCCAGGCCTGGCCTCTCTCCCCCTCAGATGGTGGGTTGAGGAGGGCCTCTTTGTCTTCCAGGCCAGGCCTCTCTCCCCTCAAGAGGGTGGTTGGAGGGCTCTTTGTCTTCAGGCCAGGCCTCTCTCCCCCTCAAGATGGTGGGTGGAGGAGGGCTCTTTGTCTTCCAGCCGGGCCTCTCTCCCCCTCAAGATGGTGGTTGGAGGAGGCTCTTTTCTCTCCAGGCCTGGCCTCTCTCCCCTCAAGATGGGTTGGAGGAGGGCTCTTGTCTTCCAGGCCTGGCCTCTCTCCCCCTCAAAATGGTAGTTGGAGGAGGGCCTTTTGTCTTCAGGCCAGGCCTCTCTCCCCCTCAAGAGGGGTGGTTGGTGGAGGGCTCTTTGTCTCCCAGGCCTGGCCTCTCCCTCCCCCTCAAGATGGGGTTGGAGGAGGGCTCTTTGTCTTCAGGCCAGGCCTCTCTCCCCCCTCAAAGATGGTGGTTGGAGGAGGGCTCTTTCGTCCAGCCTGGCCTCTCTCCCCCCTCAAGATGGGTGTTGGAGGAGGGCCTTTGTCTTCAGGCCAGGCTCTCTCCCCCTCAAGATGGTGGGTTGGAGAGGCTCTTTGTCTTCAGCCAGGCCTCTCTCCCCCTCAGGATGGTGGTTGGGGAGGGCTCTGTGTCTTCCAGGCCTGGCTCTCTCTCCCATCAGGATCGGGGGTTGGATGAAAGGGCTCGTTGTCTTCCAGGCCTGGCCTCTCCTCTCTCCCTCAAGATGGTGGTTGGAGGAGGGCTCTTTTTCTTCCAGGCCTGGCCTCTCTCCCCTCAAGATGGTGGTTGGAGGAGGGCTCTTTGTCTTCCAGGCCTGGCCTCTCTCCCCGCTCAAGATGGTGGTTGGAGGAGGGCCTCTTTTTCTTCTCCAGGCCTGGCCTCTCTCCCCCCTCAAGATGGTGGTTGGAGGAGGGCTCTTTTCTTCTTCCAGGCCTGGCCTCTCTCCCCCTCAGAATGGTGGTTGGAGGAGGGCTCTTTCTTCTTCCACGGCCGTGGCTCTCTCCCCCTCAAGATGGTGGTTGGAGGAGGGCTCTTTTGTCTTCAGGCCAGGCCTCTCTCCCCCCTCAAGATGGTGGTTGGTGGAGGGCTCTTTGCCTTCCAGGCCAGGCCCCTCTCCCCCCTCAAGATGGTGGTTGAGGAGGGCTCTTTGTCTTCAGGCCAGGCCTCCTTCCCCCCAAGATGGTGGTTGGAGGAGGGCTCTTTGTCTTCAGGCCAGGCCTCTCTCCCCCTCAAGATGGTGGTTGGAGGAGGGCTCTTTGCCTTCCAGGCCTGGCCTCTTCCCCTCAAGATGGTGGTTGGATGAGGGCTTTTGAGCTGCATAAAGGTCTATACGATGCTGGGCTTTGTAGTTTTGTCCTTGCTGGTCACTGACCGAATAAAACATATCTATCTATCAAGGAGAACAGGAATCCCCAACCAGTTCGCCCACAGTCAGGAATTGTGGGAGTTGCTGTCCAAAACACTGGAGGACCAAAGTTTGGCCCTAGGTTGATAAAGATGAGGATATATTATCGCAAACCAACCATGAAACGCAGACAATACAATGCTAAATGCTGATAAAATCATAGCACAGAACCATGGCAGTTAAAGCAGTGTCTGGCTGCATTGTTTCTGCAATGCAGACGCAGCTTCGGAGGAAGGCGATCCCAAACCAGATTTCTTTGGAGCCTTTGCCCCGAGTCACTCAGGGGTAAGTGGAAAGGTGCCTCAGCCGTTGGGTTCAAATTGGCATTTCCAACCCCGGTATCACCGCTCCCTGGGCATCTAGATGGCCTTCCTTGGGTCCTGGGTGTCATCAAGGAGAAGGTGGAGAAAGCTTCCTTCTCTCCGCTTTGAGTTTTGCTCCGGTTTTCCGGCGAACTCAGGGGCAAAACGACGACACCTTCCTCCCAAACCGGGTGAGAAGAAAAATACTGGAGGAAGAGGCCACAGAGAGAGCCTCCGAAACGTGGCCTTCACGGCCGTCCCCGAAACGCGGGGCGTATCAAACAGTAGAGATGGGGTTGGGCAGCTGCTGGCGTGCGCCAAGCAAGCAGTGAGGGGGAAGAAGTCGCATCGACGAAATAGAAGGGTTCCCCATGGGCACCATCGAATTTGACCAGGACCCCCCAGAACGTCAAGACATGGTTGGGGAACCAGCAGACGAGAAGAAACAGCCGACCACCAAACGCACCGTCGTGGCAACTTGCCTCTGCCTCCTTTGGTTGTTGCGGAGACGGGGTGGACCCTGAGGAAGCGGAGGAGGAGGAGGAGGAGGTCAAGATGATGGCCAACAGGACCACAAAGGTGAAGACCACCCCTGGACGCTGGTAGACGCCCAAGAGAGACGGCGTGGGGAACTTGAAAAGGCCAACTCCACACCAGCAACACCACCACGATTGTATAGATGGCGGTAGGTAGGCGGGCTCCCACGGCTAGGACCCAAAGGGCCAAAGTGATCCACGTGCCCCCCGAGCGTCATCCTCGAGCTGTCTTGATGGCCGAAGCCACGACCAGTAGCGTGTGACGCTCATGGCGGTGAGCAAGAAGACGTGGCGTAGACGCACAGGACGGTCAGGGAGGGGATGACCTTACACATGGCCGGCCCGAACGTCCACTGAAATCCAACCCGGCTCTCTGTCGCCCAGGAGGGAAGGTCAAGGAGAACTGGAAGTCGGCCGCCGCTAGACCAAAGACAAAAACGTTGATGCGGGGCGTGGGTCGGATCTTGTGGGTCCGGAGCAGTACATCACCAGACCGTTTCCCAACAGCCCCATTGCGCAGGACCAGCAAGTAGACCATGTGATGACCATCCTCAAGCCAAAAGAAACATCTGAAGGGACGAAGGGGTCACCATCTCCAGCAAAAGCCCAAAGCCTTCGTGAGGAGGACCGGCTATGGGGCTTCGGCTTGCGAATGCTTTTCGGGTTACGAATGGCGCCGCGGAACGAATTAAATTCGTAACCCGGGGGAGCCCTGTATATGCCAGGGTGACCAGATGTCCTCCTCCAGATGCTGTCCAGGGAGAATTCCAAAATGCCCTCCATTTTGAGCACGCCTAAGCTCCAAAGCACACTGGAGAAATAATCCAGTTTGAGCCTGCTTTAACTGCCCTGGCTCAGTGCTAGGGAATCCTGGGAATTGTAGTTTATTGTGTAACTGCAGCTTTCTAATGTCTCACTAAACTACAGTTCCCAGAATTCCCTAACATTGAGCCAGCAGAGTTAAAGCAGTCTCAAACTGGATTATTTCTGCAGCGTGGATGCAGCCGCAGGGGGAAAGGACAGCAAATGTTGTGTTAGGGAGTGGGCTGCTTGAGGACACAATGCAAATGTTGAAAGGGTTGCCCCCCTTAACTCCAGCACAACCGACAAATGAAAGGAACAACTTAGGGCCTGAACAGAGAGGCCAAAATAAAGCTGCTTCAGGTCACTTTGGAGGTATGCTGTTTAAATGACACATGTATCTTAAGAGGACAGAAGCTGCACCAAAGTGTGCCCCAGTCCTTAAGACTGGAGTGTGGCTTTGGCGCAGCTTCTGGCCTCTTAGGACGCAGGCATCATTTAAACAGCATACCTCCAAAGTGACCTGAAGCAGCTTTATTTTGGCCTGTCTGTTTGGGCCCCTAAACATAGACACAGTCAAGGGTTTGTTTCTAGTAAAACACAATTCTAAGCCTTTGTCTCTCTTATTTCTGTAAGCATATTGCAAGCCAACAAGGATAGCTTCCTCAGAAAAATACCCAATAAAATACAGTATATGTCGTACAGCCGCAAATCAACTACATGAAATGAATTCATATGAGTGTTTTTAGCTTTTATTTGGTGAGACACAGTTTGAATTTATATTTATGTGAGTGTTTTTAACTTTTATTTGGTCCTGTCTTCCATTTTTCTTGGTGGTTGAACGCTTGGGCCTCATCCACGGTGTGGAACTTAATTAATCCAGTTTGACACTGCTTTAACAGCCATGGCTCGATACTATGAAATTCTGGGGGTGTAGTTTGTGGCACCTCTGGTCCCACAACAAACTACACCACCCAGAATTCCATAGCATTGAGCCATGGCTGTTAAAGCGGTGTCAAACCGGATTAAGTTCCACACTGTGTATGCCTACAAGAACAGGGATGTAGAATAATAGGCCAATTCCATGTATAACATCTTTTTAAAGGATTTAATAGGGCTAAAACACAGACATGAGAGGCGGTGAACTTCCCCCTCAGGAGAGTGTATTCCTCCCTTCCCCTCAGCCATTCTTGTCCCCTGTTGCCATGGCGACTGCCTCCTTCCCCACGTGACTAGTAGGCTGCCCGCCCTTTCCTTTCCTTACACGCCTCTCCTCCCCGAGACCCACCTTCCCTTCTTAAAGCCTTTCCCTGATTGGTCAGGCGCGTTCCTTATTTTGCATACCAGTGGAAAATTCCATCCCCTCCCTTCCAGCGAGCGATCCTCGCGCCCCTCCCAGCCAATGGCTGCGTCGCGAGCGCCCTCCTCTTCCTCCTCCAATCAAAGCCGAGCGGCCGCGCTGTTGTGGCACGTGAGGGCCGCGCACGTGGAGAGCGTTATGTAAAAAAAAAAAGGGAGAGTAGGGAAGGCGGGGCGAGGCCCTTCGCGGAACCTGCGCGTCCAGCGCGCCGCGCAGGCGCAGTATAGTGTTCGTTGAGGCCGAGAGACGGCGGCACCAGCGGCAGCAGCTTGGGTCCTTCTTCTTGTTGCACTCAGGCGCCATGAAGCAACAACCGGTCGCCTCATCGGCCTCGACGACAGCAGCTAGCACGGCGGTCCCGGCCTTCCTGAGTAAACTGTGGGCGCTGGTGGGCGACGCTCCGAGCAACCAGCTCATCACCTGGAGCCAGGTAGGCCTTGCTCATGTCCCTCCGCGGCCACCGTCGGCCCTTCTTCGCTCGGATAAAAGGCCTCGAGTGAGAAGGGGGCGTGGCCAGGCCTTGGCCGCGCTTTTTTGGTGACTCTGAGGCGGAAGGGGCCGCTTTGTCAGAGGCTGGTTCTCCGGCCCTTAACCTGAGGGTGAAGGCCCCGGACTCTCCCGAGGCTGCTCCCTTCGGGGGGATCTCCATTGTGAGCCCTCCCTTTCCATTTTCCTTGTGGGGGAAGAGCAGGTCGAGAAAGCGGAAAGCAGAGAGCCGTATTCGCTGTGCCACTGTTACATGCAATGATACAACATAATAATAAAGATGTGTGTATATCCCGCCTCTCCCATGGACCGAGGCGGGTTACAGCAAAGCATAAAAATACATAACACACCGCAACAGCTACACAGCCCCCAACCCTCCACCGTCCATATAATAATAGCAATCAAGTAATAATTAACAGAGTCAGAATAAAACAGCTTAAAAAGAAGAGGGTGGGAGTAAGACACTTCTATCCTCTAATGGGAGGCCAGTCTGGGAAGGCCTGCCCTCCCTCCGTTCCCTTAAGTGTAAATGGGCATTGAGAGTGGATGTGACCAGCATGGGTCAGAAATGGAGCACACACACGTGTCCGACATGCAGCCCTGACACCAGAGTTGGAGGCCATGCATCCCTGCTTAGCCGTGGGAGCATTGGGCAAGTCACACTCTCTCAGCCTCGGAGCCCCCTCTGAAGAAAGCTTGCCAAGAATAGAATAGACATTTTATTTCTACCCGCCTCTCCTGCAGGATCGAGGAGACTTACAACACAGACAGTGTTCTGTAGCCTTGGGTC
The DNA here is from genome assembly GCF_019175285.1 of Sceloporus undulatus. Taxonomy (NCBI): domain Eukaryota; kingdom Metazoa; phylum Chordata; class Lepidosauria; order Squamata; family Phrynosomatidae; genus Sceloporus; species Sceloporus undulatus. Next base: position 102,519,353 of record NC_056522.1, on the reverse strand, counting down.
CAAAACGCGCCGCAGAACTAATCCAGTTTGAGACCGCTTTCACTCCCCTGGGTCTGGGCTAGAGAATCCTGGGAATTGTAGCTTATTGTGGCACTAGAGCCCTCTAACCGTTCCTAAGATTCCCTCAGAGCATTGATCCAGGGCAGTTAAGGCGGTCTCAGACTGGATTATTTCTCCTGTGTGTTTGGGACCCCTGTGACAGTCAGGAACAGCAGCCACAACAGGGGATGGGAGAGCAGAGGCTGTCTTATCATGCATCTCCTGCCTCCAGATGAATGTTGTGTTTACACACAAAAGGTACAATTTCAAAACATGCTAAATTTAGCATAGGACTACAACTCTGGAGACCAGGGTTTGAATCCCGGGTTTCCCTTAGCAAACTGGGTGACCTCGGGCAAGTCACACTTTTGCAGCCTCAAGGTGGCAATGACAAACTCCCCTCTGAAGAGGCTTGCCAAGAAAACCCCATGGAAGGGATTTCTAAGGGTCAGCATAAGTTGGGAACCACTTGAAGACACGCAGCAGTATCTCTTAGTGTTTTGCTCCAAACACCCATCTTGGGGATTTTCTGAAGATAGGAGTCTCTGAGCTTCTGGTTCCTGCCTTGTTTTATGTCTTAGCAGGATTTCATCTATAGTTTTAGGCAAAGCAGATTTTAAAGACACCTTTGCAGTCCTGGGTGGTGATGCAACGCTGTCTTATAAGATCACTTTAAAAGTTATTTTGGGTGTTGTTAGAAACACTTTATATTTTAAAGAAGTTTATTGTGGCTTAAACATTTGTAGGGCAGGACTCATTTCATCCAGCTGTATTATATTTGAAATAGTGTGTACTATCCTGTATGTGAAATACTATACAAATGTTAAAGGTTAATAACTTTCAGTTCTGATTTCAACAATATCCACAGTCCGCCCTCCATATCCACGGATTCAAGCATCCACAGCTTGAAAATATTCAAAACAATTGTGAACGTTGCTTTTGTCCTTTTATACAAGCCATTTTACTGCCCCATTGTATATAGAGTGGGCCCTTGGTATCCACTGCGGTTTGGTTTCAGGACACAGACACCCTCCCCATGGATGTTCAGGTCCCATTAAATATAATGGATAGTCAAATAGTGTCTCTTCGATAAAATGGAAAAATCAATATTTGCTATTTGAAACATATATCCTTTTTGAATACTTCCAAGCCATGAATAGTGGAATCCATGGATAAAGAATCTGTGGATACAGAGGGCCAGCTGTAATAGGACTTGAGCATCTATAGATTTTGGTATCCATGGAGGGTCTTGGAACTAAACCCCAGCGGATATCAAGGGTGCTCTGTAAACATTGTTAAGTGCTTAAGAAACACTTAATGTGTTCCTCCCATTTTCCCAGCTGCATATTATCAGTTTTCAGACTACACTGTACAGTATAGTGAAATCTAAACTTACTGTATATGCTGTATGGGGGAAATCAGTAGAGTAATAGTGGCTTTATATAAATGCTCAGTTCACTATTTTTGCTCCCCCTAAATGTACATAAACATTGTTTCCCTGAGTCCCTAAAATATTAACATAGATTTATATTTGTATGCCTGTGTCAGAGCAGTTATGTTCATATTGTAACGGTTTTATTGGTCTGTAAACCGCTTTGATCTAAGGAAAAGTGGTATACAAATAATAAATTTTATTATTATTATATTGCTATGGCTGATGGATCTGTTTAATCATTCAATCTGTTCAGTGTTTCTTTGATTAGAGCACTACAGATTATGGCAAGTAGCATTCCCAAAACATGTTATTACACCATATTTTTTCTCCTTGCTTCTAACAATATAAAATAGGGTTTCTTCTTGTTTGCCTTTGGTCTTGTGCAGATGTGAACCTCATGATAAGATAGGATAAACAATTTTCACACATAGTCTTTGGATGACTAAGGCAAATAGTGTCCAGATACCAGAGACATTCATTTCTTACAGTGTCATTGTATCACACTCCCTACACTTCTAATGGTGATTGTTTATTTTTAGCATATGATCTGTTGGGTATACAAGTTTTTACTTGCTCCTAATACTTGGTTCTGAGCTATGGCCTGTTTAAAAGGCTAAAATAGGCTTGTCATTCATTTGAAGGTATCAGGAAATAGATCAGAATCAGAAAATCAAAATCAGAAAATGCTACAGTCCTTTCTCCACCAGGTTGGTATAGGATTGCTACTGAATCACTGTTTCTAACACAACAGAAGATGTATCAGTGTAATGAATATATGAAAGCTAGTGTGATGTAGTGGTGTGGCTGTTGGACTAGGACACAGGAAGACCTGAAGTTCGAATCCCTGTTCAGCCATGGGAACCCAGTGGGTGACCTTGGACAAGTCACTCTGCCTCAGAGGAAGACAAGAGCAACCTGTCTCTGAACAAATTCTGCCAAGAAAATCCCGTGATAGATTGAAAGGTCACATCTCCTTATATAAACCAAGTTGTGTACTGTATAGAGATCTGCGGGAAGGGCATTCTCTCAGCCCCACCACCCTCACAGGTGCAGTTGATGAGGACTCAGGGAAGAGCCTCCATGGCTGCTCCCAAGCTGTGTGGAAACCCCTTTCCACGGGAGGTCTAGGTGGCTCCCTCCCATCTTTCATTCCACTGGCAGGTGAAGACATTTTTATCTAGGCAGGCTTTTGAATTTTAGCTGGAGTTGCAGTGTGGGAGGTAGTGTATGCTCTCTCTCTCTCTCCCCCCCCCCATACATATATACATATACACAAACAATCTTTTAAGTATTTTAGTGTTTTAGCTGTTTTAATTTTTTAAATAATGTTTAATTCCTTTTTAACTTTTGTAAATTAATGTTTTAGTTGGATCTTTTTAAATTTTTGTAAGGACCTTGGAACCCATTTTGGAAGAAAGGCAGAATAGAAATTCAGTAAATAAATAAACAATAGATTCACCTTAGGGTTGCCAGAAGTCAGAAATGATGAAAATAATTTATATTCATGCTACATCATACTTTTATCAATAATAGGCTATTGGCAGCAGAACACTGGCAGGACATCACTAGCATAGGAAAGTGGATGGAGTTGAGAGCATGCTAAGGACCTAGTAGAGCTTAGTTCAGGTCCTGTGTGTTTCGCCCTTCTGCCAAGTTACAATATCTATAAAAGAATTAGTATCACCTAAGAAAATGTTCCCATTTAGTGTTTTTGTATGTGGTTTTTGCTGATGTGACTGCTGAGGATAACATCTGTATAAAACTCATTAACATGGTCTAGCAACTGCCTATACTGTATAATAAGATTATAGACTCATGTAGAATATTGATTAAGTGTCAGGAATTAGCCAGGAACTATCCAGGTCAGATTTGTGATCCATTTTACAAGACTATTGTAAGAATTACTGATGTATATGATATGCTGAACCATTCCTTTTGTCTGATTCAGTCTCAGCCATGAGACTTGTACACTTTGCAGATCAGCCATTGCCTCCAAGGCAACAAGGAGCAAAATCCTTCATTCCCTGTACTTAAGAGTCCCTGGCCAGAGACCAGTAAATAATTTAGCAACAATGAACCAAGCAGTTAGTTGCTAGATGCAGAATAATGCTCAACCATGCAAGCCATAAGGAGGTGTACTGTATGTATTTACAAGAAGGAAAAACTTAAGCAGAGAACCACCAGGCAGAAAATAAAGAAAACCATCTTGCCTGGTGCTGATGGAAATTGTAATACATGTACCAAAAACACCTCAAAGGAATAGGATCTTGGGACCAAAATAACAAGGTATGCCAATGAATATAAGATGTGCACATGAGAACTGGAACAAAGGGACTAAACTCATTTTCAAAGGAAAATTAATTGCAACTCAGATGGACCTTAATTTGCTAATCAGTCAGTGCAGCAGTCTAGACAATCTAGCATTTTGGTGTGTATGGTGCTGTATGAACTCAGATAAAGTCATATTCTCTCTGAACAACAGGTTTCTCATTAACCTTGAGATACACTAAACAAGATAGCACAGATGCTTCAAGAAAATTATACTTTGAAACTGGTCCAGAGGAAAAAAAACAGAAGAAACTTGATTCCTTACAGCTGTATAACTGTTTATCTTAATTTGTTATGCGTTCTCATCAGTTGATGTAGGAAAGAAAGAAAGAAAACATTTGGTAATGTTCCTGCAATGATATACATTGTATTCAGAACACATGTTTGAATATTTTGAAGATCTTTGATCTCTTGTCAAGGTAACTGCCTGAAGTCAACAGTAATTTGTGGCTTTTGAGATGTGGTTCCACTGTAACTTACTGTACATTATTCCTCACCATTGGCTAGGCTGACTAGGACTGATGGAAACCTCTGGAGAACAGCATTTCTCTGCCTTTGGCTCAGGGTCTCCCTTTCACAGACCTGTTACAATGGAAACTTCAGCTGGCAGGCTCTAATACTGCTGCAGGTTCAGCATCATGTCTAGGTCTAGGCTCCAGACCTGTCAACTGAAGGCCATTTCAGACTGTGGCTCTTAGTCCTCTCAGCCCTCTTCTTTTTGCCAGTAATGCACAGCTCTTTTGTCCCCAAGTTTTGTGTGTAAATCTTTACAGGGTCCCTTCTTTCTTCATTTCTCATAATTTCCCAAATCCAGATTTCCAGCCCACTATCTGTCATGTTCAACTTCCTTTTCTGGCAGTCCCTTACCAAGGATGTTGCAGTTTATAAGGTTCTTTCTCTGACTTGTCAGCTTACTGTCTCTTTTGTCCATTTCTTCAAGATTCATGTTTTTATATTTCCTTGCTGTTTCTTCCTTAGTTATATATAAATCTTTCTACAGATATCTTACCCCCAAGCTTCTTAGCCCTTGTAGAACTGCTTCAAAGATATGGAGCTCCACAGAGCTCCACAGTGAAAAGAAAAGTGCTGGCAAACAAAAAGTGAAACAAAATATGTAGTCTTTACTCTGCCACATAGATGTCCTTCTGTCAGTAGCGCCCATGTGAGGTTTTAATTCCAAGCAGACCAAGTAAGCACGAAGTTGGTAACTCCTGTTTCCTGGCTCATCCTATCTCCTTCTGCTCCAAGCAGAACAGTCACTACAGATCAAATCTCCAGCCTTCCTCCTTGATAGACACCAGACTGCATAAATACATAACAAAAGCAACAAAACAAAGGGACATTAGCTATAAGCAAGCACTTATGAAGTAATTGTAATTAGGAAGGGTTCTATACTCCCAACTAACCATTGTGTGATAATGTGCCTTCAAGTTGCCTGTCAAAGGTGGCACCATTAATTTCATAAGGTTTTCTTTCACAAGGAATACTCAGAGACGGTTTTGCCAGTTTCTTCCTTACCTAACCAAAAGTATAAATTTTGTTGTTGTTGTTAACTGCCCTTGAGTCAACTTGGACTCATGGCGACCCTGTGGATGAGACATCTTCAAGTCTCCCTGTCCTCCACTGCTCTGCTCATTTCCTGCAAATGCATGCCTATGACCTCCCTAATTGTGGTCCAAAACACATTGTAGAAATAATCCGGGTTGAGACTGCTTTAACTGCCCTGGCTCAGTGCTAGGGAATCCTGTGAATTGTTGTTTATTGTGGCACCAGAGATCTGTGACAGAGAAGCTAAATGTTTCACAAAACTACTGTTCCCAGAATTCCCTAGCATTGAGCCAGAGAAAGAGGTCTCCAATTGGATTATTTCTGCAGTGTGTTTTGGACCAGAGTCTAGCCATCTGGTGTGTGGTCTACCTTCCTACCCGCAACCTTTCCCGGCAATATTGTATTTTCCAGTGAGCTGTGCCTTCTCGTGATGTGGCCAAAGTATCACAGGCTCAATTTAATCCTCTTGGCCTCCAGCGGCATTTCTGGCCTGATCCATTCAGGGACCCATTTGTTTTGTCTTTCTGGCTGTCCACAGTATCCTCAGCAGTCTTCTCCAGTACCACATCCCAAATGAGTTGATTTTGTTTTTCTCTGCTTTTTTCACAGTCCAGCTCTCATATCAATACATAGTGATTGGGAATACTATGACCTAGACAATTCTAACACTTAGCTGTTTTGTTCTATATCTTTAGGATCTTCACTAGCTCTGTCCCATTCCTAATCTTATCTCTTAACTGCAGTCTCTATTCTGGGCGATGTTTGATCCTAGGTACAATAAATCTTTGACTATTTCAATTTCTTCATTGTCTGGTTCGCATTTATGTATCTCCTCTGTGGTTATTATTTTTGTTTTCTTTATGTTCAGCAGCAGCCCTGCCTTTTCACTTTCTTCCTTGACCTTCCATAGTAATTGTTCCTAATCTATGATGCTTTCCATTAGTAGTAGGGTGTTATCCACATATCTTAGATGGTTGATATACCTTCCTCCTGTCTTCACTCCTCCTTCTGAGTCTAGCCCTGCTCTTGGGGGCTTAATTTAGTTGATTAGACAACTGTTTCTCATCAAATAAAACAGTTAAGATATTGTGGGAATTGACTGTTCTGTCAGTGGTTGCATTTCATTTGGGTTACATTTAGTCATCTGGAAACATATTCAGGTGTAGTCGTGCTGGTCATATAGCAAAGTACAATAACATTCAAAATCCACAAAAGAGTTATACCTTTATTCAGCAAACTTGCTTGTCACCTGTTTTATTGCACAGCTGGCAAGGAATAAATGGAGCCACCACACTTCATCTGACTTGAAATTAATGTTCACTCTTGATTCCCACTAACCTACCCACCCGCTCACCCCGGCCAAGTAATTGCCTGTCATGAGAAGGTGGGGGAGAGACTATCCTTTCAAAGATAGCTTAATTAGCAACCCAGTGACAATGTTGGATTTCCTGCAGTAGAGACTGTAGTGCTGGATATTGGAGTCTGATCTGCTCCATATCTCAGTAAGATGGGAAGTAAAAAAAGGCAAGGAGAACAAGGACTTACCATGTCCCATTTTACTGATTCCCCATCTAGTGGACCCAGAGTGATAGCCCAGACCGAATATGGCTAGAGAGCCCAAGCTGTAGAAATTGTATGTTAGATGGGTATGTTTTTCACTTACGAACTTGGTGAGGTTTTCAGGAGCAAATGATCTGAAATTCTTTGAGGTGTGGATATACAATTGATGATAGTCAGTGAAGCTTGATATGATTTTGCCCTTTTGCCCTTCTGACTTTTGTTCCAATAATTGTACTGTTTTGTTTATACTGTTATCTTAGTATTTATATTTTTTATTATATTTTATACTGCTCAATGACTGAATAAATGATTGATTGATTGATTGAGCAGGAGATGGATGTGATGTATGACTTTCAGTTTTTCAATATTTAATCTTTCATTGAGTGCTCATTGTGCTAAGATCTACACACAGTAATAGAACACAGTCTTACTGGGCAAAGGATAAGGACAGGTTGCTTACCTGTAACAGTATTTCTTCGAGTGGTCATCTGCGAATACATACAAATGGGTTTCACTGCGCCTGCGCAGTGCTGTTCGGCAGAATAGAAGCCAAGGTTACCATCTGGAATCGGCGGTATTCAAGGAAAAAGTTCAGCTCCCTCAAGTCCAAAATGGACCTGATGCCCCCATCTGACTTCGGTACCGTGAAGTACCTGGAGAAAAAGGCCCTGGAGCATTGCTCAGGTGGTAAGGGGGGGATTGCCCCCTTGTCCAGCAAAGTGCGCACTTCGTTGAGAAGGGTGTCCGAGAGGTGAGTGGACATGAAGGCTCCGGTTGGGGGGAGCTCTTGGAACTCGAGGGCATAGCCCCTACAGACGATGTTGAGGACCCACGAGTCCGATGTAATGGAGGCCCAGGTGGTGACAGAGGGCCTCAAAATGTCCAAAAAGAAAAGGGAAGGAGAGACGAAGCGCGCTGCAACCCTTCAGGCTCTCTTCTTCCCCTGGTCGGTATCCTGCTGGCGGGACTTTCGGTACCGGGGAGGAAAGTTTCGGCGGCCAGAGGACGAGGAAGACTGAGAGGGGTAACGGCGCCTCTGGGGTCCCTGTTGTTGGGGCTGACGGTCTTGCTGGAAGGTCCCCTGTGACTGACCTTGGGGCTGCCACGGACGTTGCCTCTTCCTAAAGGGCGAGATGGAGGACGACATCCCGTGCTTCTTCGCCGCCGCCTTCATCCTGAACTTTCTGTTCAGGCGTTCGTTGGTCTCGGCGTGGAAGAGGCCAGACCCATCCAATGGCATGTCCTCAATGGCCGCCCTCACGCTGGAGTTGAAGTCGGACCCCCGAAGCCACGCATGCCAGCGGAGAGCCATCGACGCCAACATGGTCTGTCCAACGCAGTCTGCCATGTTTCTGGAGGCGGTGATGAGCCAGCTGCCGATGGAGTGGGCCTCATCTCGGATCTCGACGAGACGCCTCTGGACCTCGTCCGGGACATCAGGGACAAGCGGCGAGATTCCCTCCATGAGGGTTTCGATGTAGGCCCCCATGCAAGCGTTGTAGTTGATGGCTTTAACCGCGAGGGCCGCAGCAGAGTAGGCCTTCTTGGCCAGGCCATCAACTTTTTTCGCCTCCTTGTCGATCGGTGAGGTCGCCTGTTTGGGGACGAAACCCTGTTAGGCCCCCTCCACAATCGCCGAGTTAGGCTTTGGATGGTCGGTCAGCCACGCGCAGCTTGAAGGGGCGATCCAATAAAGGGACTCGATCCTCCGTGACGACCCCACCAGATAAGCAGGAGCATCCCAAGACCTGCGGACAATGGTCTCGAGGGACGGTAACAGCGGGATGGATGGTGGGGTGGGGACCCGACCATGGGCGCATCGCTCCACCGGATCCTGGGCCTGTTCGTCGGGGAAGGAGAGCTCGATGTCCAGGGCTCTGGCCATTTTGATGATGTGCTCATTAAACGAACGCAGATCATCGATCAGCGAAGACGGCTCAGGATGATGCATCCGCTGAGGAGACGCTTGAATGGAGGTGTCATCTTCGCCAGAAGGATCCACCGCCGGTGACAAAGGCTCCTCATCAGAGTCGGAGCTTGATGAGAGCTGAACATCAGGCGCCCGGACTCGAGACACGGGATGGGATGGAATCTGGAGGGCAGGCAACTCCGTCTCGGGACGAGCTGCGGAACAGGAGGAAACATCAGGCTTCGACGTCGTTGGATGCGAAGTCTGGGGCTTCTCCTTCCGAGGGGCTACAGGATGCGGGTTCAGCTGAGTGAACTTGCGGAAGGCGGTCTCCCTCGGTACCGACATGTAATACCTCCCCGTCTCGGAGTCGTAAAACATGTCGGTGCCCTCGTCCAGCGGCTGGTTGTCGTCATCAGAGGGCTCGTTATCTTCCGAATGGAGGGAGAGAGGGGGAGATTGCTCCCTTACGACTCCGACGGCCTCCGCATCGGGATGGACGAAGTCGACCGTGGCTGGCAACGGGGTATCCAGCAGAGGAGCCGCATCCAGAGCAGAGGACCTGTCCAGACGAGATGAGACGGGCACAGGAGAACGAGCCTTTTTGGTCGGGGAGCGAGTCTTCTTCTCCGGAGCACGAGACTTGCGAGACGAGCTCTCCTTTCCCTTAGAGGAAGTCGAATCTCCACTCTGGTCATGGCTGGATTTCGACTTCTTCGCGCCCAAGTCCCCCCGGGACTCCTTGGAGTGCCGCTTCTTGGACGGGCAGGGCGTCTCGTCAAGAGGGAAGAAGGGGTTGTCCGGCAGATCGGAGAGGACTACCGCAGTTGGCGTGGGGGGCTTAGGTGACTTGCCCTTGTCAGCCACGGCCTTCTTCGGAGCCACCAGCATCCCCGCCTCGGTCAGCTCAGCGGCATGTCAGGACGGCTTCGACTTGGAGGGTGGCACCGGTACGGCCAAGGCCTCCGCCTCCGAACGGTCCCTCGGTCGCGAGCCCTCCGGAGACAGCTCCCTTCCGGACTTAGCCCTGGGCTTGGAACCCTCAGGCCCCGGAGTTTTCTGGGGGCGCTTGGAGGGCTTGTTGGTGGCACTGGGTCTCTGGGAACCACAGGCCACATCAGTGGTGGAAGAAAACTCTGCCATCGGCAGGGCAGACACCACACTAGACACGCTGGCTCGGGAAGAAGACGCCGGCGGTGCAGCAGAAGGGGCCGATGACGGACGAGAGCCACCCTCCTGGACCTTCCCCAGAGCGATGGCCAAAGTCAATCGGGACTCACGGTTCTTACGAGCCTGCGAGGAGAGCGACTTGCAAAGTGAACAGGCCTTCGGGTCGTGGTCCTTGCCCAAGCAGAGGAGGCAGGAGGAGTGAGGGTCCTGAACGGGCACCTTGCCCCCGCACACGTCGCACTTCTTGAAGGGTGCAGGCATCCTTCCAAAGTCGTCAAGTTGAGAGGAGAATCCAAAAACGAGGTCAATCAAGCCGAGAGTTACCGGGGCGGGAGAAAGAGAATGGTCAAGAGACGGTCCGAGGTCAAAAGTGAAAGTGATTCCAAGCAAGCAAGAGCAAGCGAAAGTTCCCTGAAGCAGCTAACGCGGCGGAAGAAAGGAACTGGGGAAAGAGCGGGAAGGCAGGGGCCTTATAACGGGTGGACGGAGTTACTGCCAAAAAGTCTCTATATGTTGCAAAGTAAACTTTGCCCAGTGATTCCAGAAGTTTCCGAACAGCACTGCGCAGGCGCAGTGAAACCCATTTGTATGATTCGCAGAGACCACGAAGAAGAAACAGAGTATTCATTCTAGGTCTTGTGATTTTATTGTGGCCTTTCTTGCTTCCATTTGGAGGATTATATAGTAGTGCTGTGTTGTGTCTACTTTTATTCCAAAGAACTCCTATTAATTTTATTAGAGAAATGATGTGAAGAAAGCCAGTTTCATTCTATTCTTTCAGAGGTTTCCACTTTCTAAAATGAAATGGATCCCAGGGTGCAAACATTCATTAAGTTAGCTTCATTTTAATGTCTTCAAGGCTAAAGAGGCTCATTAATAGGACTTAGGTTTATGGGAACCTGCTTCATCTAGAAAATAAGAAATGTCTCCATTCAGCAAGTGGTTGGTCAGTGGGAGCACATGGATTGCTAAGGGCTTTTGAATATTAAAACTTGGGGCTGGAGTTAGTCTGTTTGCTTTACCATACTTCTTGCCTTGTTTTTATTCTGTACTTTATAGCTTGCTTTTTTGTTGTGGATGTTTGTTTTGAAGCCCATCTCAGTACATAAGGGGTAGGATTAGAGATAATTGCTATTCCATGTTTGTGCATTCCCAAATGTTACTTTGGTCTTCCATGTAGTTTGTTCCTATTTACATTTTTGCTTGTAAATAGATTCTACACCTACACAAGCCCTTATGTAAGACCCAGTGTGGTGTGATGGTTTGAGTGTTGGACAACAGTTCTAGAGACCAGGGTTGGAATCCCCACTTGGCCCTGAAAACCCACTGGGTGCCCTTAGACAAGTCACACTCTGTCAGCCTCAGAGGAAGGCAAAGGCAAACCTCCTCTGAACAAATGTTGCCAAGAAAACCTTGTGGTAGGTTCCCCTTAGGGTCACCATGAGTTGGAAACAATTGAAGGCACACAGTAACTCAGCTCTTGGCAAATATACATGTATCCATTGAAAATGGCTCATTGATGTTTCATAGTGGCCTTAAATTCTTAAGCACCCAGAAAGATTTACAAACATTTTCAGTTTGCCTGTACCAAGTTTAATAAATCAGTGTCCAGTATTTCTGATGCTGATTTATCTTATATTCAGAATGCTCGTATTGGATATGGTTCATTAAGGTCATGAAACTGCTTTATGTTTCTAACTGTATTATTCAAATTGTCAGTGTAATTGTATATGATCATTAATTTCAGAATGGCCAGAGTTTCCTTGTGTTGGATGAACAAAGATTTGCCAAAGAGATTCTTCCAAAGTACTTCAAGCACAACAACATGGCAAGCTTTGTGAGACAACTAAATATGTGTGAGTTCGATAATAATACGCAGAATTGCTTCCAAGATTATATTCTTAATTTATAACACCAAACCTTCAATTTAATTTAGTGCACAGGTGGTCTTTTTGTCAGCAGTACATTTTACTTTACTTGATAGTCTGAGTGCAGATAGTGTTGTATGGTGTACAGCTGCAGTCCTTGGCTGAAGCAGTATACAAGGGAAGCAAAAGTAAATGTTCTGCATATTTTGAGTGATCAGTGTGTTTTGAATCTCCCAAAACAAAAAAAACGAAGAAAATGCTGAGAATGGATTTCATTGACGGGTTTAATTCTTACAGCTACAGGTCTGCATGAACATATAATTTGTGTGAGCTTCAGTCATGTCTGTCATCTAAGAATTTTGTTCTATAAATGTATAAACTGAGAATGGAATCAAAGATGTGATGGTTGATGGGAGTGAATCTCATTATGTTAATGACTAACAGTGGACACAAAGGTAACAAGAAAATCTAATGGATTCAAACTGGGTCCAGTTTTTGAGCCTCTGTCCAGTTAAAAGATATCCTTTTGATAAATCTCTTACTTATAGAAAGATAGAAAAGCTATCTTGCTGTAAAAACTTTGTAATTGTTCACTTTACTGTTTGTGGCTTGTAGGCTTCAGTATTCTAGTAGGTTTTTGCATATTGTTTGTTTGTCCTTTTCAGATGGCTTTCGTAAAGTAGTTCATGTTGACTCGGGTATTGTTAAACTGGAAAGGGATGGTCCTGTTGAGTTTCAACATCCCTACTTCAAGCAAGGACGGGAAGACTTACTGGAGCACATTAAAAGAAAGGCAAGTGAGAGGTTTTGTAGAACCTGTCCAAAGTATTGTTGAAGTTAACATCTGATAGTATTTTTGTTTCTGTGTTCTTAAGATTTCATTTCAGTTTGTAGTCTGGTAACTTGTTAATAGTTTAAAGAAATAAGATGTCAGTTCCATTTTAAAACACTTATTCCTGATGTTAATTTTTATAGGTTTCTTCTTCAAGGCCTGAAGAAAATAAAATTCGTCAGGAGGACTTGTCTAAAATCATAAGTAGTGCACAGAAGGTTCAAATTAAACAAGAGACCATTGAATGTAGGCTCTCTGCTTTGAAGAGGTAAATATTGTGAGAATGTATGCAGTCTAATGTGATTTTCAGAAGCAGAGGACAGTATTTTAATAGGGAAAGCTAGCAACATTTAGATTTCCAAGTCCAAAGTTTCTTGCTTTGTCCTAAAACTGTCAGTCGCATTACTGGTTGTTAATACCACTTCACAGCTACATTTGCAAGTATTTTATTGTGTTAACTATTATAAATCATTACACTGACTGTAAACATTTTGAAACAGAGAGAATGAATCTCTTTGGAGGGAAGTATCAGAACTGAGAGCAAAACATCTGCAACAACAACAAGTTATTCGAAAGGTAATTATGTAACTCCTATTTTGGGTCATTTATAATTTTAAAAAATAATTAAAATCCTTTTATTATGCAGTTCAAAATTGGGGATGAGGAGCACATGTGAACTTGCACTGCCTAGTGTTAAGTAGTAAACTTCGATTATTGTAAACATGGCTATGTCTCCAGTATAGACTAGTAGTTTAAATAGTATAGCAGCACCTACACAAGGTAAATGCAAAAAGCCAAGCTTCCTCAGAACTAGTTTACCTTTTCCTGTGCTGACTTTAATGGGGACTGAGGGAGAGCTCATATTTGTTGAGCACATGGTAATAATGGAACTGTACATAAGTAACTGATATACCTAAGTTTGTTATATATACACAATTGTGTATGATAAGAAACTACCACGTGGCCATTGGTATCGTAGAGATCATGGCCATCATATGAAGAGTCGTTCGATGTCTAACTCTACCGATTGGTCTTATTACTTCTGTGGAAGCTCTCTGGCCTTCTACAGTCACAGGATTGTGAGATCCCTCATACTTATCACTGCATCTCATTTTATTTGATATTTATCCACTTAGAGAATCTGTAACATTTGTTATAGCTAATTTCCTTCTGTTTTAATAAAACCAAATGCCAGAGTTGTTATTATCATTTATTTGTATAGTGCCATGAGTTTACATGTAATTTACATATGATGAACTTGCAGTGTTCATACAGGTGTAATATAGTTAACAAACTAGATAGGCTCCTGGGCATTACTTCTTTAACAGAAAATTTGGTACAATTCTCCCCCCCCCCCCCCCCCAGAAATGCTCTCAGAGCAGCTTAGAAATTGTTAAACAGTTCCCTGCCCTCAGGCTTACAATCTAAAAAGACATGACGCAAAAGGAGAAGGGAATGGCAGTGGGGAAGGGGACCAAGTCCAGCGGTTCTTCTCTCCCCATAAAAAGAACAGGGATGGGTTCCTGAGTCACAAAAGAAAATAGCAGTTGCTTGTTTTAGCAAATTAAGTTTGCATTTAAAACTTAAATTATGCGCATATTAAATGAAGCAACCAGGTCAAGTAAAATGATTGGAACTTTCTGGAGACCCTTTCAAACTTTCTTCCAAAAGGCAGGCTGGAATGATTTTTTTTCTTTCCTTCATTTTAGTGGCCAAACTTGCTGATCGAGCCTTTTTTAATGGGGGTGGGAAGGGGGTGAGGTGGCTCTCCACTTTTCTTTTGTCCATGCATGCTCAGTAAGAGATTGTGGAAAGAGCTGTTGTTTATCTTAGCACTTGTAGGCAGGCCATACATAGCTACATTAGGACTGTCTAGAATAGAATCCCATGCTTTCCCACCTCAAGCTTTATTGCATATTTACTGAAGGCATGCTGCTGCAACCTGACACTAAACGTCTGTGTTTCTCTAGCCAACTCAGTGCTGTTGCTGCTAAAAAGTTACCAGTGAACAGAAAATAAGGAAGGAAAGTTGGGAGCTGGGTGGACATAAACTGTAAAAAAGCACTTTTTTGTGAGAGATTTAGTCAACTGAGGACTACCTGTGTTTAAGACTGTAGTCTGAGGCAAATTTCTGTTTTTCTTTGCAGATTGTACAGTTCATTGTTACCCTTGTTCAAAATAACCAGCTTGTGAGTCTCAAACGCAAACGGTAAATATGTTGTTGAGAATTTTGGTAATGTAAAACAGTTTTGTTTCTTGAGAGGTATTATTTAAAAACTTAATTCAAATCTTTATTTTTATATTTCTTTTCTGATTTAGTCCATTACTTCTGAATACAAATGGAACTGCCAAGGCCAATGTATTCCAGCAGATAATCAAAGAACCGACAGAAAATAAACACCATGTGAGTTAGTTCTGTAATATACTTACCAAAGTTAGGGCTGAAACAGATGGCCCTTTTGCATCGCCGTCCAAGTGGCTTTGGAGCACGGCATTCATGCACCGCATGTCCTGAAGCTGTTTTGGCCATTTACATGTGGCAGCTTCAAGGTGCACCGGCAGCACAGCAATTATACGCCACTGGAGCATCTTAAAGCCAGCTTCCAGCTGCAGCAGAGCGGGAAAAGACGGCTTTTTGCCAGCCAAAAAGAAGCAACCATTTGCTTCTCCTTTTTCAGCTGGGGAAAAGGTGGATTGGGGCTGTGATGTGCGTTCACCTTGGACCCAATCTGTGTTCAGAAGAGGCGGCTTCAAGCCGCCCCTTCCACCAGTCTGTTTCTCCCCTTAGTGAAGGGTGTGAATACCATGTTAGAGAGAGAGATTAAGAAATGTAAGATGATAACATGGAGAAACTACATCATTCAGCATTGTAATGGTATTTGTGGTAGGAGGAGGACTACAGTGGCTTATATTACGTTACTCCTGACTAGAGTAGATCCATTCAGTCAGTGGAACATATCTTTGTGTTTACTCACCATTCAACAATTGATTTGAATGAGTTGTGACTAACCAACAAGATGCAAGCCAATGAGTGCAGTTCTAAATAAAAGACTTAGAGTCAATTGGTACATATACTTCTGAAAAAGAAAATGTTTCCTTACTATGATTTCCTTACTATAATAGGTTGAACCCACAGAAGCCCTCTGTATTTTGTTACAGTGATACTCTTGTTGTGTAATTGCTAGGGAAGAACACCAAACATACTTCACTCCTATCCACCACCACCTCCAGCTACAACACAATATGTTACAGCTATGTGTAACCCATTTTAATTCCTCATAACAGTAGTTGTGGGATTATATGTATATTCATATACATATTCAAAGAGCTGCTGCCAGGCTATTAACAGGGGCAGATTACAGAAACCATACAACACCCCTGTTGAAACAGCTTCATTGGCTGCCAGTTTGTTTCCGGGCACAATTCAAGGTCCTGGTTATTACCTACAAATCTCTACATGGCTCAGGTCCACGCTATTTGGCAGACCGTTTCTCCTGGTATGAACTGGTCCGGACGCTAAGATCCTCTGGGGAAGCCCTTCTCTCTGTCCCAACATCATCACAAACACGGTTGGTGGGGAAACGAGAGAGGGCCTTCTCAATGCCTGCCCCTAAACTCTGGAACTCCCTGCCCAGGGTGGTCAGAATGGCTCCCTCCTTGATGGCCTTCTGCCAGCAGGTGAAGACCTACCTGTTCACACAGGCATTTAGGGAATTACTATAAAGACAGGCTGGGATGTTCGATGTTGGACCAGTTTAAAAATTCTGTTCAATGTACTTTTTATTTTATTGTCCTTTTTTTTAAATACTGTGAAGCCAGTCTGAGTCCCAGTCCTGGGAAAAGAGCGGGATACAAACAAGCAAATAAATAAATAAATAAATAAAATTCATGAATGTCTTTGTGAATGAAAGTTCATGAGAAAACCACATTTTCCTTCTAATGTTTGTCTAGTTCGCATATCAAAATATCTTAACTTTTAGTAAGTCCAACTCAAATCCATTTTAGCTTCAGGTTATTAAGTTTAGTATCTTGTAATTTTGATCTACTCTGAGGGTCTCTTTTTCAAAAAAAAAACCTTCATTATGAAAAGATTTCTTTTCTTGCAGCTTGTAAATGGGCAAGTACCACACAACAGAACCGATGGCTTAAATCAGAGGGAACAGTTGTCTGATGATATCATTATTTATGATATCACAGATGATGATATCAGTGATGATGAAAACGCTCCAGTTACTCCAGAAACCAGTGAGGACACTGCTTCAGATTCCAAGTAAGGTCTTTCTTTAGGTTATGTATTAATGTACTTAAAGTTACTGTACTGCATCTACTACGCCTCAGTGGTTGTTCAAGATAGACATTTGTTAACAGGTTATTTAGAATCATAAAATAATAGAGTTAGAAGAGACCACAAGGGCCATCCAGTCCAACCCCCTGCCATGCAGGAAATCTCAATCAAAGCATACCTGACAGATGGCCATCCAACCTCTGTTTAAAGACCTCTAAGGAGGAAGATTCCACCACACTCCAAGGGAATGTGTTCCACTGTCAAACAGCCCTTCCTGTCAGGAAGTTATTCCTAATGTTGAGGTGGAATCTCTTTTCCTGTAGCTTGCATCCATTGTTCCAGGTCCTAGTCTCTGGAGCAGCAGAAAACAAGCTGGCTGCCTCCTCAATATTACACCTCGACACCTGGATGAACGAGACTACATGCGAAAGGGATCTGGGAGTCCAAGTAGACCACAAGTTGAACATGAGTCAACAGTGCGATGTGGCAGCTAGCAAGGCCAATGCGATTTTAGGCTGCATCAATAGAAGTATAATGTCTAGATCAAGGGAAGTAATAGTGCCACTCTATTCTGCTCTGGTCAGCCGCACCTGGAATATTGCGTCCAGTTCTTGGCACAACAATTTAAAAAGGATGTTGAGAAACGAGCTTGTCCAAAGGAAGGCGACTAAAATGGTGAAGGGTCTGGAAACATGCCCTATGAGGAACGACTTAGGCTGCTGGGGATGTTTAGCCTGGAGAAGAGAAGATTAAGAGGTGATATGATAGCCCTGTATAAATACTTGAAGGGATGTCAAAGATGCTGTGGTGCAGCAGCATCACTGGGGTGTGTCTCGATGGTGCAGACCACACCGGGTGACACTCAAGAGGGGAGCAACACCCCGTTGCCTGCCCCTCCCCTCCTTGCTGTGCCCCATTTTTTCTCAGAGGAGAACCAGGCCATGGGAAGGAGCCAGGCTGAGTGCATGCATGCCCCCTGCACCTTCTTGTTGCAGTAAATGGAAGGGGATGGGGCTTCTGCAAGGAGGCCAGGCTCAACCTTGCCAAGTGCTTTCGCCTGTCCACACCTCCTTGCTGCAGCTTGGTTTTCCTCAGATGAAAGCCAGGCCGAGCACACATCTGCCCCTGCTGCTCATTGCTGCAGCTCAGTTTTCAGGGAAAACCAAACTACAGCAATGAAGGGCAAGAGGGCACACACACTTGGCCTGGCTTTCCCCTGTGGAAAACCAAGCTGTAGCAAGGAGCCTGGCCTCACCACCCCTCCTTTGTGGAAGCCCCACCCTTTCCACTTTTGAAGCCCTGCACCAGGTGCCACCAGAGACAGGCACGCTGCTGCTATAGCAATAGCAAGTACATTTTATAGTGTTTATCAATGCACTTAAGCACCCTATAAGTGGTTTAAAACATGTAAGCTAATTGCCCCCAACACTCTGGGTACTCATTTTAGCAATCTTGGAAGGATGCAAGGCTGAGTTGACCCTGGAGCCCCCAACTGGTATCAAACTCACAACCTTGTGACTATGAGTGAGTGGCTGCAGTACCAGCATTTAACCATTACTCCCTATGGTGTAGTGTTGGGTGAACTGAAAAATGTTTCAAATCTTCTATCAACTTTAAAAACAATTAGTTGAAAATCACTGTTCTTGATCTGAGTAATTATCTTTAACTGCTAAAGTAACACTGTATAAACGTTACATGATATATGTATTCACCCAGTCTGATCATCATCTCAGGAAGAATCTTAATGGAAAAAATTCAAATTGTTTTCTTCACTTAAGCTTCAGAAGAAAGGTCATGACTAGATGATCTAACTGTAATCTTCCATTTGTATTTCAGCTACAGTCCTGACATTGTAATAGTAGAAGATGACAATGAGGATGACTATGTGCCTGTAATTCAAGAAAATGCAAATGCTGAACCAGTCAATGTTACATCGCCTGATTCTGTCAGTCCTTCCATAGATGGTACAAGCCCATTAATGTCCAGTGCAGTTCAGTTAAACAGTCAATCAACTTTAACAGCAGAAGATCCAGTTTCAATGATGGACTCTATACTCAGTGAGACTGGAGTGATTTCACAGAATATCAATCTTCTTGGAAAGTTAGTTTCTTGAAATCATATTTACTACTTTTCCCCTTAATAGCTTGATTTTCAGTGGCATTTGTATTTGTATTTTTATTTTTAAATTGCACTTTGATGTATTGATTTCTGAAATGGGTATTCTCAATGGGATTCAGATGTGGCTTCAGTACTCATTGAGTTCTGAATTCCAGTAGGAATTGTGAAGGTCTTAAGTAACATCAGTTGTGTGGGCAATATACCATGGATCATTTGCAGAGGTTTAGAATCATTAGATGCCTGATACCTGTTAAATTTTGAATAGTCTTAGTGATTGTCCTCAGTTATACATGGTTGCATTTATATCCGGTCCTAAGTATTTTTTGTCTTAGCATCCTTTGAAAGAAAATACATGGCTTGGGCCTGTAAGATCTGAAGAGAACTGTTTCTCTTTTTAAAAGTATTTTTATTCAGCATTTATGTAGTATAATAGTAAATTATCCCATACCCACCCAAACAACATTCCATGATTCAAAGTATAATCAGTAAAACTACTATCAGTGTCCAAATACTGCTCATCATAATAGTTTCCAGAATGTCATGTGGTTCAACAGCAGGCCATGTCCAAAATTTATAAGTGCCATATATGTTATAAACAAATGCCATAAGTCTCAAAAGTGTCTTTGGCTATTTCATCTCTGGCAAGTTGGAATTTGTCTGTAATTTTCTCTAGTAATACAAGAGTCCAGATTGTCTAAGCAGCGATTAATGAATAAAGCTTTTAAGTTCTTCCATGTCCTTGCTATCTCTACCCTTGCTGCATGCAGTAAGGGAGATATAAGATCTTTAAATAGGGTATTTTCATTTTCTTTGTCATAAATTGATATAATCAGTAAAGTATTTTGAAAGTGCATATTCTGATTACTGTTAGTTACTTTGTTCATCCAATCAAGAAATTGAATTATTTTAGGGCAGCCAACCCACACATGTTCTAGTGTTATTCCAAATTATTACAGCATCTCCAACGTCTGTCTGACAAATTGTTACTTATTTCATGTAGTCTTATGAGGAAACAGTTAACAACTATATCTCACTTTAATTGTTTTATAAATCTTGTAGGCTAGTCCTTTAATTCTCTTTAGAGTGATCAAGGCAGTATGTCTCAAACATTGTAAGGGAGCACTGGTTGTACCTGTATCCTTATATAACCTAAAGGCAAACATGAGGGCTTGAAATTTGTTCAATGGCTTAGGGATCTATTCTTTCAATTTTTTATGATTAGTTGTCCTTCTGATACTGGTCTACCAGTTATAAACAGGTCTCCAAGCCCATATACATATGGTTACATTTATCACTGTGCTGAAATTTAGGATGTATCAAGAAGTGGCATGAAGGGGTTGAACAAATACGTTAACTTTGGTCTGGTGCAGATTGGCGCTTTGGACACGTAGTAAGGTTGCCTGGGGCGGAGTGTCCCCACGCCCCGCAACCCTACTATGTGACTGCGCTGTCATCATGGTGGCCTCCCATCTACATGGGGGCTGCCATGATGCTGGTGCCGCCACTGACCACCCAAACATAGTGCAGAGGAAATGGCGCCATGACGGCATCACTTCCTGGTTGCAGCGCCGCAACAAAGGAGCTGCTCTACCTTGAGGGCTGCGAGAATGAAGCCATGGGAAAAAAGGGCCGCCCATGGTTGCGCCTGTCTCCCTTGGCTGTGGCTGTCGTGGTGTCCTGGGGCATGAAGCCTTTTGGGACCACGGAAAAGCAGCATTTTGCCACTTCTCCATGGTCCTGAAAACCGCCGGGTTGGGGCCTCTGGGCTGCCGATGAGGCTGCCCTGTCCCCAACCTGGAGATAAAAGGGGAGGCTGGAGACCACCCCATAGGTAAACATGTCCAAACACCTCAGGCACAAAGAAATTCTGTAACTGGTTCAGTTTTGTTCCTGAAACTTAGTAGAAAGATAGATGCATCAGCTATACCTAAATGGCCATCCGTTTCCACTTGAACCTGGTCTGCTTTGGGCCACAGTGAGTACTGCTAATTAAATTGCCAAATAATATTTCTCTAAATTAGGAACCGAAAGCCAGCATGGTGTTGTGGTTTGAGTGTTGATCCAGGATACTTGGAGACCAGGGTTCAAACCTCTGCTTTTCCATGGAATCTCACTGGGTGATCTTGGGCAAGTCACATTCTCTCAGCCTCAGAGAGGGGCAGTGGCAAACTCTGAACAAATCATGCCAAGAAAACCTCATGATTGGTTCACCTTAGGGTTGTTGTAAGTCAGAAATGAATTGAAGGCGCACAACAAAATTGGGAATTTCAAGGCCTGCCATTTTAACTTGAAGACATTTTACCCCAGCTACAAATATGTTCTTTGCTGCCTGGCAATAAACTTTACAGTACTTGTTTGCCATTTTTTCAGATGTTTTGGTCCAGTGTTTAAGGGAACATTTTCATTAGGTGAAATGTAAGGTATCTAATATAGGAGTAGTTGAGGGACATACATGATATGACTTAGATTTGTTTCTGTTCTACAGAGGTGTCAGTACACAACACGTTTGTCTTCTCTTAAGCCTGAAGCAGTCGGGCCAAAAGCACCAGCTTCCAGCCATGTTGGGGGCGTGGCATTCATATGACGCACACTGTGAATGCAGTCGGATGGCACACCAGCGCCACGCCATCTGGAAAGAACTGGGCCCAATTCAGGACCGGTTGCCACAGTTCCAGCGTAGTTCTTTTGGTCCGTCTGCTTTGGGACATAGTGGATTTTCAGGCCGGAATGTTAATAGAAATCCTTCAAAATAATTTTAAGCTGCAGTTAAAATGCTGTTTTGGATAGCAAGGGAAAAACAAGGATATTGTTAGCATAAAGACTAATCTTGTGTTCCTTTTTTTTTATCATTGCACCCTTGAAAGAACTTTTTCTTGAGGTGAAAAGTTTGTATTGTTCAGAAAACAGAATTTCATGATGTCTTCTTACATTATTTTAAGGGTGGAACTCCTTGATTACCTTGAGAGCATTGATTGCAGTTTAGAAGATTTCCAGGCTATGCTTTCAGGACGGCAGTTCAGCATAGATCCAGATCTTCTGATTGATGTAAATATTCACAGTATTTTATTTTGGCTTTTCTTTCCTTCTTCACAAAGATTTTGTAAAGGGAAAATACACACTTGCATTTTCTTATTTAAAAATGGTTGTTCATTAGAGGTTCTGTATTAACAAATTCTAACTGAGGACATATGGCCTGTATCCAGTGCTTTCATTTTGCTGATAGAAGTAGCCCCATCAGTAGAACGTCTTCCCCCAGTTGCCCTTAGAATTTGCTCTGAAAGATTAATAGACTGGAGCTGCAGCTGCACTGCAGAAACAATTCAGTCTGACACCACTTTAACTGCCATGGCTCAATACTGTGGAATTCTGGGAATTTTGCCTTCCCTGATTTGAGAGTTTGTAGATTTTTGGTGTCCTGGAGACTGCAGGAAGATAGAAGAAAGTCCTTCTTCATTAGCAAAAATTTTAGTATCATGTTGAATTTAACCCTAAAGGTTCAGAAACATCCACTGAAACAGAAATTTGTACGTGAAGGTTTCTGTAGAGCATTTTTACTATAGAAATGTTCAAGCTCAAAATACCGGTTTGCAGTTTAAAAATCACCGGTTTCATATAAAGAGCACAGAATTTTAAATTCATGTATATTTTGTCTTGTTCAGCTTTTTTCAAGTTCCGTGCAGATGAGTCCTACAGGACATATCAATAGCACAAAAGTAAGTTTTAAACTAGTACAGCAATTGCAACTCTTGGTGGCCAGTTGTTCAGTTAGCAGATAGCATATCAGTATATTTTATTTGTCTTAATAAGGCTGAGATTTTACATTAAGATCTTGCAGTTTGACTGTTTGCATTTCCAAGCATTCCAGTACTGAAATTTTATGAACCAGTAAAAATGTGATGCACTTTCTACATTTTGATAGTCTTTGTTAGAGTTTCTACTAGCCTACTGTGGCAGAAACATTACAGATTAGCATGAGTTTGTTTTTTGGTTTTTTGCACTACAGAGTGTACTATTGAAAAAGAGGAAAAGACAGAAGCAGAGAACTGGTTAAAATTGGACAAAGAGTATTTGGATCATTTAATAACACTTGGCATGAATTTAGTCATGCTACTAGTCAAACTAGAATAGTAATTATTTAGTAGGTGTTGCCGGTATATAGGTATTTAGAATTTCAGTACTTCTGTACCTTAATTTTTGGATAGCATTCAGAAACCTGGCAGTTTTGTGCTAGATACATTACTGTTTTTTCTAGAGACACAGTCCATCTTATTTATTTTTAAAAGTCATTTCAGAATATTGTAACTGTTCCTAAACTTAATAAAAATGTTTAATATGTAGTCAAATTTGTATAATTATGCAATCTTTTCCTAGGTAGAAACAAAGGGAATTGAGACTATGAAGGCTAATGGTACTCAACAAACTACACAAGATGTGCCTAGCTGTAAGCCCAAAGCAGGTTAGTACATGAATAAATAGTAGTGTAAAGTATGCTAGATTGTGTATAATTCAGCATACATTAATTTTTAAAAATCTGTTCAGATATAAACATCATAAAATGGCTAACACAGTCTCTGTATTTCACATAAGTCTAAGTAGCAAATTGTATATCATAAGATGTCTTTTAAAAATCAGTTTTTTGTCAGAATAAACAAATGTCTTTGTGGGTGAGCTAGACAATTCCTTTTGATTTTCTTTGTTCTTCTATAGATAAACAACTCATTCAGTATACTGCCTTCCCTCTCCTTGCACTCCTTGATGGAAATCCAGGCTCAGCAGTGGAAAGTGCAAATGTGGCAACAGAACCAGGGTCATCTCTAAATAAACCATTGGAAGTGGATGAACTTCTGGAAAGCAATCTGGATCCGCAGCCAACCCAAAGCAAACTTGTTCGTCTAGAACCATTGACAGAAGCAGAAGCCAGTGAAGCTACATTATTTTATTTGTGTGAACTTGCTCCAGTGCCCATGGACACAGATATGCCGTTGTTAAACAACTAATGAGAGTTACAACAAACTATTTATTTAGGCTGTTTGGGATCGATCTTTTGTAAATGGCATTTTGTGAGAGCAACTAATGTGGAATCTAAAAACAGTTCACTTTTCCCCACCAAGTCAGTGGTTTAAACGTTTACCCAAACCATCAACAGTATATTCACACTAGTTCGTTACATTCTAGTGCTATCATAATTGGAATTATATGTATTCACAATATAGCAGGTAATGGGGATGCACTGTATTAACCACTTACGGTTTTTCTTGTTCACTTTTGGTCCTATGTATGACTGATACAAGTAATTCTGGATGGAGGTCATAGCACTCCAAAGTTTTATCTTCTGTACTTTGTTTTCTATTTTTACAACTTTGTTTAAATAAAACTGTTAAGGGACCAGAACAGAATTGATGGTTTGTTACTTACCTGTAATTGAGCTTTGGACTTCAGCTATTACATTACATTATAGGTATGGAAAATTCAAAACAAGATTCTACCTACAATATTATCTAGCGTCAGAGTTGGAACAGGCCTAAATGAGTCCTACAGGATCTCCAACTACAGCATCACCAGCAAGTAGATTTAACTGGAGAGTCAGCATTGAAAAGGGGGTTGGACCTGATGATTTTGAAATGTATGATTTTAGTAAATATTGTAGGCAGAATCATCAAACAACACTGTCCAATAAAAGAAACCCATGCACTACATTACTGCTAGTTTTGTACTTGTACAAAACATGAAAACACTGTCTCAGAAAATACTAGAGGGGCGAGTTGTGTTGATTGAAGAAATTCTAACTGTACCCCTTCTGGAAATGAGAATGACAATAAAAATTTAGCTCATGCTCCTGTCTTGTTTGGTACTAATCTCATTTCTAAAAGGTTGCACTATTTCAATAGAGATAACCATCCTTTTATATTTAACAGTGCTCTGTCAGATTACTGAGCTAAATGCCAGAATTATAGTTCCTATCCTGTTTCATCCCTTCCCTTTCCTCTCTAGATCAACAGAGGGGTATAGATATCACAGGCAGTGACACTCCAGTACTCTGAATGTATATGGTCTAGCTAGTGGATCAAACTTCACAATGACTACACAGTCAAACCAGGCTGAAATTTCCATCAAACCTCACTCATCTTTGACCCCCCACTAATGTTGTAGGTACAGCCTAGGAAAAATTAAGATTAAAGAGCCATGTTATGTGAATGTTTATTGATAAGATACAGCATACACACTTTCAAGTGACTAAATATTGAAGTTACCTCCACATTTCATTCATGATGATTTTAGCCTTTCAGCATATATTACAATGTTTTAACAGATGAGGGAAAATGAATATTAATAATCATAAAACACACATCTTAAGGAACGTTGAAATTAAAACAATTTTCTTATCCCATCTTGCCACTCCTTAGGTGGAGCAAGTTATATTTCCAGTTAAAGCAGCAAACAGAAATTTGCAAAGCACACTAAACTACAAAGCAGACCTAGTAGTTTCCAGGTATGCAGACAAAAGATTTTTCTGAGTGTAAATCCACTGCCGGCAATGGACACAAGGACTAGCAGAAGTATTAAATTACAATGAAAGTAAAAGACTGTCTAAATGCTTAGAGAAAAGTATCAGACTGCAAGTGTTCCAATTTAAAAAATCCAATATTGGCAATTTATTCAGAATGGTTTAAAAAGCAAGGCATAGCTATCTTTGACTTGCAAATGAAGCTAAGCAATCTTCACTCAAATAACATATTTGAGCCACAGTGGTGTATAAAAGCATGATTTTCTGTCCTCACTCATTCCTGCTAAAAATCTCTGGGTTCTCAAGCCAACTTTGCATGCACTCGCTATACTGCCAATTCCAGCAGTGTGCAAAAGAAGGTCATCTCAGGCCTCAATTCTACTTTCTTACAATTATCACTAGAACTAAATACTTTCAAGCGGTGATCAGGTAAAAATAGGAAGGCTTATAGTATCAAATGAATACAAAAATGAAAAATCTTAAGTACATGCACTATTAGCACAAAATTGTAGACTCCACTTGAAAAGCAAACCCAAGCAAAATGACAGCTAATATCCATTATTCAAATTCATGCAAGTTTCTCACAATTTCAAATACAGCCTTAAAGATGTAGTCCATTCGACATTCTTTTAGCAAAGGCCCTATGCTCAGACATGCCTAGAAGTATAGAAACTGGCTCTTTCAACAGCAGGGATGGGCAGGGTATATCTAGTCAAGCAAGCCCTTTTTTGTGTGCACACAGACCCACCTTTCCAGCTAAATCAAGAGCAGGCCACCTCCAGAATTCAGCAGCTCAAACTTGCTGTGGTTTAGTTTGCCACCAAAATCCAGTGGCAAACCACAGTTAGAGTAGTACTTTGGTGGGTGGTGGAATCCCCTCTGGGGCCATCATTTCTGCAGTGATTCAAAACTGAAAAGTAGAAAGATCAAAAGCCACTACCACTGCCAGCAGTTGGTTCTGCTGTCTATAGCCAGTTTTCTAAATGCCTGGGTCTAGATCTTTCAAGCCATGCTGTATGACAGGGACAAGAAAAACTGTGCTGCACAAATACAAAATTAAGGACTGCCCACCCAGCTCAGCCACAGCTACCCATCCCTGTTCTCCAGGATGCAAAAGGTTGTTGTGTTTAAATTCTCATACTATTCCCACTACCAACTGCATCAGACTCTCAATTAAAATATTCTTTTATTGATTTATTTAAAGTCAATGGCAGTGTCCATTGGATCACAAATACATTACTTCCCTCTATATTAGCCCAACCCCTTGCTCCACTACTGTCTTCTCTCCAACTATTGCTCGCTCCAACTAGGGGAATAAACTTGAGACTCCTTTGCTTCTGCACTGCTCATTCAGCAAAGTTCCCAGCTCCTACAGGTCAGATAAAGTTATCAAGACATCTACTATTCAATGGCGCACACATGAATGCAAAAGGTACATTATATTTTTTAGTATTCCATTCTAGAATAAAGCTATTATTATAACAAGAACACTGCAATGTAACAATTATTATTAAAACTGACTTCTGTAATCAAAGACAAACAGATTGGCAGAGACATTACTAGCTTACTTCCAACACTGTTTGTACCACCATCCTATCAGTTTATAATGTAAAATATTTGTCCCATTTACAGGCATTAAAATACTTTTTTGAGGAGGGGTTTTTCATTACAGTCGGCCCTTCTTATACACGGATTTTTTATACACGGATTTAAGCATACACGGTTTGAAAATGTGCCAAAAAAGTATAAATTTACCTTGATTTTCCATTTTTTCTAAGGGACACCATTTTGCTATGTCATTATATGTAATGGGACTTGAGCATACACGGATTTTGTTATACACGGGAGATCTTGGAACCAAACCCCAGCGTATAACAAGGGTCCACTGTATTATTAAGCTACTTCTCACTCACTCGGGTCAAGATGTAACAGTGCTCCAGTAAGATGTAGCAAGGCTGAGCCAGACATATGTGGGGATTATACTTTAGCATTCAAATGTGGCATTTCATGTCAAAGTTTTCCCCCCAGAAAGGACAGCACTCATCATGGACTTGGCTAAGGGGGAAAAAACCACTTTATTGCTCCTGGCACCACACTTTCTGCAGAGAAAGTGGAGGCAATATCCAACAGGTTGGTAAAATCAAATAGGTTTTAGCAATAGCAGCTTGATTTTTAGCCATCCGAAGGAAGAGAATGTATGGGTGGATCATGCCTTCCTCTGTTCAGTTGCTAAGAGAGAGGCAGTTACACAGTGCACATGCCAACAGCATGGCAGGTAGCTCTGTAGTTACCTCCTATAAAAGGAAAACATATCAATCCAATTTGCAATTGCTTCTCTCTGAAAGATCATCAACTGTAGTGGGGAAGTACTTTTTGTGAATTGTTTAATAAAAGAAAACATCTCATTTTTTTCTCAGTCGTAGCATACAGTAGCAGAGGCCAAAGCAGGTAAGAACTGCCAGCATCTGTGTGTGTCAATATGCAGAAATACATCCATCATGTGGAAAGCAGCAGCAGGGGACATTGTTTTAAATGTGTAAAAAGGTTCTATAGAAGGTAAACAAAGTCTCATTTACCCTCTGTTTTATTTTCTTTATCTCCTCTTTCCACGGCCCTTCCACTATTAAAGCCCAGCTGGAAGAAATAATAGTTGGAGAGAGAACAATAAGGAGATAAATGATTGAAAAATGTTTTGCACTCCTCATGCGCATACCTCTTTTGCTTTTTAAAATACATTATCTAAGAAACTCAGCAAACTGTGCTTAATGCATATTGGATAATATCTGCTACACTGGATAATTTTTGCTACAGAAAGCTTCTATCACTTGTAGAAACACCATTTTCAGCCTTGCAAAAGTGTCAAATGCAATATTGATCAATCACAGAAGTGCTTTTGTAAACTTTTACAACTTGATTAAACTAGATGTCACTTGTCCAAGTTATTCACTATCATTGGCACAATCTCTAGTGCAACATAAAATCACCAGTAGAAACTACCACCTCATGTATGTTTTCTATTAGTATTATGTTGCATGCAAGTCATGTATCCACTACTACCATATCTGTTTTGGCCCTGCATCTAGCATTCATTATCAAGCTCAACTAGAAAAAGAGTAATTGAAATGACAATATAATATGATCTAAAAGTAATCATGCAGAACTAAAACAGAATAAAATACACAGATACTAGACACATATATTTACAGTTACATCCTAGTACAGAATACTTTTAGCTTCAATAAGCAACAAAAAGTGGGCAAAGCTTATAGATGAGATGCCTGGCTTAGTCAAATTCACGGTTTGTAAGAACAAGTGGAGCCACCAGAGTCCACACGTAGAGCACAATACCAATCCAACTGGAAGAGATCTTCACCCAGACAGATGGCCATGTACTAGTCATTGATGCAGAAGCAGGATCAGGGCTAAAAAAGAGAGAAGGGGGAAACAAAATGTGTTCACTGGGTCATTTATGGATTAAGGAATTAGCTTTCTCCAAAACTACTGACTTAATTTTTCTCTCTCTTAAAAAAGGCTTATGGAAGTTGCCTCCAACTAATTTTCAGGAATCCCTTTCACTTCACCCTTCCATGACATAGCCTATTCCATTCAACAGATAACCTTTATCCTTGTAAGCCTGGCAGAGAGGGCTGGGATTACATTTCTTTTTAGGTGTCCAACCAGGGATGTAGCCAGGATTTTGGGAAGGGGGGGGGGGGGGTGTCCAAACAAAGTGCCCCCATTATAAAGGGGCTTGGGGGCGGCGGGGCCCCAGCATTCCCCATTCTTTTTTTGTGGGGGGGGGGGGGGGGCCCGGCCCCAAGACCCCCCCCCCCCCTTGGCTACTTCCCTGGTCCAACCCTTCAGTCCCTTCACTTGCCTTTCCATGCTCAACCTTTGGTGAGATAAGTACTGTCAGAACAAACCATGCTAACGATCTGTGAATCCCATACCTGTACCAGTTGGTCAGAGTCATCATGATGTAAAGCGAAGCAAGGAAAAGCATGAAGTGAAAGAAGGAGTAACTGTAAGTAACTCCGTCCCGCTCATTATCAACAGCACGATTGTAATCATCCCCATCATCAAGGGAGCCTTCACTCCTTGGAAGTCCATCCTCTATCAGTGTTGACTCATCGCTGGTCAGGGTCAGTTTATTTACTTGACTGTTATTAGATGACCGAATGCTGAAATCAGAAAAGTGAGCATTGTCATTAATGGCCAATTTGGATATTTTCTAAGAATTGAAAATTGTAAAAGCATTTCCAGATATTCTGCTCACCTTGAGTAGAGAACACAGAGTAAAAACAGGATTAGTCCTACAATTCCTTGAGCATCCCACCAGTGGACAAACTGGCCCTTACTTGGAGTGCTTGTGGAATTATAGCCAATTATGTTGAGCAAACTTGGGTTGCACTGTCGGTCTGGATGGATAGAGACAGAAGAAAATAGAAGTCAGGATGTCCTGTCCTACTCGAGAAATAGGTATTTCTTATGAAAGATGAATCTATACTTGGAAAATACAAATGCTGGGGGAAGGGAGGGGGATCCAAGTAAATATTAGATACACAACATTAAACAAATCTTCTAAGATTGTTGGGAAGAGGCTTGGAAAATTTATTAGTGAGTCTGGGGGGATGTTGTGAGTTGTAGCAGCCTCAGTGCAATCAGACACAGCTGAACTCTCCAGGAGAAACAATGAACACAGAGATGGGCAAAGTGTAGTCATTCCCATTTTTGCTCCCATAACCCCCCCCTTTTTTTTTTCAGTTAGAAAGGCAAATTACAACATAAACTAACTCACTGACTACAAAACATTTGGCATGTACGCATTTAGAGCATACATTTAGCCTGTGTGGCATTCAGAAGATTTGGCATGTATGCATTTGGAGCAATATACTATATCATGATGTAAGAGCAGACCTTCTCTGTTGTGATACCCTGGTTATGGAATGCCCTGCCCCTGGAGGCTTGACCACCACCAGCATCCTGACATGAAAGTAAAACATAACTTTTTATTAAAACCAGTGGGGCCTAATGGTTTATTCAGTCTGTACATACACATGGTTGTAAAACTGTTTTTTACTTGTTTGCTCCATTAAATTGAATGATCCAACTCTATGGTTCTATGATAGGCTTTCTGTTTGCTTAAATTAGTCCTTACTGTTTTGGTACACTTTCAGTCTGTATTGCTTTATTCTGTATTGCTTTACATTTTAAATCATTTATAACTGTTTCAGATGTTTACATTTATTGTACCTATATGACACCCTGGAATTCTATGAAGCCTCTCCCAAACAAATACTGACATAACCCCAGAGGGCATGGCGCTATTTTACAATTCCCTAGGCCTCAATTAGCTGGGGATCAAAATGTGGCAAAATTGAACCTCAGTCCCATGGGATGCATTAGGGGCATTTGGGAGCAAACAAAAATGTTGAAAAGCAATCAGAGCAAGAGGAGAGAGGGGGTTAGTCCTCTCAAGTCCTCTCACCCCAACAGCTACCAGACCCTACTATAAATAAATAGAACATGGAAGTGTTACAGTGATTATTACTTGAACTGTAATATGACCATGTCTTCCTATGAGAGGTTCTAGTTGCTAATGGTGGAAACTGGGTTGTGCACAATGCTCTGATTATCTCCTTAACAAGGGAAAAGAAAATCTTTTCCATTCAAAGGAGAGGAAAAGTTTGTCTCAAAAGGACACTTGGTTAATACCATTGTTTACAAACCACTGGGAGGGTTAAATAAGTAAGTAAGTAAGTAACAGTGATTCTCAACCTTAGGTCCTCCAAATATTTTGGACTTTAGCTTCCAGAATCTGCCACTACTGACCAGGCTGGTGCAGCTTCATGAAGCTTCATTTTACACCTTGTATTTTTTGTGAGATTCAAGCCATTGGTATGAAGTGCTAGGTTGGATAGCTTTCTTGTATACATTTTCTCAATCCTTATTCTTGTTTTTATGTATTTTTTATGTCCCCACGTTCTGTTCCTTTGTAAATAAGCTTGCCTGAAAGGTCTGTGTGTCTCTATTTTATCCTCACTATAGATCCAGTATCCAACTACTCAATCCATTGGTGGTATTTATTGGTTTCTGATCTGAGACACTGGAATAAAAGGGGCAGGATTTTGCCTCTTGTTGCACTAGATCCTAGGGATATCCTGTAAAGTCTGAGAGTCTCCTGTCACAGGCTGAATCAGACAGGCTGGAGCAGTGGCAGTCTATATTGGAGTGTTGTTTTACGTCCAGGGAGGTCACATGAAATCCCTTCACAAGGGGTCAGCTGAAAGCAAAAAGCAATTTGCGTTGCCCATTTCTGCAACTAACTCTCCTCTTTAGTAAAATCTAGCTGAGATGATTGGGCTTAGAATTCTAAACCTTATACCAAACTACGCCTGAGAAAAAAATAAGCAAATATATATTTACCTCACTTTTACACAGTTATGAAATCCTCTTACCTGGTTCATTAGTCATTGCTGCCCAAGTTAGATACATTGTATAAACTGTAATCACAGATGACTGCAACAAGCCAGATCGTGGTTGTGATTCCTATACACAGACGGAAAGCAAAACAATAAAGCAATAACTTGAGAAAAGGGTCAACGTTTTTACCAGATTTTTAACCAAATTTTGTTAAATGTAACCTCATACCTGGATTTTAGGCAAAATTGACATTATAGATGCTCCAATACACAGCAGCATATTGACACTGATGAATGCTTTGTTGTTAGAACAACCTTCTGGGTGAGTATAATAAACATAAAAGAGGACAACTGCCACCAGAGATAAAACATAGTTCAGAGCTGTGGCAGACAGCAAAGCTGTAATGAAGTAAACAAGAGTGGTTTCAGATTCTTTAGGCACATTTGAAGCAAGTTATACCAGTGTGCAGATCCCAGGGTTCAGCAGTGTCTTGTCTATGAAGTCGTGCAGAATAATATCATTACTAATGCCCAAGAAGAAATGGCAAAATGCCAATATTTCTTCACAATTAACATACACTCATCACATTCTCAACTGGGATGGGAACTCCCACACTGAGCATCCATTTTGTAGAAACAGCACTTCTACATTTAGTTAAGGCTGGATGGAGAACCAGGGGTGGGGAATTGAGATATGAAGCCGGGGGGGGGGGGGGGGGTAGGGAAAAATTAAAGAAGATTTTTTTTAAAAAAATTTCCTAAAGCCTTTTTCCTGGAAAAATTGGAGGGGGGAAAGGGGAATAAGAAACATTTTCTGATATAATGATTAATAAAAATTTTAGAACAAGATGTTCATATATTTACTTCCTCAAACCAAAAACTATTTCTAAAACCCATGTAACAGGAAAACGTTTATATAGAGATATATACACTGTCTAGCACAGTGGTGGCGAACCTATGGCACAGGTGCCAGAGGGGGCACTCAGAGCCTTCTGTGTGGGCATGCACACCGTTGCCCCAGCACAGAGTTTGCCAGAGTTAGTACCTAGAAAGCCAGAGGAATGTGGCACTTTGCAATAAATAAGTGGGTTTTGGGTTGCAGTTTGGGCACTCGATCTCTAAAAGGTTTGCCATCTCTGATCTAGCTACTGCAATTCCTGTCCTTCAGTTGTTTTCATGTTAATTAATGCTTTACATCTGTTTAACATTATGGAAGACTGAAGAAGAGACAATCATTTTCTCTTTCACTAATGTTGGTGGTTTCTCTGGTTTGTTTGTTTGTGTTGTTTTTCTTACTATTTCCCTGCTCCTAATAAATTGGCAACGTTGAAGAGGTTATTTAATGTCTAAGACCATGCAGTTCAATTTGTACAGGAGGGATGTTTTAAAGGGGGATTTTCATTTGTAACTGTACTTTTAATATACCAAACATGATAATTTTATTCCCCCAAAAAGTTGATATAACAGTACTATTTTATATATATAATACCATTTATGTTCCTGAAGTATCAAAGTTGGTTTTAGTTTTCAAAGGAAACATTTTTGTTTTGTTTTTTACATTTCATGTTTTTTCCCAATTATTCCCAATATTTCTAGGTTTTTTTTTCCTCCATAGCTTCAAGATTTCCAGGAATTTTACTT
The DNA here is from genome assembly GCF_019175285.1 of Sceloporus undulatus. Lineage (NCBI taxonomy): Eukaryota > Metazoa > Chordata > Lepidosauria > Squamata > Phrynosomatidae > Sceloporus > Sceloporus undulatus. Next base: position 102,485,693 of record NC_056522.1, on the reverse strand, counting down.
CTCTAGTGGGGAACCTGGGGGCTACTGCTGGCATGCTCCCATTCCCAGAGATACTCTTACATTCTATCCCTCATATACACAAACACCCTTCCCAGCCCTACCTCCTCAGATAATCTATGCTGATCAGGAGGATGGAAAGCTTTTCCTTACTCAGCGCAAAGACAGGTCTCCTTTCTCAGTACTGAGCAAGAAATTGGCCTGCAGCAGGTCAAAAATAAGCTCTTTCCTCTCTTTAGTGCTGGGGTAACCATTTCGAGAGATGGAGCCTGGGAGAGAAGTTTTGCAGTCCAGATTGGGAAGGGCTGTGTGCCATGAAGCCCATGGATCAGACGTACATTTAGAACATCAGAAGATTAGCACTGGGAGAGGTCTAGAAACAACAGAATTACAACATATTGCGGATTCAGGGAAGGAGAAAAGCGAGGGTATGCTTTCAGATGGGGGAGCAGGAGGGCAGATTATTCTCTCCTGCAAGTAATTCAGATAGGAAAAGCAGCAATAGTATTTGGAGTTCATTTTAAATGTAAGTATCACACATTTCAATTATACTGTTTAAAAATCCAGGCATACTAAAAAAATGAAAAAGAAAATGCATACCTGCATACCAGCATCTTGAGTTTCCTTCCTCCATTTTTTCAACCCAGGATTCATTCCAAGAATGGGCGAAGTCAATAAGTAAAACCAGCTGGATAAGAATGAAGCAGAAAGCACCAGCCATGCCTACATAAAACCATACTGAAGGGGGGGGGGGGGGAGAGAACATATTAATTTTTCATAGAAAATTGGTTTCTCAAGTTGAGATTTTTATTACTGTTTCAGTGCCAAAGTTTACTTTTTCTTTTTAAAACATGTAATTGGGAAAAAAGCAGGCAAATCTGTGCCCCCAGTGATTTTATCTAAAACCAATAATAGAAAAAATACACACAAAAGGGATGGAGATGCAGCTAAGAATGAAAGGATAAGCACTGGTAAAACAAGTTACACAGTCTTAGAATGAGTGAGAAACTTTATCTTTGAAATGAGTTAACTTTTGATGCAACCTTACCAGTTGTAAAGGGCCCCTCAGGAATAAAAAAAGCACCAACTGTAATTGCAACCGCTATGGCAAATTTAAAGAACCAGAACCTGGGGGAGGAGAGAAACACCAAGTTAGGTCATACCAATACTTAAAGCAACAGTATTCATAAATTTTAATTTATACATCTTGTACAGGAAATGGTAGAACACAACATCCCTGCAAACATTCAGGAGATGCCAATAAATGGGCCCTGGTTTTTGTTTTTTCCTATCAGAGTCTCTATATTCCAGTGACAACCTCAAAAAATGAAGGGAAATGGGAATTCAAATATCTCAGATAAGCTATGGATTCTACAGAATGACAGTCTTGGGCATTATCCTTAGCCACAGTTTCTCATTGGTAAAAAAAGGAACGTAGGGGCTGATCAGAATGGGAAAAAGGGGCGGCAAGACACTGCCCCTTTCTGCCCCAGATGGAAGCTGCAGAAACCAAACGCCGCGGCCTTCACGTGTGAGGATGACTTCCACACGGCACAGCACTGTTTGGCGCGCCCCATCTGTACAGGGGCATGCCAAGATGGCACTCAGGGTGCGCAGCAGGGTTGCTAAGCGTGTAAACGCTCAGCCCCTGTGAACCCCCAATTTGCACCTGTCTGTCAAACGCCCGTACTCTAGAAGAACTGTATGGATGAAGCAATTACACAACTTCCTAGAATGAAGGTGGTCTATAATTCTATTGATTTATTTTTTTAAAAAAGAGAAAAGTATTTATTGCCTTTTGCCCCCACTCCCAAGGAAATATAAATCTTAAAACCATTTAAAAACCACATTATCACCCAACAAATTAAGAACTGGAGAACAAACAATATTTGAAAACAGCATTTTTAATGTATTAGAAGAACTAATATATTTAAAAGTCCGCAGAAGCCATGAGAAAGAAACAGCACATCAGCACACCAGGCTGCAATCCAGAGTGAAACTCCAAGGCTGATCAGTTTCTTCTGCTTTAGCTTGTTATTGAAACCCAGCATTCAATCCCACAATAATTCACTTACTGTTTCAGGTTAAAATATCTATTAGACCGGTGTTTCATATCCATGTTATTTTCATACCTGGAACTACTCACAGCTTGAAAAGTTACTCTTTTGGACAACAACTTTCAGATTTCTCTATCTAGCAGTGCCCATGTTATATGGGAGATTCTGGAAGCTGCCATCAAAAAAGTAACAGTTCAAAACTCTAGCGATCCTCTGGTTTGCGCACAGAAGTTTTACTTCTAATTATAGAAAAGAATACATTCCTGGAATTTTTATCAGCTTGTTAGATCTTAAGTCTCTGTGTGGCAATCAGCACATAAAGAAATAATTGTGTGTGTTCTGAAACTCCTACCATGTTTATTTAAGAAATTCTAAGAGCTACTGTTTTAAGACTAGTCCAGATCCAACAGTGTTCTACTAATCCTCAAACAGGTTTGCACATTTTTAACCCTCTGTTTAAAATAACTGGAGGTACAGGGAGTATACCTGTATTTGTTTTATACCATTTCTAGTTCTCTTGCATAATTTCTGAGATGTTCTGGTTTGCTTCTCTACATGGTATCCTGTAAGTCATTGTTCCATAGATTTATTGAATCTATAGAAATATAATTGAATCCTTCTTAATTATAATTCATTTCCTCCTAATTAGTTTTACTCACTAACACAGCACACTTAATAGTTTTTAATTATCTTTCGTGGATGACCATCTCTTTCCTTGATGGTCAAATTTGGCCCCATCAGTGTACAGACAAAGTTGGGATACTGATTTCAATGTATGTTACCATCTATTTATGCTGAAATACTCAACTATGGCCAAATAGGAAGTTGACATTCCTCTCATATAATTTCTTGCATTTTAACATAACTGGTAAGAAAGTAATTTTAAAAAACCCACAATTGTGCCAAGACAATTCTGGTTGCAAGGGGAACAATCCAGATCTGACTTCCTATAACCTTTGAAGCAGAAAACCCAGTACTGTACTTATTTCAATAAGGTTAACAGCTTCATCCATTCGTTTTATGAGGTAATATCATCTCCATGGCCCTATCAACAGAGCTCTCTAAAGAAATACATGTGAACAAAAAATATGTACAAAGACATGCTGAAAGACATTTTCTGAGCTATATCAAGAATAGTATATTAACATTTATTTTCCGTAGAGGTTTCTCAAACACCTCTCTTTCTCTCTGGGTCCACACTGGAAACCTTCAGTAATCTCCCAAGCTCCCTAATCTGTGTCCTGGACAAAGCAGAACCAAGCCAGTTTGTACTTTCTTACAGAAAGATAGGTCCTACATTCATGATGCATTGTGAGCAGGCAGTGACCTTCCAACAGAAGCACAATACTTGTTTAATCTGGTTGTTTGATTAAGTAAGCAGTAGAAAATACAGATCAGGGACTGCACAGCTGAAGTAGTTCCTGAGCCATTCCTGACCCCTTCCAATTCTGATGATAACTATGCCCCCCCCCCCCAAAAAAAATTTGTATCTTCCAGAAGTGGTTTCAAATAATTTCATTCAGGACATTATTTAGTAGTAAAATTTTATAAATTAGCACAATAGGAGCTATTATATTCTGCAAGATGTTTAAACATTTGAGGCCTGTGTTAGCTCATTATTACCCGCATTAATGGGAGTTCTGAATGTGCTATCACATTCCAATATCAAGAATTTCCTTTTCACGAGATCTACTCGTAAAGGTTAAAAGTGTACAGCTACATGTTATACAATTGATTACTTTCTTCTTACCCATTGTGTACTGATGCCCTTGGATCACTGCTGCTCTTCACCTTGATCATCAATAAGGAAAACAAGAGGAAGAACATGGCCATACCAAAGCACACCCGATACACTGCTTTGTATCCCACTAGAACATCACAGTTCACATGGCCATCGCAAAACCCAGGAATCTGTAACAAATAGCATAAAAATATATTAACACATACTAATGAAGAATCCAGACCTTTATGTTGTAATGGCTATGATCTTTTCACTGTCTGTTCATCACCTGATATTTGTGGAGATGAGGGTCCTCCTGCATTCCATATAAAATATTAAATCAGCATATTAAACAGTTCCTTGCTGATTTCAAAAGCCACATATATGTCTAACTTGTTCATACTACAGTGGTACCTCGGGATACGAAATGCGCGGGTTACGAAATTTCCGGGATACGAAAAAGTTGGATTGGCAAAAACTGTTTCGGGTTACGAAATATTTTTCGGGTTACGAAATTCATTTCGGCGCGAAATTCAAATGCTATAGGCTTCCAGCGCTAACGGAAAGCTATTTCGGGTTACGAAATTATCGCGTTACGAAGGGAATGGCGGAACGAATTAATTTCGTAACCCGAGGCACCACTGTATTTGTCTCAGATCTGAACAAAGTTATTCAACAATACTGGACATTTTACCAGCATCTATTATGCTAATTATTTAAAAGAAGACTACACTCTCTGGTTAGAAAAGCTTTTCCTGGGCCTAAAACAGCCCAACAGTGAGGGAGGAGGGGAGCATGATAAAATTCCCCAAATGCTCCCTAGAAGACACAGTGTGAAGGGGGGGGGGGTAACACAGGTATATATGAAGCCTTCAGAAGTTTGTTGTGTAGCTCAGCAGATCTTGGGCAGTTGCCCACTCCTGTTACATAGATTTAAAGAATTTCCCAGGGTTTTATTAAACTAAAATGGCAGATAGTGGATATGAAGTTCTACAGCAGATGATTCTCTGGAACAGTTAAGGAAGACCAAGGAAATTCCAAACAACAGCACTTGTGCCAAGGAAATCAATGTTGTCATCTCCAGAGTAAACTGACCTTCTTCAGCTGTTCTTCCATTCCTGGCATTAGCATCACACATGCCACGCTCACTCCAAGAAGCAAAAAGAGTGCATATATCACTCTTGTTATAGTGGAGTTGTTTCCACTGGGGCAGCATCGACACAGCAAACATGGTGCACTGCCACATAAACATGGAATCTGATGAAAGAGAATTGGAGGGAAAAACATGAAAAGAAAATCACTCACATTAGACTTAACTGCAACGTTTAAGCATCTCAACCCCATACAAAAGATATTTTTCAGCAGCAAGTCCTATACTATTTCATTTGCTCTGACCATTATTTTGATGCACAAAGTTTCTGCATTAAACGTACACACATCTGAACAAAAGCTTACAGTTTTCCTGAGTCACCATTGTAACAAAACCAAAAGGAAGAAACAAATCCTCTGAAACAGCAGAGATGATGTCGCAATTCCGCTGCTCATGTGGCTTTGTGAATGCCCTTAAGTACAGTAAAGAAAGCCAACATACCACTTTTAAGAAGCTGTTAATCTGAAGCAGTAATCTGAACACTGCACAGAGGCACAGCCAATAAGCACCCGCACTTTCCAACTTTCAGCTTTGTGCAGATATGTTCTGCTGTGAAAGATCCATCCTGAATTACCACTGGTACTTCACTATCACCAGAATTAGAGAATGCCTTGGAAGAAACTAAATAAGATAGCTGCAGTTAAACCCTGCAAACATGCTTGGTCTATGGTAAACCTGATTTTACATGATATAATCCTGACTGCAATTCTGGAGTAAACAAACATGAACTTTTCCTCCCTAACTCCATTGCACAATAGACTGAGATGTATACATGCACACTTGGCAAGTAAGTTTGGTGGTTCTTCAGTCCCAAAGTAAACTCCCACTTGAGCAGCTTTTCAGATTTCAGCAAGGCCATACACCATTAAATTAATTCTTTATTATACAGTTATAGACCTCAACGCCACAACACAAAAGTCAGCAAAAGCTTTAAAATGTTCTATTACTTTCCCAAGTATGTTTGCATTATCTTCCCATCCCACATTTACTCCACAGGACAACATATATTTCAGACCTATTTCAGTACAAACAAAAAATTAACTATAGTTTTTTGTGGGTTTTTTTGTGTGGGAAATTAACTAATTTCCCACTTTTGTTCACAATACATTGAGATATTTTCCTCTCTCAAACTCTAGCTTTATCATGTATTGTTCTGTCTCCTTCCCATTACGATGACACCATTTTAATGCAGGGCTTGTCAGAAACCACAATGAATTTGTCCTTCATAACAATACCTGCCCCCAAACATGGTGCAGCTCCCTCCTCTGTCTGTCTGTCTATCTTAACAGTGTCATGGGGCTGAAGTTCAGCAGAATGACGTCTAGAGATACCTTCAAACTCTGCACTCATTAATTTAAGTAGTAAAAATCAGTTTGGCCAAATCCACACTGGGATATTGCCTGTGTTTATATAGACTCATTGTTATTAGCAGAGATCCCTTTAATTACAGAGGTCTGTTGATTGCTATTCAGAGAACGCCCACAATAACTATGAAATGACAAGCCACTGCTCTATAAGGAAGGAGCCATTTTGGAGAACAGTCTCTCTTCATTCACCATGTTCTTCTTCTGACTGAGCATGATGTCACCAAGACAAGAGAAAGAAATAATGGTTGGACTTGCAGTTTTGTTACTCAGACTGAGATCTCAATCCAAGGGTTGATTGGGTAGGAACCCGAACATATCTTGGAGATGCTGGCTGTTCTCTTAGTCATCTTGTGACTTTTCTCTGGTTGTGTGATACAGTACAAAGATTGGCAACGTGCCCCAACCATCCATTTTTGCAATTCCCATCCTCCACTGCTACTAAATCTGATGCTCCTCCACCAACTTTTGGCAGCAGCAGCAAACTATGCAGAAATATACAGTACTTAAAACAGTGTGGGATAGAGGGCATGTGAGTTGAACAGAAACACAATTCTGACTTAAAACAAGCACCTCCTTTTTTCCAAAGGAATTTCTGGCTATTTTGCCAAGATATTGTGCCTGTGGCAGTTGGGTGTGGATTTTTTCCTCACCCTGGTTTTAATGCATAATGGATCCATGTCTGGTTTTAATGCAAATCTCACCATAAGCTCATCTTGTAATAAAAGCAAGCATTTCAAAATACTAGAAGCCTTCCATGACCACTGAAACCTCTCAACGTTCAGAGAAATGAAGCGTGCATGACTATTATTTTCACATGCACTGCTGATTCATTTTCCTGGGGTTTCTTTGAGCAAACTATGACCCTGGAAAAACCAGAGCTTAGACAACTCCACTGAAAACAATTTTTACATCACAACATCAGAGCCCCTTTTTCTTCTCCCTCTCCCCTTTTTTTTCTTGACCCAGCAACATTAGAAAAAGTCAAACTGGATCCTTGGGAAGCTATTCGATGTAATAGTACAGTAAGAAAAAAGAGAACTGAAGATGCCTGCAGTCCAAAAATGTTGGGCTAGACAGCACCCATTGACAAATTTTAAAGTCCAGCTTCATCAAGACATTATACAGGCCTGAAAAATTGAGGGGAATAAACACCTTTAAAAAAAAAAGTGTGTTGATTTTATAGGAATCTGGCATTTTAAACCCAAAAATGACCTGAGATTTGCCATCACATACAGTTTTGCACAACTTGATTTGCACAACTATGTTGTGATACATGACTGAATGAAATTGCCCTGCAAAGAATTATCCTGCAAAGAGTAAGGTTAAAGTATTCAATGAGAATTTCAAAACACTTTTCATCTGCTCACATAAAGCGCAAAAATCCATTTAAAACCACTAAAAGAAATTTCACTGGAACAGCAGCATCTGAACGTAATCAAAGCCGAATTGATTTTTTAAAATCAAATTTGCGAAAGAATTGTGTGCAGCACTACGTTCTTATTATGTTTTTTTCAAACTCAGCACCTTAAAATACATTAAAAACAGCTACAATATTGCAAACAAAAAAAAGGTGTTTGCATCGCAAGCTTGGAATTTATTCCCCTTCACCACTACCAAGATTTTAGTTCTGTGGCAAATACTGTTGTTGTTGTTGTTGTCTTCAGTGGCCCTTGAGTTAACCTTGACTCTTGGTGACCCTGTGAATGAGATGTTTCCAAGCCCCACTATCCTCTACCTATTTATTTATTGCATTTATTTGTATCCTGCTCTTTCTGCTCAGACCCCACAGTCTCAGGCCCATGGCCTCTTTGGCTGAATCTATCCATCTGGAATGCCCTCTTTCTTCTACCCTCAACCTTTCCCAGCATTATTGTCTTTTCTAATGAGTCGCGTCTTCTTCTGATGCGGCCAAAGTACAACAGCCTCAACTTATTATCTTGGCCTCCAAGGAGCCTTCATGCTTGATCTGTTCAAAGACCCATTTGCTTGTCTTTTTGGATGCCCACGGGAACCTCCGCACTCTTTGCCAGCATCACCTCTCGAATGAATTTATTTTCTTCCTGTCCGCTTTCTTAGCTGTCCAGCTCTCGCAGCTGCACAAGTTGATGGGGAAAACTATGTCTTGGAAGATTCTGGCTTTAGTGCTCAGTTGTATGTCTTTACACTTAGGACCTTGCTTGGTGCCTTCATAGCTGTCCTTCCAATTCCTAATCTTTCTCCACTTTCTTGACTGCGGTCTCCATTCTGTTCAGTGATTGATCCAAGGCAGCATCGTGGTTTGAGTGTTGGACTGCCACTCTGGAGGCCATGGTTTGAGTCCCAGCTCTGCCGTGAAACCCACTGAGTGGCCTCAGGCAAGTCACACTCTCTCAGCCTCAGGGGAAACCAATGGCGAACCTCCTCTGCCAAGAAAACCCTGGGACAGATTCACCTTAGAGAAATGTCGGAAATGGCTTGAAGGCACACAACAACAACAACAACAACTCCAGAAACAATATCAAGCAATAACACACACAGAGGAAATCTTTAACTCTTTCAATTCCCTCATTATCTAGGCTGAATTTATGCAGAGAGTCCTCGGTCTCTATTTTTGTTGGTTTTAAATAAGTTTTAATTATAACTATTAATTATTTTATTGCTGAATTACTTTAATTATTTATCCCTTTTCCACTGCAAGACCCCCTTCTGCCTTGGGGCTGAAGGCAGGGAAGAAATGTGACACAGCACAGAAGAACCCAAAAACCTCTGGGAGGCGGCAAGTGAAAGTGAGGCGCTCGGTCCCTTCCTTCCTTTGAACGAAGCAGAGAAGGAAGTGGGGGCATATTGTTGTTGTTGTTGTTATTATTATTACAGTATTGGGTTTTAATTTTAGAAAGCGTTGTCTTGGGCAGGAAAAAAGGCCCAGGCGTGAAGGGCGAAGAGGAGAGAAGGAGCCCCATCAACCACCCAAGGCAGTGGTCCCCAAACGGTGCCCTTTATAAGAGATGGAGGACTACAGCTCCCAGAAGCCTCAGCCACGTTGGCCAACAGAATGGGATTCTGGGAGTTGAAGTCCAAAACCCTTTAAAAGAGCGGAGCTTGGGGACCACTAAGGAGTCCCATTATCCGCCTCGCAGCGCCTGGGGCCCTCCCTCGCCTGGCCGCCTCCCTTCCCTCGGTCACGGAGCCCCGAAGCGAGACGAACGTCCCGGAAGGCGCCTTACCCAGCTCGCCATGGAGCAGAGGCCCAGGACGGCCCCCATCTTGCGCCGAGTCCCGGGAGGAAAGAAGATTAGAACCACCGCCTCGGAAGATGGAAGGAGATGGCGGCTTGTTTACGCTCTAGCCCTTCCCACTCGCTGCTGAAGGGAGGGGTTGTCTACGTCACTTCCGGTATGCAGCGGAAGTGGCGCTTTTCCCTCACCCTCAACTGAGCATGTAGATATAAAACACATAGAGTCACGCAAGGTTCTGATTTTTTGTTGTTCTGAGGCTGCATCCACACTGGAGAGATAACCCGTTTTGGCACCGCTTTAACTTATTGTCTGGCTCAAGGCTATGGAATTCTGGGAATTGGAGTTTGTTTAACTGCCCTGGCTCAGGGAATTTTGGAAACTGTAGTGTTTGTGAGGCCTTTAGCCTTCTCTATCAGAAAGAGCTCTGGAGCCACAATGAACTACAATTTCCAGGATTCCCTAAGCACCGAGCCAAGGCAGTTAAAGCGGTCTCGAACTGGATTATTTCTGCAGTGTGTTTGGGAACTAAGCCCTTGTCCGGAGTCATACTGAAGTCAGGTTCCCATCCCAGCTCAGCATGAAGCCCTCTGTTGACCTTGATCAGTGTTTCCTATGCTTTATCATCTAGGAGGACTCAGATGGACTGACAGGAACGTTTCTCTTTTCTGCTTCACTTCGGCCAGAGAGAGTCTAGCCCTGTGTCTTAAGGAAGGAGGGCCATATAAACTCATGGCCTTCCAGGAAGCACTTGGTCCTCTGCTCCAGCGGTGTCTCTCCTTCGCCAGCTTCAAGGCAGAATGAAAAGCATTTTGTTTAAGGAAGCAATCTAGTCTGATGTGGTGGTTTAACGTCTCTATTTGCATACTGTCCAGATGTATTTTAAGATATGTTTTAATTTTCTAACTCTTGTTCACTTCTTATTTTTATTTGTACTTGGATATTCACTATGTACAGCGCTGTGCAGATTTACAGTGCTGTAGAAATAAACTTTAATGATGATAAAATAATAATATCCTCTCTCTTTCTATACTTCAATCTCCATCCTCAGGTGCATTTGGTAGAAAGACTTAAGTAGACTGTCGGGCCAAAACAGACTGCACAAATAATCCAGCTCGAGACCCCTTTAACGGCCCTGGCTCAGTACTAGGGAATGCTGGGAACTGTAGTTTTGTGAGACATTTAGCCTTCTCTGTCAGGGAGCTCTGGCACCACACCAAACTACAATTCCCAGGATTCCTTAAATTCCATGGCAGTTAAAGTGGTGTCAAACCCGATTATTTCTGCAGTGCAGGTGCAGCCTCAGAGTCGTGTTGACAGAAAGAAGCAGGAAGGAGGAGTTTCTTCCCAACTTAAACCCTATTTCTTAGGGAAAATCAAACCAATGAAGCTTGAGGTTTCAGACTAAAAAGGCTGCATCTGTACTGGAGTAATAATGCAGTTTGACACCGCTTTAAGTGCCTTGGATAAGTGCTAGGGAATCCTGGGAATTGTAATTTATTGTGGCACCAGAAATCTCCGACAGAGGAGGTTAAATGTCACACAGAACTACAGTTCCCAGAATTTCCTAATAGTACTGAGGCATGACAGTTAAAGCAGTCTCAAACTGGATTATTTCTGCAGTGTGTTTTCTGCAATCATTTCGCCTTCTCTCTGTCAGGGAGCTCTGGGGCCACAACAAGCTACAATTCCCAGGATTCCATAGGATGGAGCCATGGCAGTTAAAGTGGTGTATTATTTTGAAAGAGCTTGGTTAGAAAGACCATTATTTTTCTCTCTGTTTCTTCCTTTAAAGAGGCGAGAGAAATAACACCTAAAGGAAACCGGAAGAAGACTAGTCTTTGAACTAGAAGTTGTTATTCCATTTCTTATCTCTTTGGCTTGGCAGTCGTGAGGGGCGGGGCCGGCCCTCTTGCGGGAGAAAAGGGAGAGAGAGAGACTGTGTCAGGCTGGTGGGCGTGGCTTCAAGGGCAGGAGGGGCGGGGCAGGTCTTTAAGCGTTTCACTCGAATGCTGAAGGGCGCAGGCCTGATCTAGGAAGCTAAGCAGGGTCAGCCCTGGTTAGTGTTTGGATGGGAGACCGCCACTTAAATAGACGCTGTAGGATATATATTTCGGAGGAAAGAATGACAAAACCACTTCTGGGGATTCCTTGCCTACTGGCAGCTCCATTTTACTTTAGTTTATGTACAGCGCCATGTAAACTTACAGTGCTTTATAAAGTTTAATAATAATAATAATAATAAGAAGAAGAAAACCTATGAAATTCAACAGGTAACTGTTAACTTATGTCAACAGGCAACTGGAAGGCGCTGCACACACACACACACACATATGGCTGTGTGACTTTGAAAGCTTGCAACATGTAATTGTGTACTTTGGTTGGTCCCATAAAGGTATCATTGTTTGGATGTTATGGGATTTGCTATATGGCCAATGCTACCCCTAGATGTTTTTTTACACATAAGGATGTTACTATGATACCCTAAAGGCACCTGATCTCATTTGATACTGGAAGCTAAATTGGGACAGCCCTGGTTAATACTTGGATGGGAGACTGCCAACAAAGACCAGGTGCTGTGGGCTGTATATTTCGGAGGAAAGAACTGGCAAAACCATCTGAGTATTTTTTGTTGAGCATTATTTGTCGAGTAGGGAAATTGTGTCTGAAGTTATAATCATCTTCCTGTTGACATTTGTTATTGTGGTCTGAATCTGTACTTGCCTGCATGGAGAATACAGTGGGCCCTTGTTATCTGCTGGGGTTTGGTTCCAAGATCCCCCGCAGATAACAAAATCCATGGATGCTCAAGTCTCATTAAATAAAATGGCACAGCAAAATAGTGTCCCTTATACAAAATGGAAAATCAAGATTTGCTATTTGGAATTATACTTTTTTAAAATATTTTCAAGCCGTGGAGGCTTGAATCCGTGGATTAAAAAACTGTGTACAAGGAGAGCCGACTGTACTTCAGGCCTTGAACAGATCTGAAGAGAACCACAGGGAAGATAGCCATTTCCCCTTCAGAATGTGTGATTCTGACCTAACTCCTAGAGGCCAGTGTAAGGCAAGAAATCTCAGCTTATGCTCACTGTAATGACAGTAATTGCCACTCTGAAGCAGATTTTATTTTTTTATTTTATTTTTATTTTTCTGTTTGGAAGGATGTCCATGTGAAAAGTGATGTCTAATATAAACATAATCACATTTGTGCACTGAGTAATTTCCCCAGAAGGCATTTTATATATGGAAAGTACTCACCCACATGGAGGGGATTACAAAACGCAATGACATCGTATCTGTGGCAACTGTGGTTTACAAATCTGTCTTTACATTCTGAGAGGAATTAAAGGTTTCTTGGGCTACAACCAGGCTGCAGCCTCAGGTGGGCATCATACAGCTCTCAAAATGTTGCTGGGCTATATCTGTCAGTCTGGGTCCCATCATCAGCCCATGATGAAGAGTGCTGGGAATTATCAACCAAGAACATCAGTACTTCATTAAAGTGAGATAGTGTTCCATCATGCCTAAAGGAGGCAGTTATAGGATTGCTGCTGAAAAAGGCCTTTCAGGATCCACTGTACTGGACAACTACCAACTAGTTTCCAATTTTCCATTGTTTTGCAGAGCACTGGAGCTGGATGAGATGGATTATCTAGATCCATGTCAATCTGGTTTCATTCTGGCTATGAGAGAAAGAGAACGTTGATCATGTTAGAGAACAATCTATACAGGGAACTGGATATGAGGAGTGTGTCTCTGTTGCTGCCTGCAAAAGATATCCTCCCCATCATAACATCTTTACTAAGGGCTGAAAGAACATGCAGGCGTCCAACTAACATCTCCAGTTATGTTTTTTCTCTCCTGTTTGGTTTGTAACATCTTGCCTGATGAAGAAGCTGATGGAGCTTCGAAAGCTTTCAACAAGTATATTGTGCATTTCAGTTGGCCAATAAAGGTATCACTGATGGATTTCTGTTGCTTCTGTTAGGCCTTTCAGCCCAAAATGGATAATTTTCAGTGTCATCAGTCATGGTATCCTTCTGGGTCTCCTGAATGGGGTTGAACTTGGATGCACTGTTCTATAGTGACCCTTTTCTTTCCTGGATGGGTGAAGCCAAAAGAAGGTGCTGAAAGACTCTTGTTTAAACCCTTGGATGTTGGACTGTGGGGTCTCCCATGTTATTTAATAATGATAATAATAGATTTATTTATAGCCCACCCAATCATGAAGAATCTGGGCCAGTTACAACAGTAAAAATACATTTAAAATACAATAAAGTTCAAAATTAATCCCTTCGCAACCCCATCCAGAACCGTAAATTCTGGACTGGGAGGAAACGGAGAAATAAATAAATAAATAAAACAGGAGGGGCACACGATTCCCACCCTTGCTAAAAACATCTATCTAGGAAGAAGCTCTACTGAATTCAATAGGGCTTACATCTGAGAAGACATGCCTAGGACTGGGCTGTCAGAAGACAAATATTTCTGTTAGCATATGAATGAAACCATATGTTCGTTGCTTTAAAAAATACTAAAATGGTTCTAATGCTTCATGTTTTATTTTAGAGCTGAAGTACATAGAAGAACAATCTATACAAAGTTATAACCTTGAAAAGAAGAATGTTTTATGGATTATTGTGCTTGAAAGTACATTCCTTTATTCTCTGAGTTCTGCAGTACATGGGAGTACAAGCACTTACACAAAATGTAAAGGACTAATTGCATTATAGTGAGCCTTGCTTTCATTGCTGTATAAGAGGTCATCATGAGAACATAAACTGTGCAAAGATATCCAACAATATTTCCAAATAGAGCTTGCATCCATTCCCACTGTGCAATCTCTGCAAGATTTAGGCTGTAATCCCATACACACTTAACTGGGAGGAAGCCCCACTGAACTCAAGAGGATTTGCTGCTGAGTAGATGTGTATAGATTTGTGCTGCTTGGATGTAATTCTGTTGCCTCTTACCCGCAAAGAGGTGCCATTGAATTATGTGGAAGTATATATGCATGGATTTGGTGTGGAAAGGATGCATGCATGGCACATATGGATGCTGAGGAATCAAGCAAATACACCCTGCCTTTTCACCCCAGTATGTTTTCAGTGGCACCTAGTGGCTTCCATGTCAATGAGACAGTGAATCTGCTCTGGATTTTAGTGTATATTTTAAAGAATATATTTAAGGTGCTGCACTCTTTCTCTCAAAGATGTTCAACACCTTGGATAGCTCCATTAAAGTTTTAATTACTAAAAGTTGGAGTACTTTCATCACCACGCTAATATGGAGGCCATGAGCTTCCATTGTTATGTCTCAGAATGATAACATGACGCAGGGCATGTTTCTTTAGTATATGACTGACCTGAAGAACAAACATTATCTTGGCTTTTAAACCAGAGGAGGACAGTCCATGGAAGAGCAAAGAAAAGCCAATCAAGATTTCATAGGAAGGCCATGAGGAATAATTCCTGTAAAATAATAACTAACTGGAGTCATTTGAGGATTCCTTACTCTTATCTTTTAGTCTGATACCCTACGCGGGGCTCACTAGGCCATTTAAATGGGTTTTAGGTTGCCCTAGCTTTACCACTGGAACTAAGCTGAGTTTAAAATATCTCTTACAGACTCCCTGATTTAATACAACAGTAGTTATCTTGGGGAAAGATACTAAATAGGAGTAGTGAGTTTCCACTCTGCTATCTTCCAATTACTACCCCACTAACTGTCCTGTAAGGTTGCACAATGGCAAATTTATGGGCAAAATTTGGGCAAAGGACATCAAACACAATTGCAACTTGTCCTCTCTCAGAGAAGATGAGAAACTGTGATGAAATCAACCTTTAAAATTTCCTAACATGTCAGTCCTAATTTACCAACCCTCCATGAGAAATTAGGCATGGTTAAAAGGTTATGGGCTAGAAAACAGGCTTTTAGAAAGACACATTGCTTGGCTTTAACTATATATTTTAAATATTGTTAATAGGCAGGTGGCGCAAATCCTGTTATGAAAAATATATAACAGATAATTGTATTTTTGATATATAAGAATATATAAAGATGTCTGTCAAAAAGTATGGTTTTCTTCATAAATGCTTTTTACAAAATTACTCCACAGATTGTTATAAATCCTATGTAAGATATTTAATTCCTTACCACTATATAGCACATTCATTGTCTGTTATGTGCCTTCAAGTTGAAACCAATTTATGGCAGCCTTATCATAGGGTTTTCTTGGCAAGAGGAGATTTGCTGTTGATGTCCCTTTAGGCTGAGAGAGTGTGACTTACCCATGGTCACTCAATGGGTTTCCATGGCTGAGGGGGGATTCAACCTCTAGTCCCCCGAAGTCCAGGTCCAACACTCAAACCTGTAAAAGATTACAAAAGCATATGCTTATTTCCTCATGTTAAATATTCCTTAATGTGAACATGGATGTTATGTCTGCCTGTTATGATAATGCTGTTGCTCACAAGTCTGAAAACTCAGGTGACAAGCCAGTGAACATATACATATACAAACAGGCGTGGACCTGCAAATCCTACAACTAAAGAAACAGGGTGGAGGAACCAAGCCAATTTGAATACTTCACCTGAAATGCTAATTCAATTTGAACGGCGGGCAAACCTGTCCAGTGCTCTCCTGCAAAATATATTAATTCATAATTTCCAGGTTCACATGCTGGTAGCCATTCCTGCAGTCTGCAGTCGAGAGATGGAAGGCAGAGCTGCTGAAAGACCATCTCCATGAAGGGTTTTCACTCTATTGCAGAGGAGGCAACTGTGGAGGGTGTGAAGTGTGCATCTGGCCCATTCCTGGGCCCTCTCTTACACTTTAATGAAACCAGAAATAACCAGAAAATTAATTATATTTTTCCAAACATGCTAGATGCCGGATCAGAAAGGCCAGGTGGGTGATTGCAAGAGACAGGGAAGTCACTCTGGCTCTATCTGTCTTGCATCTCTTACAGGCAACCAGGATTGTGTTGTTCCATGTGGCTTTTGAGCCTTAAAACTAGGATCGGCTTTGGAAACTGTTTTCAAGGTATGTCTTTATTTCATCAGGCCTGGTGGATAAGCAAACATGTTTAATACATAAAAATAAATGGATAATGTCTGGCACCAAAACAAGAAGTGGTAAATAGTATTTACAGTAATAGATGAACTGACCCTTCTGAAGGCATGAGTATCCTTTTATCAGCCTTTTTCAGATAATGGAGAGGTATCTCAAGGGGCCACACAAAAGGCCTTGATGGGTCATAGAATTCCCGTATTCATTCTGTCAGGCTGCAACAGAGGCAGATGAGGTGGGAAGCAGGGACCTTTCATAAGTCCTGCTGAACAGCTCTGTTCTGTTGCTGTCACTCTGCTCAAGTATAACTCATGGATGTCATTTTATCTTCTGTAGCTGCATGCTGTTGAAACCGGGGACATGTTGTTTGGTGAAGCACTATAGCTCTTTGGCAGAAAATTCTAAAAAGTTCATGGAAAAGAAATCTCATGATTCCATAAAATAGGCTATGGCAGTTAATCTGGTATTTAAATCCATATTGTGTAATGTGAAAGAGAAATGTCCATTCCATTTAGCCAAGGAGCAGGATAAAAATACTTTAAAGAAAGAAAGATATCCCTTCACTGTGTTGAGCATTCCAATTAGAAATTATTAATTCATTGTATATGGTAGTATTCTGTGCATACGATAATCCTTTTGAGGGAGTGTGATGCTTGTTTTAATATTAGATTCTGTGGTTAATAACACATGGCTACCAGCATCTTAACAGCACACTATGATTATGAATCATCCTTATGTTACCAGTTGGTATATCTTTGGCAGTGTACTTCTCCTTATTTATTTATCCAGCTGAAATCTAACCATTTGTGTCTGATAACATATGCTGAGAGATTAGTTGTATCTTTTGTACAAACAAGCTCTTTATTTGACAAAAGGATGCACCTAAAAATAGGCTGTAGAATCTGGATATTTTGGGCTGTAGCTTAATAGGTCAAATTGTAGCTGAGACACTTTAATTCTAAATGGCCTTGCAGTTTTGTCCCTGTTCATCAAAGCTGATCTTATCAAGTCCAGATGGTACTCAAATTAATCTGTGTTCTGGATACTTTCTCTGTTCCAGTTGACCAGTTAGATTCTTATGCACTCCTTGCCATGTGTATGTATTTACAAATAAGTTACTCAGAATCTATGTCTGCCAATCACAACCATGTTATACAAACAACATTTACACATTTCAAGGAAGGTCAAAAGGAGAAACTCATAAAGACTTTTGACTTCTGGTTTTGGAGTTCCCTATAACCAGTATGCTACTAAAAGCCAAAAAGCAAAATGTTTCCAAAAGCAGCTCACCTGGAGATACAGATGGTGGAAGAGCAGAATGCAGAGAGTTAAAACCTTTAGTTAGGCAAATCATTGACCAATGCTTTTTCTGTGACCTTTTTTTTTTAAAAGTTCAGATGAATTATAAAATATATTAATGTAAATATGTTTAAATGATTAGTTTCAAACTCTAGTTAGGATATGTGAGTTTATTCATCATTTACCAATTCTTTTTCTGTGGCCTTTAAACAAAAGTTCAGCTGAATTATAAAACATGTTCATTTAAATAAGTTTAAATTACTAGTTCCAAACTCCTAGTTAGAATGTGAGAGTTTATTCATTTATTTATAACCCATCTCTGGATGGCATAACAGCAGAGAGAGAGAAAGCCATAAATCCACACAGCCAAGCCAATGGGTAGAACACACCGTGTTAGCATTTGTATGAGCTGAGCTAATTGTTGGAGCTGAATGCTTCTTATGACAGCATGAATAGGGAAGCAAATTCAGCTAACTGGCTTTCTCTAACACAGTGATTCCCAAACTCTGGTCCTCCAGGTGTTTTGGACTTCAGTTTCCAGAAGCCTCAGCCATCTTGGCGAATGTCCTGGGATTCTGGGAGCTTAAGTCCAAAATACAGTACCTGGAAGGACAGAGTTTGGGAATCACTGCTCTAACAGATAAGGCAAAAGCTTACCATACTCTTCTTCTTATGTGAAGGTACAGGTTAAGGTGTGGCTTTCCATTTCCCCTTGACACATTGGTGGATGGTAGGGGCCAGTGTATATTCGTTTCAGCACAGATCTGAGTCACAGAGACCAATGCCTCAGAGATTGAAGATATTCATCTCCAAACTTTCATGAAACATCTGCTTCAGATACAGATCCTGTATTCGCTCAGTGTACTTATTTCTTCCTGACACAGCTCTTGAATAAAGTTTTGACTTATAAAGGTTTGAGCCTTCTTTTGCTCCCACCAATATGTAGAAGTCATTGGTTGTGTGAGGGTTTGACAACTAGTCGCAGATGATGACAGCTCTTACTGTGGCACCTAATCTTTGGCTAAAGTCATCTGGGCTGCTCAACCAGCTTAATCAGCACAAGATTCTCATTGTGATCCCAAAGTGTGGAGGAAGAGCTTCCAATATAGAATTATGCAATCAAATGAATCAAATATTTTCCCCACCAAGGCAAGAAACAAGGTTGGACATTTCTTTTGCCTTTCCCATGGCGCATGTTTTGTATTAAATGAATGTCTTTTCCTTTGGGTCCTCCTGTGTCTTCAACAGAAGAATATCAACAAAGAGCAGCTGAGCTGGACTGGCAGTCTATATAACTCCTGCCACATCTCTTCACATTCAATGAATGGGTGGATGAAGAGAAATTACACTGTTTCCACTAAGAGCCTGGCAGACTGGCCACACAATGCACGCCCCAACTCAGGCCCCATGGCGCCAAGATGCCACATACTGCACAACACAGCACGCGGCATCACAGTGCTCCTCTGGCACTATATTTAGATGACACAGTGCCCCAGGAGTGCCATAAAGCCATGGCACTGGTGGCTACAGTGCCCTTTCCAGGGTGCAAGGAAGAGCAATAAAAAGCTCCTTTTTGCACCATGGAAAGGTTAGATAGGGTTGGGAAGTGCAGTTGCCGCAGCCCCAGTGTGACAAAGATGGAGGCAGCTGCAGGCTGCCCCTTCAGGGGTGGTCTGCACAGCCCTTAAGTTAAAGATCTTGATGGTGGGAACAGCTGTACTATTTATTTGTTGCTCTTTTGTCATTCCTGAACATGGAAGAGTTCCAACACAATTTGATATTTACCATTTTGCTGCTATAGAGTTTGGTGAACCCAAATAAATTTTCATCAGATCTTTCTAAGGTTTTCTTAGGCCCCATACAGGTAGGCCAAAATAAAGCTGCTGCAGGTCACTTTGGAGGTATGCTGTTTAAATGATGCACACCTCCTGAGAGTCCAGAAGCTGCACCAAAGCTGTGCTCCAGTCCTTAGGACTGGATTGTGGCTTTGGCACAGCTTCTGGGCTTGTAGGTCGCATGCATTGTTTAAACAGCCTACCTCCAAAGTGACTTGAAGCAGCTTTATTTTGGCCTGTCTGTATGGGGCCTCAGGCTCCAAAAGCTCCCCAAGAGAGTGGAATCTATTGAAGAACACAGTAAAATTGAGAATGTCATCCTAAAATAGTCATATTTCCAGTCCAACACTCAGCTTCAAGACTACCTTTTTCTGGACTCTGTGGTACATAATGGACAGAAAGTGTTGCAAGATGGCTGCTGTTTCCTCCTCACATCTAGGCTTGCCATAACCCGGCTGCACCGTGCATTTCCCAATTTTGGGGGCCCCGGGCCCCTCCCAGCACGGGTGCAGCCCAAAAACCGGGACCCCCCCCGGTTGCAGCCAAGTTGCTGCAGCCTGCAGGGCCTCGCTGCCCTCCTCCTCCGCCTCGGGGAGGCAGGGAGGAAGAGGAGGACAGCGAGGCCTGCCTGGGGCGGAGGAGGCGCCTCCCCGCGCGCCCGCACCACCCTCCTCCTCCGCCCCCTCGCCCCCAGGCTTGGCGCCCGCTCGCACCATAGAGGAGGCAAAGGCGGGTGCTTTTAATGCTAACAAGTCTCCCTTACTTTGACAGTGATAGTGTAGTGGTGATGATGATGATGATGAAGATATGAGTGGGTCATCATCTTAAGAGGCATGCATGCACTGTTTCAGAAGCCGAGAGAGTGTGACTTTCCAAAGTGCCTTTTCTGTGTGGTTTTGGTTCTGAGGCCTGGTCAATGTAAATTGCTGTGATTTTTACAAACTCATGCGCAGTGAAGAAAAACCAAAGCCCCTTGACACACACTTCTGAGAAGTACACTTGGTGCAAGAACGGTGAAACCACCTTGACATGTTCAATATGCATAGCCATGTTAAACCATGCTAAGTGTTAAACCCAAGGAGTTTGGTTATGGAATAAGCCTCTGATGCAAGAGGCCATGTTCAGTAAAGCCATGTGAAATGCCCAAATGTGCTGTCATGTGTGTTTTGGAATGGAGGTTGGGGGTGTTTTGCCAGAAAGGGAAGTCCATTTCTGACATCTGTCTAGAAATAATGCCCAAATGTCCTCTATTTTGATCATGCCTAAGAAACAAGCATTTATATTAACATTTTAAAAAAAATCAATTTTTTCACATGTCCTCCATTTTTAAAAAATGTGTCCTACATTTGTCCTACATTTGTCCCGGTTTGGAGGTCCTGACTTATGGCAACCCTACTCACATCCCATATTTGGGTCCAAGAGACTGTTTTAAATCTTATGTGGAAATGGCTACTTGGGAAAAGGTGGAACTGAGTCCAAGGGGTTGGTTACTGGGGAGAGAGGGGAGGTATATGGGAGGGAATGTTAGGACAGAGTGAGCAGTTTGGAGAGAGGGAATGGTGAAATGTGAGCTAGAGTGGATTTATAAGATGTTTAAGTTGCTTGAGTTACACTTAGTTGTCTTCTTATCCCTTGCTCTCCTAAAATATTCTTAACTTGCCACTTGCAATAAACATCCCAGTCTCATTTGGGAGAAAAGTGAAGCTGGTATTGTTTTCTAGATTAAACCACCCACATTAATAAGGCATGAACACCTTTTCTGCACTCACCCAACCTTGAAATATTTCTTTTATGCTTTTGCTTCCTCCAGCATAATTTAATTCATCACATGAGCTAGCAGAACACCTGCAAGCGGCTAGCATTGCTAATTCAAGGGTGAATAAACAGACACTCAAATGAGGCTCACAAACTCTAGGGAGATGGAGAGGTTAGGAAGGAAGAAGAGTCCAGTAGGAGACTTACAAGGACATTTGGCATGATACTCCAAATTAAAGAGCTTGAGCTATGATTCAAATCTTGGGGTGCATCCAGGTTGACTATCAAAAACTGCTCCCCTCCCCCCAGGAGCTCAGTGAACAAGTCTTCTGTATTGCAAAAACTTTCTTCCAGAAAAACCTTAGGTGTTACCTCTGAAGATCTGAAGACAGAAGTGCCATCATCCCCCACCCCCAAAACAATGGCCTAACATTAACATTATTGTGTCCACAACTTTTGCAGGCTTCATATTCATTTGTTAACAAATTAAAATATACCAACCCTCTCTTCCACACTCCATCATTTCCCTCAGCCCCCAATACAATTCTCATCTCATCTCTACTTTCTGTTTCCCACTTGCTAACACTGAGAAAATTTCTCCCGCCACACATCTGCACATTCCTGCACCGGGTACCAAAAATCCCTTTGAAACATCACCAGTAATCTCTGCTAATAATACACCTCCCATCATTCTTTTATCTAACTATTATACTAATTAAAACATTACAATACCCAGTTATGACAGAATATGCTGGATTCTGACACTGAATAAAAAGACCAAAATGTCCCAGGTTTTGTTCCTGTTCTTTCCCATTTTATTTTGAAGATCCATACAAGTATTGTTTATCCCAGCTAAGTTTATTTTAACCCAATATAAAATTGGAAAGAACAGGAACTTTAAAAAAAAAACATTTTTATTAATCATAAACACAATCACAAACAATTTCTATAAATATATTCAAAACACGGAAAATAATAACACAAAATAGCAAAACAAACTACTACCCAAAAATAAACATACAATATTGACCCCTCCCCCAAAGTAATGGATATATATTACCATTTTTTCTCTACTTCCGCGTGTGTGTGCGTGTGTGTGTGTGTAATAAAATAAAATAGTTATTCCCCTACAATATACCAACTCTGCTTATTTTACCCAACCTAAAACTGATTCATCTTCCCTATGAGACAGCAAATATGGAACAATGGTTTGCAATGAAATGGTGTGGTCCAAATAATAATTAAAACAGGAGCATTCACAATCAAGACTAGTATATATTTGCATGTGAATCTCCTGGTGTCAGAAAATAAAGCATTTTTTATACCTCTGTTTTGGGCCTAAAACCTGAATCTCCAGAAAACCACTGCAATTATATTTTGATAGTTGTTCCTATGGAAGTGCATCACTCATGAATAAACTAAGTCATAAGTAGGATACAACCGCACAATGCACAACCTCTCATGCTTTATGTCAACACTTGGATCTTTCTCTTCATGGCTTGACCCCAAGTGATAATCCCAACTAGATGAGACCCACTCAATCAATTGCTAAATTGTTAGCAGTTGTATCCCCACCCTGGTGTCACTCAGGGAAGTGGCAGCCAAAAGGGCGTGCTTGGCTCTTTCCCTTGTGGTAGTGGCTGACGTCTCATCATGAGGAGCCTACGCCACTGTGGCAAAGCTGGGAGAGGAGCTCTTGGCCCTCTCATTCATGGCAATGGTGGTCTCTTCGTGAAGAGACCTCCGCCGCTGCAGCAAACCAGGCGAGGGACACTCAGCCTTCATCTCTACCGCCGCAGTGAAGTGGGCAGAGGTGCAGTGGGAGGATGGCCCAATTGGGTGTCACTTCTCTTCCGGGGTTTCACCTGGTGTGGTCAGTATAATCCCCTGTATCCCCTTAGTGATGCCCTTGATTGTGAGTGAACTCTTATGTACATCTCATTGTTTGCACATGTGAACTCCAGTTGAAACTAACAATCTTGCACTCAGCAGGGGGGCAAACTGAATGGTTCATGGGGCACTACCATGCTATGGTTCTATAAAATTCAGGCCATTGTCTTCCATTAATATTCCCACTGTACTTTTGACATCAGCAAGATCACCCTGCTCTTCATACTTTTGGTATGCAGATTCTGATCATTTCACAGTAAAATCATATTCTGAAGTGATACATTCATACTATGTTCCCACTGTGGTGTGTGTGTGTGTATGAGAGAGAGAGAGAGAGAGAGAGAGAGAGAGAGAGAAATACTGTGTTTAAATGTCAATATTTGCAGTTACTACCTTGTTCCAGAACTTTGTACCTTATCACATTTTGGAAAAGGGAAATAAAGATCTTATTTTGTTTTGTCATTTGTTGGCATTTTCACAATGCTTCAGAAATGTAAAAGCCAGTTGAGCAATACTAACAACTCAGCATATCATGGCACATGATGCCTTACATATTTTAGCCAAGGATAAGCACATCTGGCAATCATGCACATTTGTTGAATTGTCTCTGACTTTTAATACATTTCTTACCCAGCAGATTTGATAAGAGGCTGTGAATATATTTAAATACATTTATCTTAAATTATCTGACACCATGCATATTATCAAAAATATGCAATAGCATACTCAGATTGCAGACCTAACACTTGTAGTTAATTAATCTCAGTTGGTTTTGCATTAATCAGCATCCAATGGGATAAAAGTAATAAAGGAGGGGAAAAAACCTCCGCACTGCACTTTATGATCTCCTTACTTTGTCAGTAGGCTGAGCTGAGCTTTGATTATATTCATTATCAAAGGATCTGTTTGGTTCTTCATCATAGTACAGTAATCATTTAAAGTGCATGTCTTTTTCTCTAATTGTACTTCCAAATGACATTATAATTGGATGTTCACTGTTGGGAGCATGTTTGCATGACACTGCAGGCATGCTGAGGAAATGGCTACCAGCAGCACATGGTCCCTGATCATCCACTTCAGAGCCAGGTTCATTGCATAAATAATCATTAGCACTGAGGTCCTCTGATCTAGTTAAAATGAATCATGACCAAATGAGATTGAAAGTGAGAGATGGGACATGCAGCAGGGACGTAGCCAGGATTTCAGGAAGGGGGGGTCCAGACTAAGTGCCACCATTATAATGGGGCGTGGGTGGGGCGGCGCAGCAGCACACACCATTCATTTTTCTAATGGAAGGGGGGTCCGAACCCCAAGAACCCCCCCTTGGCTACGTCCCTGCATGCAGGCCCAGATCCTTGTTGTTAATCCTCACTGGAGTGTGCATACATGTGCCTTCCAGTTGCTTGTCGATTTATAGTGACCTCATAAAGTTCATAGAGTTTTCTTAGGCAACTAATACTCAGAGGTGGTTTTGCCATTTCCATTCTCTAAAACAGGGCCTACGGAACCCAGCATTCACAGACCCCCTTTAATCAATAGATTAATTATAGGTAAACACATAGGTGAATACTATAGATTTCAATGAGACTAGCTGGAACTAAAAATAGGACTTAAACCATACTATAATCCAATCCGTTGTATTCACTTCCATTTATGTACAGGTAAATATATGTAAAATTGCAGCAGCAGTTACAATAAACTTGCTAAACTGTAAATAGTGTTGACATATTAGGCATTAGTCCATCAAAATGAATGAGCTTTGCTAGTCACAACTAATTGAATCCTCATTTGTTTCTGTGGAACCATGCCAGGTAAGACTAAAGTTGGATTTAGATCATTGTGTCCATCCTTCAAAATATTGTTGTCTCTTTCTTTCCATATCATCTGAGGCTACTGACAGACAGTGGCTCCCAGGATTTCTAAACTGTTGGTGACAGAGATACTGGGCACTTTGAACTTGAACAAGCAAAACATGTGCTCCACTACTAAGAAGGGTAATTTCGCTGTCCCCCTGTTATCCCTTAAGCACTTTGCATGTTCCTCTGATCAAATATTTATCCTGTGCTTTTTGTATTAAAATGTATCACATTTCAAGTACATTTAAACTCTTGAAAGTGAAGAGGTAGTTTTGCAATTGACATGAAACAAATTCTTATTTATTTATTTATTGGTTTTATAAAATTAACAGTAAACTCCAAAGCTACTATCTTATTTAGATAACCTTTTTCATGGCAATACTTACGTTAAATTCACTTTTAGTTTGTTTTTAAGTGTGCCAAAATGTCATGTGTGTTGCTGTTAGTGAGCCTTGATCCATTGCTACGTCTGTAAACTGAGATATAAACAGAGTCCATATCTTCACAAACTTATCTTTGCTATCTCTCTCATTGCCCATTGCCAATCTTTCAGCAAGAGTAATTCACCATTGCTTATCCAGCTAGTGCTGGAGGGGAAATCAGTCTGCTTTTTCCCAGGATCTTTCTATTTCAACTTGGCATCTCCAATCAGAATTGATATCTTTATGTGGCAGTTCATTGTTTCCCCCATTAAAAATTGACAATATTAATGAAGATTTTGTAAATCAATGCTATGTAGATCAGAGAAACAGACTCCCCCATGTCATTCTTGTGGAAGAGATAAACAAAACAGAGTGAGTGTGCTTTCACAGTAGAATCACTGTGGAAGTTAATGCACACACACACATACACATACATAAACATCTCCATGGGTAGAGAAATTAAGTTACTTTTGCTTGCAAGTTGTTTTTTAAAAGTAATTAGTTATACTTATAGCTCTAAGGCATTTCTACTCCAAAATTGTTAATTACCATGATAGTTAAACATGTTTTGCCTTCATGTTTTGATAAAATGGTTATTCTTCATTAGTTAAAAGAGGGGAAGGGGGAAATTCATAGCTCAATGCTTCTGGCCTCTAGTACAAAACATATTCTTCCCCTGTCCACCTCAGCATCACAACTGTAATGTAATCTGGGAGGGGTAACCCAAAAGAAACTGGCTCACTAAGAAGGAGAGGCAGTAGTATGACAAGTGTGTTATGATAACCAGTTATTTGTGTCTCATCATAACTTGATTAGGAAGACTTTCCTTCCCCTTCTGGCATTGTTGACATATTTTCTGCTTCTCATAAACAGCTGTTCATGATGTGGCTATTTTCTGGAAATCCCTCCCCCTGTAACTCTGGTTTCTGACTGCTCATACGTTTCTCTACAACAACCTGCACATCAAACACAAGCTGGGATGTGAACTTATGGAAATTAGGCAGTGAAGGAGAATCTTGGCAAGAACATTAATATATTTGAGGAGAGAGAAAAAAAGACATCAAGAAGGAGGGAAAGTCAGCTTGCCATCAGCAGACTGTTGTTTTTTAAAATGGCTTTGCAAATGAATTGGAACAGAAGTTAAATAAGGTGAGAGCTGAAGTGATTCAGATAGCAACGAGTGTACTATACTGAGTGGTGCTATTATTTTTAGCTATGTTGACAAAGTTCATAGGGTTAAATGCAATTTTTAGTACCAGTTAAAGGAACCCCACTGAATCAGTGGGAATTTGGTAAATCAACATCCAATGAGTTTTCTTTAGTTAAGACCAACCGTTGAGTTTATCCTATAATTACCATTGAACTAGCAAAGTAACTGTCATGGCTCCATACGGCAGAATGGTAGGATCTGTAGTTTTACATTGTTGAGGCTCTCCAGTGGAGAAATCCTTATACCACAAATCCCAGGATGGAATCATGTTAGTTACAATAGCATCAAACTGCTGTAATTGTGTAGAGTAGAAACTCTCTTAGAAAGCAGACACATTGCCCCATGTATTTACTGAAAAAGCTTTTTTTTAAAAGCCAAGTCTCAGAAATGTGCTGTAGTTGTTGGGGGTGGGGTGAGAGACCTAATATTTTTAAAAAGTTGTCCTTGTTTCTCAGCAGCTTTATAATGCTAGTCCATTTTGTACTCTGATCCTTCCAGAAATATGTATAGACAGAGCCATGGAAGGAGGAATGAGCTAATTTGGGAAATGTATACTTTGAACAGATGCTAGAATAAAAGAAATGTAATCTCTTTCCCCTGGAGCTGTCAACTTCATTTAATTAGCTCTCCCTGATACTGTTAGCCTGACACTAGATCAAAGGAAAACACCTTACAAGATCCTGGTTTCTGTACAAATGAAAGCTTTGATCCTTTGCATTATTACTTGGAAGTAAGGCCCATGAAACTTGATCGACCTTCCTTTCCAGAGGGGAACAAAATACGTTGAGGCTTGGCTGAAGCTGAAAAGCTACAGGGCGCAGGGTATCTATTTGGTGATCTGATGCAGGGTTGTGTATCTTCTTCCTTGTCAAAAGAATCTGCTTTATTTATGCTTTGCGTGCATATTTGTACAAAAAGTACACTAAGATGGTGTAAGGCCGCAATGTTCTTTTTGCTCAAATGATGGAAAGGCTGCATTCTTACATCTCTTGCCTGGGACTATTTACCTCATTGAACTCAAAGAGAGTAATTTCCAAGTAGAAATGTACTGAACTGTGCTATAACTTCCAAAGTTCTGGGAGAAGTGAGTAGCTATATAAAGCTAAAATAACTGAAGAGCTGTCTGCTTATGTTTATGGTACATATTTTGTTTCTGGAATAAGACCTGTGATTATTCACCACTGCCTACAAGTTACATCATCTGATCTGGAATCCTATTTCCAAATTGTGGTCAGAATCCTGTTGGCCCATTATGCTAATGACTGTACTTTTTTCCATGGTCATGCAACAATAGTGAGGGAAGACACACAAAGGAGTTTATCAGACAAGAGAAATTGGAAGTATAATCCAATGGCAATCAGAACGCAATCATGGGGTTTAACGTTATTTCAGGCAATGGGAAGTCAGTCTGAATACAATCATGGGGTTTCACGTTATAGCGTGATAGACCACCACACGCAATTTCGGGCAATGGCAGGCTATTTTTGGGCAATGGGAAGTCAGTTTGAATGCAATTTGAAATCATGTAAATTTGCTGAACTAGCGAATTCATGTGATTGCGTTCTGGCCCCACTTTCTTTTCATTTGAAATTAAGAGAAATTCCTCCTTTGTATTCCAAGCAGCCTTACATAGCTGCAGCATCCTCAGTCTTCTCCCACCTACATCTCCATATAATATACCAGTGAAGTATACCAACAGGATTCTGAACCCCAAGTGCTGGGGAGAGGGAGCAGCAGATTTAAACACCAACAAATACAGTTAAAACATCTTATATACTGACCTCAGTGGTCTCATGCAGGCATGGTGAATCTTGTAATCCATGCTGCAAAGCTCCTCAGTTCTGTTCTGGGGATACACCCTTTCACAGGTCTTTCCTCATCTCTTTGATCTCCCTCTTGATTTGTCATGAAGAAGAAAATATACATAGTGGGCATTCATGAATGAGTGATGGAACTTGAAAGCACACATATATGAGGATGCATGGTTCAGTTCTCCTTACCTTTAGCAATTAGGAACTGAAATCAAGGAAGTCAAAGTCAAAGGGATCAAGGGTAGCTTCATGTCCTCCCTAATCCAAGGAAAGGATCAGGCAAAGGCAGCTTTCATCAAACCGGTGGTGTTTCTACATATGCATGGTCCCATAAGAAGCATCAGTTCATGATGCCTCAACTGGCCCTTTGAGGCTTCAAGTGTCCCACATGAAGGAAGGTACTATGTGGGGGTAGATGATCAAACTGCCCACACAGAAAGAAACTGAGCTCCTGGCTGTACACCCAATGATCTTGAGCGGCTCAGGAATCCATTTATGGTGTGCCGACCCCCTGTCTCATCTGACCCACAGAAAGGTCTAGGGGAAAAACAAACCCAGTCCTCTACTCATAAAAGTTTCCCCACTCAAGACTTAATGGGATTCCAGCTCTTCAAGTAGTAATGTGTATTACTTTACTTTCATCAGATCTCCCATTCATTCTGCTGAGCTTGGCCCTAGATCTCTGCTCCAAGGCCTTACTCTGACAGCACCTCAACTGGAGAAAGAATTTTGTGCCCTCCCAGAGATAGATTTACAACAAATCGTGCTGAAATTTGACACGCTGGGGAGAGCCATCAATTAAACATACTTTTTATCAGCTAAAAAATGTGTCCCAATTAATCAATCGTTTTTAAGAAGAAGAAAAATCTATGAATTTCAACACAACTACTTATAAAAACTGCAGTCAGACAGCAAATGCCAACTTCAAAGAGTTTCTGGTTTTCTGTGATGAAACTTGCTGCAGCCTAGACATGCATACATAATCCAGAGGGGGGAAAATCTTTCTCTCCCTTTCAGAAGTACTGTCTGACTCACACCAGAAGACAATCGATTAACTGGTCAAAATGTATCTGGGTAAGATGGCAATCCTATGCATGTCTACTCAGAAAAAAGTGCCATTCACTAGGTATTCTCAGCAGCAGTAGTACTGTAGTTTCTTGGGCATTGTAAAAGGGATATCCAGTACAGTACCTGCTTACATAATGCCTTTTCCCCAGCTGCACAACAACAGCTGAACAGCACCTGGATATAGCTCCATCCTCCAATCCTAAAAATTGAATTTGGCTCTATGAACATTCAAGTCCTTTCCAACTTTTGGTGCCCCTAAGACAAACCTATTGTGGGGTTTTCCTTAGCAGTATTTCTTCAGAGGAGGTTTGCCATTGCCTTCCCCTGAGGCTGAGAGTGTGTGACTTTCCCAAGGTCACCCAGGGGGTTGCATGGCTGAGCAGGGAACTGCACCCTGGTCTCCAGAGTCATAGTCCAGTGCTCAAACCAAGCTACCTGGGAATTTAGATGCCATTTGGACTGGAGGATGGAGGGGGGGGGTGCTCACCACCCAGTAGCCCCCACCCAGGGAAAGACTTCATCCACCAGATCTGCAACATTAAATACAATGGTGGGGCTCTAGGATGCCAGAATCCAGTCACATTGGCCACAGTCTTCAATGGAATTTATTCCATGTAAAAGGCTTTGAGCACTAAACTATGCATCTGGAGACCAGGGTTCAATTCCCTGCTCAGCCATGAAACTCACTGGGTGAACTTGGGCAAGTCACACACTTTCAGCCTCAGAGGAAGGCAATGGTAAACCTCCTCTGAAGAAATCTTGCCAAGAAAACCCCATGATAGGTTCACCTTACAGTCAGAAAGGACTTGAAGGCATACAACAACAATTGGGCACAGGATTGCATAAGATTTCCTAATGAAATGACAGTCTTCATGATCATTTGACATATTCAACAGCAGTCATACTGCTGAGCACAGGTTGTGTGTCTGATTCATGTTACACAGACATTGTGTCTTTGGACACTGCATGCCTGCTTCCAAAATCACATCTGCACACCCACGGAGCCAGCTGAAGACATTTTGCTGCCTGAGGCAGAACAGCAAATGTCACCCACATTCCTCCATGTTAAGGGATGTGTATGTGCGTTTCTAAAGCACCCACCACAGCTAGCCAAGGCATTGCTTTTGTATGTTTTTAAGGGTTTCATGTTTTTAACTTGGTATGTTTTTCATGGTTTTATATTTTGAACTTGTTATATATTAACACAATGTTTTCAATTGTGCCTTTAAAACTGTACTTTTTAAAAGTATCTTTTGGGAGCCAGCTTCAATCCAATTTAGTAGAAAGGTGGCATAGGAATAAAATAAATAAAGAATAAATACATGAGATGATGAGCCAGTGCAACCTAGTGGTTTCAGCATGGGATTATGACCCTTGAGATCAGAGTCTGAATTCCTACTTGGCCATAGAGCCCACTGGGTGTCTTTGGGC
The DNA here is from genome assembly GCF_019175285.1 of Sceloporus undulatus. Taxonomy (NCBI): domain Eukaryota; kingdom Metazoa; phylum Chordata; class Lepidosauria; order Squamata; family Phrynosomatidae; genus Sceloporus; species Sceloporus undulatus. Next base: position 102,454,539 of record NC_056522.1, on the reverse strand, counting down.
AAGTCACACTCTCTCAGCCTCAGAGGGTGGCCAAGCCAAACTGTCCTCTGAAGAAACTTGCCAAGAAAACCACTTGATCCTAAATTGGAAATGGCCTGAAGGCACACAACAACAAATATATGAAACCAAAAAAGTGGAGAGAAAAAAATAAAAACACCAATCTAACATCCTTCTCTTTATCCTTGACAGTCAAAATACAACAAGAGGAAAATAAATCACAATTTGTTTCCCTTTCATGACAGCCCAAATAGGATGTTTTCTTTGCCTAAGAGCATGGAAGGGCTGGAACCCAGCCCTGAGGCTGCATCTGTACTGCAGAAATAACATGGTTTGACTCCACTTTTAACTACCATGGCTCCATGCTGGGATTTGTAGTTTGTTGTGGCACCAGAGCTCTCTTACTGGGAAGGGTCTATACATTTAGGCTGTGTCCATATATTGTACTTTAAACGTATAATTTTGGTAGTTATATCACAAATATCGCCATTCCATTCCATGACATAGGGAGTGATGATGTATGAGTAATGTTAGTACAACCCCCAACAAACACAAAACTACAAATCCCAGAATTCCATAGCATGGAGCCATGGCAGTTAAAGTGGGGTCACATGGGATTATTCCTTCAGTGCGGATGCAACCTGAGTCCCACAGATAAAGGGTCCTTCCATCCGCAGTGGAGAAATAATCTGTTTTGACACCGCTTTAACTGCCATGGCTAAATGCTAGAGAATTCTGGGAATGGTAGTTTGTTGTGGGAAGTGGGAGTAGAGTTGAGTTGCAGTTGAGTGGGAGACGAAGGGGGAGTTTAAGAGAGCTGAAAGGTGTTGAAGAGAATTGAGTTAAGAGGACACTGAATGGGAGAAAAATTGTATTGGAGATCATAACTGTGAAATACTTGCAACTGTTATATGATTGTAACCATTGCACCTTTGACACCACACTTGTCCCTCCACATTTGTGGCTTCAACTTTGGCAGATTTGATTGTTCATGGATCGGATTAATATGGTCTCTCTAGGAATATCTCAGTCCTCCAGCTCAACTCTATGGTCAACTTTAACCAAAAGTTGCACTTGAGGACCGAGAGATTCCTAGAGAAGTGTTTTTTCAGGTAAAAACATAGGAGTTTATCACACGAAGGAGCTCAGGAGTTTATTGCGTCTGATAACCATTTGCTCACTTACTCGCCATTTTCACTTTATTTGTGGGATGCTTTAAACGTGCTTTAATCTCTCTTTAATGCCGAAATCAGCCCCGGTGTGATAAACTCCCTAGGAGTGTTTGTGTTCTTTGTGGTTCCCCCACTTCCACAGGGGTCCTGGGCCACTAACCCCAGCGAAGGGGGAAGGTATAGTCTCCCTCCTCAGCCAGCTACATTCTTGCCGTAAATGGTCTTCCATAAAGCCAAGGTTTATTTGGTGCAACAGGAGCCTCTCTTCCTGACTAAATTCTAAACCATATAAGCTCATTAAAAATGTTTAAAAAAACCCAACAACACCCAATACAAATTACCATTCCCTGAATGCCCTAGCCCTAAGCCAGGGCAGTTAAAGCGGGGTCAACCCGGATTATTTCTGCAGTGTGGGTGGAAGTCTTGCTTTTCCACTCTACAAGGCAGGCAGTTGCAACTGATCCCGCCTCCCAGGATTATCTCTCTCTTACAACATAAGGCAGGAGGCGACTAGAGCTCTCTCTCTCTCAGTCCTAGGCTTGCTCTAGAGAAGAGCCTGCTCCTCTGGGGATTTCAGTGTGGATTTCCCTTTCTCTTTGGAGTCCCTTCACTTCAGAGGCTGGCTCTCCCTCTTCTTCCTGGGTCCAAGGGCTGCCTCTTGGGATGGGAAGCTGAGAGGAAGCCAGCAAGGAAAGGCGGGAGCCTCAGCAGAGTCCTTGGAGGGCTGCTTCTCCTCTGCCTCTTCTTTTCTCCAAAGTGGTAAGTGCTGCTGGGGCAGAGAGAGAGGGAGAGGGAGGGAGGGAGGGAGCCGGCTGGCATGCTTTCAGTCTGGGACCTGAGTTCGAATCCTGGCTCCGCCATGGAAAACCCCTTTCTAGTGGGGGGGGGGGGGGGGGTTTGAGCCTTGGGCTGCATTTGGGTTTGAGACCGCTTTAACTGCCCAGGCTTAATGCGGGCCCCAGAGGGGAGAGCCAAGAGGGCATTTCTTCAAGTTTCTTCCCACTTATGGCCGCCCTGTCGAGGGGTTTTCTTGGCAAGGTGTCTTCAGAGGACTGCCCTTGCCTTCCCCTGAGGCTGAGAGAGTGTGACTTGCCCAAGGTCAGCCAGTGGGCTTCGTGGCTGAGCTGGGATTCGAACCCTGGCCTCCAGAGTCCTAACCCAGGCTGAGTCTCATGACTGGGAGGGAAGGAGGAGCTTTGGGGCGGTGGGAATGCTTTTGAGGATGGGCAGCAAGGGGACAGTCCCAGTCGATGGGAGGAAGGAGGCTCAGGCCTGGGAAAGTGCCTGCTCCCAACTTCTTCTTCCTTGGTCTCAAAAGATGCTGCAAGATCCCTTGACAGACTGATCGTCCAGAGTAACAAGTCGACTGTGTCTTTGAAGTTTAATTCCGTTTTAATGTTCACTTTTTGTGTGTCTTAAAATCACAGAATCATAGAGTTGGAAGAGACCCCCAAAGGTCATCCAGTCCAACCCCATTCTTCCATGCAGGAACTCTCAATCAATCACTGACAGATGGCCATCCAGCCTCTGTTTAAACACCTCCAAGGAAGGAGACGCCACCACACTCCGAGAGAGTGTGCTCCAGTGTCAAACAGCTTTGAATTGTATAATTCTTTCAAACTGGGGGCCACTTTGAATTCCAGTTTTGGGGAGAAAGCAAGATGAGGCTGAGGTTGTTGATGATGATGACTGACCTCCTGCTCCACTGACAGCCCTTGTCCCCCCCTGAAGATGTTTCACCTCTAGTTTGCTAGTTTTGACAGTCTTGTCATTTTAACTATATTTTAATTCGTTTTTACCCTGATTTGTTTTGTTCTTGTTTTAAGATAGGGAGGGGGGTTGGGCTAGGAGATTACTTAAATTTTGGATTTTATTTGTACTGTGTATTTTATTGACATTTCTCTGTTTTGTAAACCACCTCGATCCGTAGGGAGAGGCGGGATATAAATAAACATTATTATTATTATTATTATTATTATTATTATTATAGCAGCTTTTTTGAACTGTATATTCATTTTCTCTTGCAGAAGTGTTATTTAAAACAGGTGGGGGAGAAGGAGGAGGGATGTTCAGCTGTGATATCACTTTCTCTTGAGTCCTATGTTGGGAGAAAGGCGGGATATAAGAAAATAAAATAATAATAATAATAATAATAATAATACTAGTGCACAGATTTTCTGGACATGTGGCAAGCAAAAGAGCTATTTGCAAATCCTGTTTGCATTCTGTCTGGTGGGAATGTTACAACATTAGGCTACGTGGATTAAGCCCACAGGTGGGCAGCTCAGGTGACACTCCTGCACCAGTATGCTCCGAAGTTAGTTCCTCTTAATCTGTTTCAGCCTGAAAAGGACTAGTGGGAGAGTTGCCTAATGTCATCTTTAAGGTGCGCCCATTTATTTAACCACCAGATTTTTTGGGTTTCAGTCCACTTCCGCAGTTCCTTTGAGTTGTTGGCCCTGAACCCCGTTGGACTTTCTTCTTAGTAGGCACGCATAGAGCTGCACCTTCAACAACCTTCTTTCGAAGGAGCTGGATGTTCATTCCAGCACAATCCCCTTTCTGAGTCAAAATTGTTTTTTCATACCTCCCCGCAACAATCCTGAGAGGGAGGTTAAGCTTGTGAGAAAGTGACTGCTGTGGGACCATGCAGTGAGATTTAATAGCTGAATTACAGGCATGTAATTCTTGCTTATGATCGAGTTGCAACATGTGACCTGGCAACCTTTATCAGCTTAACTATTCGATTGTAAAATGAAAAGGACTTTGGACATGATCAGAGACTCTCCTTTGAATTATGTGCATTGAAAAGAGGCTTACTAGTGGAGTCCTGTTGAGCACACCAGCTCCGAAACTGCTTGTGATGCCGTGATTCAGAATGTGAACTGGATAGTCACTTTGCTTGGAGATCACTGGACAAACCACTTTTGCTTAGCTTCTCCACACCATCATCTATAAACAGTATGGAGTTGGTGGACATGTTCTGCATTGCAGAGTCATCGTTGCCATAAGTGTTGAGCTGGTTACCAAGAAGAACAGGGGCCTCCTATTACCTAGGCCTGGGCTGCCCTTGATTTCTTTTATAATCCCATCCCAAGCCCTGTTAGCACAGGCTTATTCTTGTGTCATGACAATAATATAGCCATAGCCACAGTTTCTTTATCCATGGATTCAACAATCCATGGCTTGAAACTATTCCAAAAATTACAAATTCCAACATTGATCTGGCCATTCTATATAAGGGACACCATTTAATTATGCCATTGTATTTAGTGGGACTTGAGTATCCATGGATTTTGGTATCCATGGGAGTTCCTGGAACCAAATCCTACCAAATACCAAGGGCCTACTATATCACTGTACCCAAGGCTGAGTGTTGAAACTCCAGCCATTTCCCTACTGATTTTAAAAATCAGGGCCTTTCTTGATTTCATTAATAGACGTACTGAGGAAGGTCCTCTCCACGTGGATTTATTGTGGATTCAGGTAAAACAGGGAGGGGGGAACCTTACCCTCAGTGCCAAATTTGGCCCTCTGGAGTTGTTTAACTGGCTGTGCCCCTTCTCCATGAAATCACTGTTTGGTGGCTTCTGTACAGGCTTTCTTTCCCATTCCAAAAGGTTGAAATACCCTTCAGAATGCAAGGAGAACTTTACAATAAAATATGCCAGAAAATTTTTGTGACATTATTTTGGCTTTGCTCACCATTAGAATGTGATCCCTACCCCCAAACATTTCTGAAATTGACTATAGCCCTTGAGGCTAAAAGAGGTTCCCTAAATTTGGGAGAAAAGTATATATATTATTTCCAGGTGAAATAGCTCTCTCAGTTGAGGTATTACTCTTTGGGAGATGGGAAAGCTGTTACAACAAATACTAATCGTACTGATACATCCTCTGTTAGGCCAGAAGATCAGCAGGCAGCTGATGGGAAGAAGAGAGAACATCATTATTTTGATCTGTTAGATTGTCCCCAAATAGTTCAGCTGAGGAGAGGAAGAATTCATGTCATCAAACATGAATGGGCTGGTTTCAACTGATCTTCCTGGGGAAGGGATTCAGTTTGTTGCCATATTTTTTTTAATGCCAGGATTGGGGATCCTGTTATCCTTCAGCTGGTGCTAAACATACAGCCAGCAAAGCCAGTGGCGAAGGATGATAGGAGTTACTGTCCAACATCAAGGAAATTCATCTGTCCCTTTGGGAAACTGTTCTAATGTTATGAACATTTCTGTTATTCTCAGCCTCAGGTGTTCATTTTTAACCCCCATCCAGGAATGCAATGCAATGAAATGTCTTTACCGCAGTGCAATGAAATGTCGATATTTTCTTTTTACTTTGCTTGACTTCACTTGTTTCCTTTATAGATCTGGTATTGAGAAGTTTTCTAAGCTGATCAAAACTGTGCTCGCCTGGTGCTGGTTGTTAGGTAGTCAAAATGGCACCATCCACAATCAGAAGACTGATATTAGCAACCTTGGGAGAAGCCTAAAATTTCAAAAGTACCAAAATCAAGCAAACAAACAAACAAAACCCCCAACAAAACATTGAGGGAGAAAAACATAAATGGGCTAAGATCCTGAAAAATAGCCCCCCAACAGGGCAGAGTATGTTTAGTTGACATAGAATGCTACCTTCTTGTGTGAGTTTTTTTTTTTAAAAGGTGTGTTTGAGGGGGGAGAATGACATGGATTATAATGGAAAAGGGCATGGCAAGGGTTGATTGGAAGCTTGAACTAGGGCCCTCCACATTGCACCATTTTATTTAAGTCTGACTTGATCTTTTAGAGTTGTTTTTGCAACCAATAAATATGTGTTCTTCTATCAGTAATATGTGACTTACAAAATAAGGAACTCCAGTTTAAGCAGCAGTCTTGAGCTGATCTTTTCTATCTTGGTGATTTAGAGAATGTATTATTTAAATCTCCCAGATGGAAAATGAGTCCACCCTGATGTGCCCACGCAGGGAGAAAAGCATGGTCCTTCACACAGGCCTTCCTGCACAGAGGAAAATGTTTGCTCAGACACTCCTTTCAAAAAGCAACTTTGAAGGAAAAGAAAAGTTGTTTGCTCAGCAAAGTGCAAATCATAATGAGCTTTTTCCCTTGTCAAAATGGTAATGAGATCATCACTTGATCTCTTATTCATCTGAAATTCACATTTATGTCATTTTGGATCAGCAGAGGAAGAGGAAGTACAGACTTTCCTGTGCTTTGTTTTAAACACAGCAATAAAATAATGCAATAGATGTTTGAACAAGTCTGTTGTGGATATGGCATCACTTTATGGACCCTCCTAGCATAGTCATCCAGAACTTGGTTCCTTCCAGATGAGTTGGACCATAATTCCCACTGTCACCAATGTTTGGTTGATAATTGGAATTGTATTCCAACAGCAGAGTATAGGAGTTTGAGCATTAGTGTTTAACTCTGGAGACCAGAGTTTCAATCCTTGCCCAGCCATGGAAACCCACTACAGTATGTGATTTTGGACAAGTCACACTCTCTCAGCCTCAGAAGAAGGCAAAAACAAGCCCTCTGAAGAAATCATGCCAAGAAAACCTATGATAGGTTGTCATAAGTTGGGAATTACTTTAAAGCACACAACAACAATAAAGTTGTTTTCCAAAACACCTGAAACACATCAGTGAGGGGAAGGCTTGTTGTTGTTCTTGTGTGTATTTAAGTCCTTCTAATTTATGGTAACCGTAAGGTGAACCTACCATTGGGTTTTCTCAATAAGATTTATTCAGAGGGGATTTGCCTTTGCCTTTGCTTTCTCTGAGGCTGAGAGAGCAGGACTTGCCCAAGATCACCCGATAGGTTTCTGTGGCTGAGAAAGGATTCAAACCCTGGTCTCCTAGTGTCCTTATCCAACATTCAAACCATGACACCATGCTGGCTCATTGGGAAGGCTATCATAGGATATAATAAAACTCTGTTTCCTTCAGTCTTTTCTCCACTTGACATACCTGGTCATTACAGGGAATAACAAACATAGAGGGAGGAGTGCAAGTCAGAGATGTGAGAAAGTGTATACACATTTTAGTTTCCTTATTGGCACACTGCCTGTGTGAACACAGAGGGACTAAACAGGGCTATGAAGGATACCTTGCACCTGTGCCTGGAGTGGGTTAGGTCAGAAATAGATTTTATTGTGGCTATTCAGTATTGTTTTCTCCAGAGCAATGTGATCATTGGACTATATTCTTTCATTGCTGTCTACTATGGTGACCTGAAATGTATCTCTCCATGTCAGCTTAATGACTAGCTTCACATGGCAGCTAAGTTTGATGATCTCTTCTTTTTTACTGCTACATAACAAGAAAGCAATGTTGAGTGAAGCAGCATCATTTGACATGGAAATACAATAGTTATGAAAAATCATGCATCTTTTACATTCCAGTCTGGGCAACTAAAACACTGCTATTCCCCCCCCCCCCCTCCACCACTTTCTTGGCAATCCAAGTACAACTCCATCCTTTCTTCCTATCTGAATCCCTTTCCCCACCCCTTGAGCATAATACGGTCATTCTTCCACATTTGTGGGTGAAGCATTTGCAGATTTGATTACAGTATTTGAGGATTACTGTATTTGCTGTTCCCCCTGCTGCTGCCCTATACATGACTGAACAAATGTATCCTCTTTAGGTCCTCCAGTGCAATACTGTGGTCAACTTCTAACAGAGCCTGACCATAGAATCACACTGGAGGATCTAGAAATGCCTAGAGAAATCTCCTATTAGGTTTTGTTTAAAAATAGTATCATATATTTGCTTTTTTCTCTTCTTGTCCCCCTAAGCCCCACAAAAGTTGAAGGCTGACTATACTTAACACATCATATTTACCCAAGGTGTTCATATAAATGTAAAAGAACTAGTTCCTTTCTTTGCTATGCCATAGGAAATAATGACATCTGTATTTAAACTTTAATATTGTGTATTGATTTTCCCCCTTTAAATCATCATAAATCCTTGATTTTGGCATTTTACAGGACATATATGAAACCATACTTTGTGCTTCTTTGTAGTGTACAATACTTCTATGTTTAATACTTTCCTAATAAGCATAATATGGAAAGCCCATGAATTCCAAAAATAGGAACTTAATAATAATTTGTTCAAAATCTGTTGCAATTTATGCAATATCCTGAGAGTCTGGAGGGAGGACAGGATTGGATGTATGTGTGTTCTGCTCTGTACAGATGCCATGTGGATCAGACTTTAATTAACTTCAGATTTTTATTGCAATTTCTAGTATTCCTTTTGAAATCTGTCAGTCACCGGAAACTCTCTAACCAAAAATGGGATTGCAGTGCATACAAGTTCTTTAAAATTCATTTTAAAAATGTTTTCCCAGTCTCCAACTCCCACCAAAATCCAGTGTAAAAAATGGTTTTGTGTTGTAACTAACTAACTAAATGAAATTCTGTTTTTTTTAAAGGGGGTGGAGGTGGAATATGGTTTGAGAAATTTCACATCAATTTAATCTTATTAAAGGAGGGACAAGCATTAAATCTTCACAAATTGGTTGTAACTTACACCATTCCTGGGGAGGTGGAATGCCAGCAGTTAAATGAAGGGAAAAGTTCAATGCCCTCAGAACTGCTGGCATTCCACCTCCCCAGGAATGGTGTAAGTTACAACCAATTGTGCTGTTGTTTGTCCTGAAATATAATAAACACATAAAGAAGTTTTATTTAGATAAAATGTCTATAGCTATGCTGGTTTTACAGAACTGGTGATAAAATTGTCAGGCAAAAGACAGCTTCTGAGGGCATTGAACTTTTCCCTTCATTTAACTGCTGGCATTCCACCTCCCCAGGTATGGTGTAAGTTACAACCAATTGGAAAGGTTACTTTTGGGACTTTCTGTTGTGTGCCTTAAAGTTGTTTCTGGCTTATGACAACCCTAAAGTGAATTTGTCACTGTTTTTCTTGGCATGCTTTGTCCAGAGGGGGTTTGCCATTGCCTTCCTCAGAGGCTGAGATAATGTGACTTGCCCAAGGTAGTCCGTGGAGAAGCAGGGATTCAAAACCCAGGTTTTAGCAGTTGTGACAATATCACACCACACTGTTGTAGCACTATTATTCTATTTTAATTGCTATGGCTACCTCCTCTGAAATCCTGGGATTTGCAGTTTAGGGAGGGGCATTCAGAATTCTCAGCCAGAGAGCTCTGAGACCTCATTAAACTACAGTACATACCTCAGAATTTCCCAGGAGGCAGCCTAACAATCATCTGTCTTTCCATGTTTCTGTCTATGAGCTTTTCCTAGGTATATTAAATTATTGTTTTGGAAATAATCCCTGTCTGTTTTGCTAATTTTGTTTTTCTTAGCGTTGTGCATTCAGATTTCAGAAGATAGCATGATGCTGTGTGATAGCATAATAGAACAAGTTAACAAAATAAGCTGCATTGAAGTTATAACTCAAAATGTGAGCATAATGTTTTTTCGCTTTCCCTGACTGTAGCAGTGCATCAGTTTAATGACTCCATGTTGAAGACTTAGAGGTTGTCAACACTATGATGACACTATTGTCACTCACTTTGAGTTGGAGGCAATCCAGGGACATGATGTTTTGACCAATTTGCAGCAGGTGTGGGACTTTTTGGTGCCTGGTGGCTTTAATCTGTAGAAAAAAGAATCTCAGTTTTCTCTGGAATTTCCTGGAAAATTCAGATGAGTGGATGTGTGACTGACTAATTTGCATTGGGGTGGCGGGAGAAACCTGTGATGGTTGGACAGACAGAGTCTGACAGTCCCATGATTGTTCCCACCAGGACAATTCTCATATGATGAGAAGTTAAGAGTGGCTCATTCTCCATTTTTGAATGCTGAATTGGTGCGCATAATTGGATGCCAAGCAGTATATCTGACCAGTAGATATTTATACCAGTATCTGTGCACCTCCATTTAACTGCTTGGTTTAGCTTTAGCAATGGTCAGTCCTCCCATGCTAAAAAAGAAGAAGAAGAAGACAGAGAAGTGTCCTGGTCCAGAGAGGGAATATATATTTTCACATGTTTGACAGATGGGGAAAAAATTAACAAAGCAGAGTGATCATGGATGTGTGGCCAAAAATGATTCAGGGAAACTAGCTTGTGGGCCACCATTTTACAATGAGGCAACCTCAGAATGCGGGAACATGTGGTGTGGTTGTTAAGTCGAATTTGCTGCGATTTGCCTCAGTGTCCATAGTAATAGTATAGCGAAGACCAGGGTTGCTACAAATATGGACACCCCCCCCTGATTTTATGGTAAATGTAGACTTGCCTTTAAACTTTTTATTTTACTAGTTTGGTGCACCAACCTTCTGACCAGAGCTGGCAGGGTATATTTATCCATATTGCGTATCTCCTTAATATTTGAAATGCCTACCAGAAAAAACATATTCAAAGCTACAGATAAATAAAATGAGTGCCAGCAACTCCACCTGTCTTCCCCCCCTTGACCTTTAATTTGAAATGTCATGGCTCTTGAGGCGACTTTGTAAATATTGAGTTTTTAAATGGACAGCAAGTAAAAAGTACAATGCATTACCTTTTTGACTTCCACTTTTCTGGAAGTGTTTACATCAGGGTGTGTGCATTGTCTCCTGGTGATAATACCCTTCAGAGATTTGAATTCTGAGAGCAGTGCCTCTTATAAGAACATTCTGCCTTATCATAGCTAAGTATCATTTGCCAATTTCCATTTTTGTGGATGGGTGAATCAAGAAAAGGGTATAAGACCAACTCTTAGAGTGATTCTTGCTTCCTCTGTTATGACATGTAGCCTTCTGATCGTGGCCCTTTGTTTACAATCCATCAGACAGGTTACAATCCATGTGACAGCAGTTGTAGCCAAGCTGATTAGAACTGGATTTGGAGAATGGCTTTTACAAGGAACTGAATTAGACTTAACTGAAGTAAAGTACTGTTTATCTCCCACTTCCCTATCTCCTACCAATGTGTTACACTCAGGGATATGTGTCAGATTTATCTGGGTGAATTTATTTTGTTATCTTGTGTGGTTTTGAAATCTCAGATATTTGGAAGGGTTTTTTTTTTTTGTTTGCTTCTTTCACATTATTTGAGGAAAGGAATTTGCTTTACAATTACCAATGTTTCTCTTTTATCCTTTTTTGTTGTTGTTGCACAATACTCTTTTCCCATTTCCTCTAATAATTCTGTGAATTAGAAAGTTGAAGGTAGTGGTGCTTTTGTGTCGTCTCCCCCCCATCAAGTGTCATTTAAACTTTTTCTAGGTGCCATGCTGGATTAGGCAAATAAAAGTACATTTCAATTTGTTAAATTGTATAGGTGCCTTTAACAACACACAGTAATATCCAGGATATGGCTAATGCATGGCTAAAACTCCTAATGCGCATTTGATCCAGGTCAACCATATTTGGAGTAAATGGTGGGAGGAATGGATTAGCTGGGGGCCATTTCTTCTGTACACAGTGTAGCACTATGATTTCATATTAACTGTCATGGGTGTGTCCTATGAAATCTTGGGATTTGTAGTTTGCTGAGGCACATGAGCTCTTCCTGAGAATTCTAAATACTCCTCTCTAAGCTGACAGTGTGATTTAAGACTAATAGGAATTGGAATCCAACAAGATTATGAGGTTCATAGGCTGCCCATCTCTCATTAAAATCCTGGTGTGTGTGTTTGGGTCTTTAAATCTCCTGTTGAGTTAATGTATATATATTTTAAATATTTTCATGCTGTGTTTGGTTGACTCCATAGATAAACAATCTGTGGATACAGAGGCTGATTGTATCCCTTGTCTCAAAAGCAAGGTATAATGGACCTAGGAAAGTACCAATCATTTTGAATACTAACTTCAGGAAATGATCTCAAAATAGTCCTTTCTTGCCTCCTTGTGTTCTCAATAAAAATTCATTTAGTATAATTTTTAAATGCCCGAGTCATCTTTGGATTCCATAAAATAAATTAAATTCATTTGCATTTAAACTCTGCACTTGGAGTCTGTTTCCTAACACTCCTCAGGACTCTTTCACATGGGAGAGTGTCCCTCAATCCCGAATGAAGGAGACAGTGAGGTCAATTTGTGAAATATCGTGGTTAGGTATCATACGGAAAAACTAACACAGCAGCGAATCTGAAGTCAGTCCTGCGCTAGTTTGTAGGAGAGCATCACATCAATTACATTGCGCTCATGCCATAGGCGGGCACCCCATACGTGGTTTCCTGCTTATGCAGAAGCCGCACGATGGGAGAATGAATGGCGCATACGCAAGTGGCACATACTCTGCTGCACCGCGAGCATGAGCCCCATTCAATTGAATGGGACTTCAGCTTATGCTTTTTTTGGCTTACCCGGGTGTGTGTGTGTGTCCGGAACGGATCCTCTGCGTAAGCCAAGGGTCCACTGTACTACTCCATGCTTTCCAGACTATGAATTAACCATCCTCCGCATGCGCAGACAGTGCAGGGGTGTGTCCTGACCTCTGTACACTTCCAGGTGAACCCCCCCCCCCCAGCTTCCTTCCTGTCCATTATTTTGTGTTGTTGTTCATTTCGCGTTATTTCATCCATTCACATTTCCCATTTGCCAACATGCAGGTTTTGTCCGATCTCAAAACTATCCTTTTCTCTCTTTTTACCTGTATGCTCACACACACACACACACACACACACACACACACAACCAATAAAGTAACAAAGTAACAAAAATAAAAAGCAGGCATGCAAACTGTACAACCACAGCAATGGAAATACATATTAGCACATTACTGTCACAATTTCAGTCCTCCACTGTTTGAATACCTGTGGATGTATATATGTATACTTGTATACATGTACAGTATATGTATAAATATATATCTGTATACATGCATATGCATTTGCCTGTATATATGTATGCATGTATACATATACATATATGTATGTATATATATAGATATGTATACTTACATAGACATATATATATATGTGCATATATACATGTATACCTATATACATGTATTTATTTATATATACATATATATGTATAAACACACACACACATATGTATATATGTCAGATGAATATACATATATATGTGTGTGTGTGTATATATATATATACCCACATACATATATGTGTGTATATTCATCTATGAACATGCATATATATACACATATGTGCACGTATACATATATATGTGCATATGTATATACGCATATACGTATATACATGTATATACAAACTCCCAGATACAGAAAGTAATAACAAACTACAGGCTTGCAAGCAGAGCAACCACAGTTATGGAATTAAATATTTGCACATGACTGGGACAAGAGGTTGTCTAGGGAGACCAAGTGGGAGAAATTCCCCCCCCCATGCCCAGTTAGAGGTGGACAGCAAGGGCAAGAGGAATGCGCAGGTTCATCCTTGCCCATTACCCCTTGCTGTTTCCCCTTTCGAAACAGCTCCTGTTCCTCATGGGAGCCGGAAAGGTCCCTAGGTGACCTGGAAGCCAAGCCGCTGAAGAGGATCATGGGAACTGAAGTTTTAAATGACGGGGGTTATCCCAGGGCAGAAGTGAAAATGTATTCCATACCAAAGCTAATTCGAACTAACTTCAAATTCGCATGTGAAAAAGGACTTGTAACGTCAATGTTTTCCAAATTTATGTGATCCTGGAATGGCCCTTGGATGCGTCTGTATCGGCCCCACATTGCCTGAAATCTCGTATGATCGTCTTTTGCTTAATAGCGCAAAACTGATGGATAACACCGAATTGGTGCTACTTTAACCTTCTAATTTAACTCTGTGTGAAAGAGTAGAACTGAGAATTTGTCCTGGAGGCTTGCAACTGAACTGAGGGTAACCTGTTTTTCTAGTGAAGTGAAAGTCAAAAAGGGAGCCAAGTTTCCTTTCTCACACTTAGACAAGAAAGAATAATATCCTTTAATGGCTGTTTACTAAAGTTTAACAAATGAACCAAGAGCAACTGTTTCATGCTCTTGTTTCTCTCTGCTTTTCCTTGTTGGCTAAAGTGCTTTCCATTGTTCAGGACTATAAAATTAAAATTATGGGGTCATTAAATTTAGAGTTTGGGAATTTGGAGGACTCAAAATCTTTATATGAGCTGTAAACTTGTCAGCAGCATTCATTACTTGGCTGCACTTGTGAGATCTGTATTTGCTTCATGGGATAGGAAAATCTGAGAAAAATTAGACTGCACATTCATTATCCTAGGGTATAACCAGATAAATATACTAATCCTAGCAGGATGCATCTACACTGTATAAATAATACAGTTTGACACCCCCTTAAGTGCTGTAGCTCCATTCTAAGGAATCCTGGAATTTGTAGTTTTACAAAGTCTTTAGCTTTCTCTGCCAAAAAGTGCTGGTGCTTCACAAAGCTACAAATCCCAGGATTCCATAGGATCAAACCATGGCAGTTAGTGTCAAACTGCATTACGTCTAGAGTGTAGATTTATCCTAAGTCAGAAGGTATCATGCATCTTGCATCTTTTCCTGGTGAACAGGTTTTCATTTCATTTCATTTTTGTGATCGGAACAAAGGTTAAAGGCATAGTGGGAAAACTTGAGAAGGTTACAAATGAAAGACAACACCTTCTGCACTCTTTAAAATTCCATCAATATAGCAGGGCAATTGCACAAGCAAAGCTTTGTATGTCTTGTTGTTGTTGCTGCTTTAAAATAGGAAATGTTTCTTTTGTTTTCTGATTTGTTATTCTCAGTTTTTCCTTTACTTATTAAAGCAGGTTAGAAGTAGAGGATAGAAAAATACATTTTTTTAAAAAAATGCCTTTCTTCTGCATATGTTCATATCCCTTTTCCTTCAAAATAAAAACTGCTAGTAGAGACTATTGCGCGTTACGGACTGCCCAAAACGGGCAGTCTCGCGCTGCTGCTGGTTGCTGCGTCCGGGAACCACAGCAGCCAAACCGCGTGGTTCCTGGGCGCAGCAAAAAAGAAGTGCCAAAATGGTGCTTCTTTCTATGCCCCGGAAGTGGTGCCACAAGGCGCAAGGCATGCACTCGCGGTGTCACTTCTACCGCGTGACGTCTGGAAACTATGCGTCCGCGACATCAAAATGACGGTGCCCATCTGTATAGGGTGCCGCCATTTTGATACACTCATTATGTGCGAGGGGCAAGGTCCGTCAGGAAGCGCCGCCCCTTGTGTGTAACGACGGCGCCTCATGGGACCGTCTGTAACGCACCTAAATGTAATCTAGAGAGTCCTTTTGAAGACCAGTCTTTGGTCCTCAAGATATTTAGGCTTTAGATCCCAGAATTCTTGAATATTGGCCAAGCTGACTGGGTCTTCTGGAGCTGGAATCCAAAACATCTGGAGACAGGCCAAAGTCTGGGAATCACTGCTTTAGGTCATGGTTGAGAATCATGTTGCATGGTGTAACATTAAGGTCTTGGGGGAGCTGAAATGGCGTTCAAGGCCCCAGTGTGTATCCACCTCTGTTTTAGGGCAATTGTGGCCTTCCAGATGTTTTTGGACTGTGATTCCATAATCTCTGGTTGTTGGCTAGATTGAAATGACTTGCAGGCCGGCAACATCTGGAGAACTACAATTGCATATCCCTATTTTAGGTGCTCAAATGCTGCCAAAAAGAAAAATAATAATGTTTGCACATAAATAGAAATCAGGGGCTCACTTCTAGGTAAAAATGTAACATTTATGAAGCTATCTTATGATTGGCCCAGCATTTTTAGCTTTGACTGGCAGGTTTGTTTGCCAGAGTTCTAGCCCGATTCCAGTGGCATCCTCAGGCTTAGTGACACTTGGTGCAGGTATGGTGGTTGTTCTTGAGGGGCAGTAGTGGCTTGCCCCCTCTGTCTCACTGCCTTGCTCACCTACCACCCTCACTGCCACCTTGGCTCCATCCCTGGGGAGGGAGCAGGCTGGCAGTGAAGCCTCTATGGGTGCACTTGCCCCTCTGCTGTAGCAGGAGGAAGGCCCACTGAGTGTCACATATTAACAGAAAGTTTTTTTTTAAGTAGACTGTGTCCATTTCATACTGAGATTTCCTTTGACATTTGCACACCAGAATTTGTTTTTCTAGTGGTAACCCACAGCCAGGAAACAGTAACATTAATTTTAGAAAATATGACAAAACACATTTGCACCAGTTGATTCCCATTCTAAAATCTGAGACAAAGAGATATACATTTGATAACAGGATTCAAAATTAATACATCTGTTTCTCAAGTCTAAGTAATTTTTCTAAGCTCTTGTTTGGCCTATCAACCTTGTCGTTCCTGAAGATAGATAAACTGTATCACCAATTTTCTTTATTGACTTTAATGACAGGAGTTTAATTTTATACAAAACATATCACAATAGAATCTATAGTTCTGAACATGTGGGTCCCATTGGGAGAAATGGCCAGTTCCTTCCTCTGAAATCTAACCTACAGCACCTAGTATTCATTGGCAGTCTCCCATACAAGTACTAACCAGGGTTGAACTTGCTTAGCCACCAAGATCAGATGGTTCCTTCAGGCTCTTGTGAGCTGACATTAAGCATTTGTCAAAAATAAAACCCAATGTGTGAAGGATTTCCATTTCCTCCCTCTTCTTTTCCCTGCTTATTGTGTTAAGCATTTGCCCTTTGGAGACAGCCAGAACAACCCCTATTGTTTTGAATAATATAATACATAAGGCATAATGGAGTCTTTTCTCTCTATTTGGAAGACTTTTTCTTTATGAGATTAGGCCTTTTAGCCAGATGGTTTTGTTCTCTGAGAAGAGCAAATATAAAAAATTCAGCAGCACTGGTATTCTTACTCTTTGCTCTTAACTTTAAATGGCTTTTCAGGAGTAGGAGAAAGCTCATGCTAATGAAGTCTCCAGAGGAGATGGGAGTTCTCTGCTAATCTGCTATTAGGATTTATTTAAAGCTGCCTGAAAAATGGATTGTGTCTTATTAGTGATCTGGCCACACTTATGTAAACAGGTGGAAAGCTCTTCTCTGTGGTTTTAAACTTGTAAGAAGCTACCAAGAATTGGTTGCAAGGAGGGAAGTTGTCTTCAAATGAACGTGTGGTGTTCTTGGAGATATATATATAGAAAATCCTCATTTCAAGTAAATTGGTTTCTTCCCTTCTCGTTGTTTAGAAACTTGTCATACTTATATACTTACCCTGGAATTTAAAAGCTTAAAAGGATTTGAAAGTAATCTTTGTATGTGTGTATTTCTATACACACATCCTCATGGACTAAGACTCTGGGGACTAGGGTTTGAATTTTAACTTGGCCATATAAACCCACTGGGTGACTTTGGGCAAGTCACAGTCTCTTAGTCTCAGATAATGGCAATGGTAAACCCCCTCTGAAGAAACTTGCCAAGAAAACCCCATAATAGGGTCGCCTTAGAGTCACCATAAGTAGGAAAATGACTTGAAAGCACACAACAACAACAACAACAACAAAAATTTAAAGGTACAGTGTTCATGGCCCAGTCCCTCTCAGGAAAAAATTATTTGCAAACTTAGAGTTACAAAGGAGCTTTCAATTGTTTCAGAATGAAGCACTTCTTCAGGTTTTTGTCCAGGAATGCAAATCTGGGATTCCAAGTGTGGCTTTCCTGAAAGATGGTGACAAATCTCTTGCACCACATAAACCTCCAGTTCTTCCTCCTTCTGCCACGTGCTTCAGATACTTCCACCTTCTGCAACATGTGAAACCGAGTGATCTGTATTTGGAAGTACACTAAATCAAGAGTTCAGTCAGAATGGCTGAGTGAAAGGATAGAGAAGCTTGTCTTAATTCAGACAAACCTTGTGTTAGACATCCACAAAGTGACTGTAATGAGGAGGAAGTATAAATTTCTGATAGAGATAAAACATAAAATGAAACTGATTAGACAAAGTGTCACACATTCTAGACTTTAAGAAAATCAATTTCTGTAAATTTAGGGAATTACTGGTTGCAATTCCATGGACAAGGATACTGAAAGAGAAGGGAGTTCAGGATGGCTGAACAGTGAGGTACTAAAAGACACAAACTAAAACTGTTCCAATAAGAAGGGAAAATGGGATGTGTCTAAAAAATCCAGAATGGTTAACTAAGAATTTTCAGCTGAGCTAAGATTTTAACAAAGCATGTGCAAGAAATGGAAAAATTGGGAAAACACCAAAGAGAAATTCAAGCATCTAGCTAGTATATGTAGGGGGAAGGTAAGAAAAGCTAAAGCACAGAATGAATTTAGGCTTGCCAGACAGATTAATAGCAATAAAAAGGACTTTTTAAGTTATGTCTGCAGCAAAAGGAACAACAAGGAAATAAGGTCGCTGCATGGAGAAGATGGCCAAGTACTAACTGAGGATAGAGAAAAAGCTGAACTACTCACTATCTTTGCCTCAGTTTTCTATAAAAAGGAAAATGGCACACAACCTGAGGAGCGAGGATCAGGTGGTGTAGTGGGGGAAATGCAGCACAGAATAGGCAGAAAAGTAATACAGGAATACCATGCTACTCTAAATGAATCCATGTCTCCAGAGTCAGATGAGCAACATCCAAGTATATTAAAAGAACTGGCAGAAGTATTTTCAGAACCACTGACAATAATCTCTGAGAATTCTTGGAGAACAGGAGAAATCCCCACAGGTTGGAATAAGGCAAAAGTTGCCTCCATCTTCAAAAAGGGGAAAAAAGAGAAGTCAATTAATTATCACCCAGTCTGCCTGACGTCAATACCTGGAAAGATTTTAGAGCAGATCATTATACAGTTTGTAATTACTTAGAAAGCAATGCTGTCATCACTAAGAGTCAACATGGGTGTCTCAAAAACAAGTCATGCCAAACTAATCTGATTTTTTTTTTTTTGATATTGTTACAGGCTTGATAGATGAAGGGAATTCTATGGATGTAGTATATCTTGATTTTAGTAAGGCTTTTGACAAAGTTTCCAATGATATTCTTGCAAAGAAGCTAGTAAAATGTGGCCTAGACAGTGCTACTCTTAGGTGGATTTCTAATTGGTTGACTGATGGAACCCAAAGGGTGCTCAGCAATGGCTTTTCTTCATCCAGGACAGAGGTGATTAGTGGAGCGCCACAGGGATCTGTACTGAGACCTGTGCTATTCAACATCTTTATCAATAACTTGGATGAAGGAATAGAGAGCATGCTGATTAAATTTGCAGATGACACCAGATTAGAGAGATGGGCTAAAGATAACAAGATGGATTTCAACAGGGAGAGATGTAAGGTCCTATAGCTAGACAGAAAAAAATGAAATCTACAGATATAGGGTGGTAGACACCTGGCTAGACAACAGTTCATGTGAAAGGGATCTAGGAGTCTTAGTAGACCACAAGCTGAATACAAGTCAGCAGTGTGAGGCGGCAGCCAAGAAACCCAATGCAATTCTTGGTTGTATATTTTGGAATATAGTATCTAGATCAAGGGAAGTGATAGTACCACTGTATTCTGCTTTGGTCCATCCTTACCAGTAATACTGCATCCAGTTCTGGGTAGCTGAATTCAAAAAAGAAATTGAGAAGCTGGAGCATGTCCAGAGGAGGGTGACCAAAATGGTGAAAGGTCTGGAAGCCATGCCCTATGAGGAGCAGCTTAGCCTAATGAAAAGAAGGTTAAAAGGAGACATGATAGTCATGTTTAAATATTTGAAAGGATGCCATATTGAAGAAGAAACAGGCTTGTTTTCCACGTTTCCAGATACTAGGACAAGGAGCAATGGATTCAAACTGCAGGAAAAGAGATTCCACTTAAATCTCAGGAGAAACTTCTTGGTGATCAGGGGTGTTTGACAGTGGAATATGCTGCCTTGGAGTCTCCTCTTTTGGAGGTTTTTAAACAGAAGATGATTGTTCATCTGTCAGGAGTGTTTGATTGGGTATTTCTGCATGGCAGAGGGTTGGACTGGATGGCCCTAGTGGTGTCTTCCACCTCTATGATTCCAGGATTCTGTAGCAAAATCAGTATTCAGTGATACTTTGATTTTCTCCTTTTTCATCAGCTTTCTCCCCCCCCCCCCCCCCGGCAAACAATTGTTTTCTGTGTCTTTTTGAAAATATGGAGATATCTAATTTCAGAATATTTAATAAATTTCCATATATAATGTTTTTCCTGCATCTCAGAAATTGCTAGACTACCTGCAGTACCAGTTTATACCTTTGTTTCCAATAAAAGTCAAATTTAAAAGTAAATTCAATCAGTAAATTTGTAATTATTGTCTAAATGAGCTATATTTTTCCCAGTTAATATGCCCAAAATGTGGTAATTTTATAAGACCAGATTCTATTGCATAATAATATGCAAAATTCCTAAAGTAAAAAAAAAGTGAAGTCAGATCTGTAAAGGGTCCTTTAAAATATTTTCATGTTTGTGAATCTCAGTTTTTTCCCTGAACAAACAATGAAGTGGGGAATTACTATTATTGTCATTACTTTAATTGACATATGGGAATTATGATATGGGGGTAACATTAATACAAAAAATGTTTTACTAAGAATTATATATGGTCTGGTATGGGAAGCGGTCCATGGGTTGACACCATGAGTTACAGTCATTGGTTGACATACCAGCCTACTAAGAAAAGATGCATCAAGATTGGGAGAATGATTAAGTCCCATAGTACAGTAGTCACAATAATCCATCCACTTTTTTTCTGATCATCCCAGGCAAAGTTTGTGCTGTTCCCTTGAAGAAAAATATAACAAGTTGCCCCTCCTATATAAGGTAGCTAAAATCACGTAAGGATAGGAGTAAATTTGTATGCTCCTGAGTCCTACCGCGTGGTGTGGCTGCCATCTTGGTGTGCTGCCATTTAGACGGGGTGCACACGAGGAGCGTCATGAGGGCACGGTGCAACCCTTATAGCACTCTTGTAATGCCGACAAAAGAAGCTCCTTTTTGAGGTCTCTTTTCCTGGCAGGTTGGGGGTATGGTGTCCAGTTGCTGTGTCCCCAATCCCGTGCATCCAGGGGTGGCACAGAGCTGCTCCTTTTGGGCTGTCTGTACAGCCCCTCAGTTACTGTAACAAAGGCTCTGACAAAGGCTGCATCCGCACTGCAGAAATAATCTGGTTTGACACCACTTTAACTGCTGTGGCTCATTACTATGGAATTCCATGAATTGTAGTTTTGTGAGACATTTAGCCTTCTGTGTCAGAGAGCTCTGGGACAGCAACAAACTACAGTCCCCAGAAAACCAGATTATTCCTGCAGTATGGATGTAACCCAAGAAACTCCTTTGTACAAAGTTTTATTATCTCCTGCCAGCTGCCCCCCCCACCTTTTCCCCCTTTTCTCTGTCTAGCTAGACATTTTTAGTAGGATTACTATTGGAGGTATATTGGAGGTATAGTGATGGCGAGCTGGAGAAACAGACTTTTAATGTCAGGTTGCAGCAGTTTTTCTTCCGTAAACAATGCAATAAAAGCCTGAGCTGGGTAATGGGATTCTTCTCTAGTTGGTCCTTCTGTAGCTGTGTGTGCCTGCCTACAACAGGCAAGGTAAACAGCATCTTTCTCCAGAATCCTTTCGAGAGCATATTGAACACCAAAACAGATAGAAAAGGGGCGGGGGGGGGGGACCAGATAAACCTGCCTCATCACCTCCTTATGTCCATGTTAAAAAAAGCATAGATCTGTCTGTTTGGCCATCAAAAGGAACAAAAGAACTAAGACTAACAAAGACTAACAAAAGGGAAAAACCCCAACCTCATTGTTGAATATATTTTGGAAGAAGCCTTCAAGTGCTCTCTTGAGGGTTCCAAATGTCTGTCTTTACCTATGCAAGGCATATCTGATATAGTTGTTTCATTTCACATGTACATGTTGTTAGTTATGGATACAAAGTTTGCTGAAACTTGCTTAACCGGTCTTTTTTGTGGTGTAGGAATTTAAATCTATTAATTCCATCTTATTTCTGTCTCTGGTACCAAATTTTCTATTAAAGAGGTAACACCCAGGAACATGTGAAGTACTGTACCTTAACTGTAGAGTGGGCCCTTGGTATCCACTGGGGTTTGGTTCCAAGACACCTTCCCCCTCCTCCAGATCTCAAAATCCACATTTGCTCAAGTCCTATTAAATACAATGGAATAGGAAATGGAGTCCCTTATATAAAATATCAAAATCAAGGTTTGCTTTTTGAAATGTATATATATTTTAAATATTTAGAATATATTTTTTGAATATGTATTGGGATAATCTTATCTAAATTTTGAAGTTGTTTTTAATGTTGTTTTATTTAATTGTCTGGAATTTTATTATGTTCAATGTATAAAATTCGGATGTTAGTTATTTGATGGAGCATTTTATAATTCTGAATCTCTGTCATTGATTTTACATATTAATATGCGAATGGCCTTTGGCTTAAGCATTAATAAAATTGATTGATTGAATGATTGATTGTATTTTATTGAATATATATAGATGGTTGAATCCATGGATACAGAATCCATAGATACAGAAGGTCGACTGTTTTAACTGGAGACTTTTTCATTATAATCTCAAAAGCTACTGAGACTGCATAACCGTGAAGTTACTTGGGAACCTAGTTCAGTGTGAACTGTTAATGCAGGCCCTTTTTTTCTACAGAGGCTTTACCTCAGAGCTGTGAAAAATAAAAATAATAAAAGCACACTTCACATGTTTAATCTCTCTTTAGCCTTAGATACAAGGCATGATCCATGCAAAGGTAAGCATTTACATCTCATTATAAGGAATGGTTGTTCTCTGTTGAAACTGATAGGATTTAAAGTTGCTTCACTTGCCTGCAGTCTACAGTGTGTAATGTTCTGTACAGTTCCTTATCTTGCAAGTCACTTCTGTTTCATAAGAAGTCGGAGTTTTCTTTGTAACTTGCCCTCAGTCTCATTTTCTTTTTTCATCATTGTTGTCTTCAGCAGAAGTACTTATACTGCTTGATGCATTTAGAAATCGAGGTAGAGAACATCACTCTTTCTTAAAACATAGTTGAAATGGTAAGATTTTTGTGGGGGTGTGGTAAGATAGTTTCATAAATCAGTCCATTATTTTTTCTAGATGGCAACTGATTAATGATTGTTTGTGGAGCCTTTGCCCTAAAGAGCTTTAATAGTGACTGCCAAAAGAAAAAAATGTAATGAAGAATCTACACTGTAATGAGAGCAGGAAAATTGCTTTTTAGCTGCAGCCTTGAGTGACTCTTCTCCCTGTAAAAGTCATTTGTCTTTTATATAAATGTCAAGTATCTTTAAAAATTAGCTTTCAAGATCACAGAGCCCGCTTTTGATGAGGCACAATACAGAATTTAGCAAAAATGTCTTCTCTAGAGGAGGATGGACCTGCAGTTTTCAAAAGCTATTATGTTAAGTTGAGAGTGTCAGCAACAATAACCAAGGAGTGGGAACATCTAAACAGAGAATTAATAAAAATCTATCTTTTTCTTGTACCCTACAGTCGGTGCCTTTTTCATTGCTTGTCTTGTTAGCTAGACTGTAGATGGTTGCTGGCATATTCTACAACATTTAACATACTGTATAATTGGTTGACAGACCAAAGCCAGAGTACTTACCAATGGTTGTTCTTCATTCTGGAGAGAAGCGGCTAGTGGGATGTCTTGGGATTCTGTCCTGGGCCTGATATTGTTTAACATCTTTAGAAATTACTTAGATGATGGAATAGGGATGCTTATCAGATTGGCAGATGACACCAAATTTGTGGAGAAGGGTAGTAAATATAGAAGACAGGATCACAATTCAAAATGGCCTTGACAATTTAGAAAACTGGGGCAAAACTAACAAAATGAAATCGAACAGGATAAATGTAAGGTACTACATCTAGGCAGGAAAAATTAAATGTTCAAATATAGGATGTATAACACCTGCCTTGAAATCAGTACAAGTGACAAAGATTCAGATGCTAAAGATCTGCAAACTACATATGATGAGTCAATAGTGTGAAGCAGTGGCCAAAAAAGCCAATGCAGTTCTAGACTACATCAACCTGAGCATTATGTCCACATCAAGGGAAGTAGTAGTGCCGTGCTATTCTGCCTCACCTGGAATAGTGTGTCCAATTCTGGGCACCATAGTTCAAGAAGGATATTGACAAGCTGGATGGAACATGTCCAGAGAAGGGAAACCAAGGCGGTCAAAAACTAGAACCCAAGCCTTATGAAGAACAACTGAAGGAGCTGGGTATGTTTAGCTTGGAGAAGAGACAATTGAAAAGTGACATGTTAACTTTCTTTAAATGTCTCAACAGATGTCATATAGAAGATGGAACAAGCTTACTTCCTGCTACTCTAGTGATTAGAACATGAACCAGTTGATTCAAAGAAAAGAGATTCCTACTAAACATTAGAAAAAAAAACCTTTTCTGTAAGAGCTGCTTGATAATGGAATGGTCTGCCTCAGAGGGTGATGGACTCTTCATCTTCAGAGGTTGTTAAAGAGAGGTTGGATGGTCATCTTTCAGGAGTACTTTACTTGTGTATTCCTGCATGGCATGGGATTGAACTAAATGGCCTGTGTGGTCCCATCAGAATCTAAGATACTATGATTCTGTTTCACAGATGAAAATGTAATACATGTGGCCAAGCAACAGTAGAAATCAGTCAATATGGCAAACGTTATTAATGAGAAAGGACAGACAAGCTAGGAGAGAGTATAGCAGTTTGTATTTGCATAAATGTACTGGGGGAGGCAAGATTTGGCTTCCTTCTCCCATTGAATTAATTGAATGAAAACTACTGTTGCACTTTGAGCTCAATTTGCACCACCTGAAGAAAGCTGAGGACAAAGGGGAAAAGTGGGAGAAGCAGAAAGAAACTGGGACGTTTTAAAAACAGCTGGAAAACTGGGACAACAGGGGATTAATCAGGACTGTCCTTGCCAAACAGAACAGTTGGTGAGCATGTGGGAGAGATCAGAGTTTAGCAAAATTGCTTGCCCACAATAAGTCAAGGTTTCCATAGATCCTCCCCCCCCCCAATGACATATGAACTTGGCCTGGAGTGGAGCAATGTGCTTAGCTACTAAAGGTATAGATCTTTTATTTCATAAGCAAGAATTAATAATTTCAGAATTCATCTCCCTACTGGCCAAGAGTGAGAGAGCATTTAAGCAATTTTTAATTTTTGTGCATTTCACTATTTTTGTAAGAAAAATATACACTATTTCTTATGTTAAAGAACATCATGGCAGTGGGGTTGATAACAGCAGGATTTTTTCCCCTTCACAACAGGCTTTTCAGTTTCAAAAGGCCTGAAATGCAAAAAAAGAAAAAAAAAAGGGGGGGGGGAAAGCTTGCAACATCTGGCCATTTTCTTTATAGACATACTTCCTCCTTTTGTGAGAACGTTTTGTGAGATTCCTTACTGATTAGCCAACTGAAGCCTTCATCAAGATGCTTTTTAAATGTGGATCTCATTTAGTTTTTCCTTGCCACATCAAATCCTGATGGCATTGTTAAAGATAGGAATAATAGGAACAAACATAGCTAAGTAAATAATGTAACAGCAAAGAGAAAGAAAGAAATGAATCAGTGCTGACTATCCAGTAAGAATTTTCATCATAGCCGTAAAAGCTGCTAATTGTGGTAGTCAGTCCATTACGCAAAACTCTTTGGGGATCTGATGTTGCTGTCAGGATTTGTGCTTACTACGGTGGCTTTCAGGTCAGACCAAAAGCCTTCTTCATACCTATTCACAACTCACACTCTAAGCATCACCCTTCAGGTGGGATACAGTGGGGGGGGGGATAAATATATGGCTGGATCAGTATTTTTTTTTTATAAAAAGGTTTAATGGGAGCTTCCAAATCTGACTGAGAATATGGCATTGGGGAAGTGCACATTTCTCCAGGGAAATGTCATCTTCTTCTACACAGAACTCTGGAATTTGTCCCTCTGGGCAAAAAATACAAGTCATGAGATATCTGTATGTCTCGCCCAATTTGGCCAATATCTTCAGGGAGTGGGCAGCATTGATTGAGAAAATGATGTAAAGAAAGATTTTATTTCTCCCCCATTAAACTTTTTTAAAACGCTGCAGCTTTGATAACAGTTGTCTTCATGACATACCGTGGTTGTGTCCTCGGGTTAAGCACTCTCCTGGTTGCGCTTTCTTTTCTATAGCACATAGCTTCTTCCATTGCTCCTCCTTACCACCTGGATTCTCAAATGTGAGAAATGAGTGCCGTCACCTAGGTAAATGTCAGACATGCCTTGCAGTCAAAACCATTGCCAAATAGAATCTTCTGTTGCAGCCTGACTGCCGTTGCTTGTCCTTTCTCTACATGCCAATTCACATTAGACTTGAATGTTTTGGTGTCTATTATGTCTTTAGAAAGAGATAGTAGGTTAATTTTTTTAGAGGTGTCAGTATAGAGATTTGAATAGTGTGGGTTTTTTTAGTCTACAACTCCCTGAATCCTTAACTGGCATGGCTGGTACCATACAGGCTAGGGGATTCTGGGAGCTCTAGTATCACATAGTAGCTTTTCCAAGCTGCTTGGAAGCTTTAAAAGGAGCTATCAACATGCCACAACAAACTCCATCTTCTGTAGAAGCGTGGAAGATATTCTCTCTTGCTAAGGATTTCATGGACCTCTCCTGTGCATCCCTCTCCAACATTTAGATTACTGATGATTGAGCATGCTCCATAGCTACAAAATGATGACTGTCACTCAAAAAACACAGTTGAAGAGGCTTATCATGATACTGAGAGCCATTAAACATTCAGAGAAAGGCAGGTAGAACATAGCTTTATGGGTTTATTTTGGAATGGCAGTATCCTATCCACCCATTCTTTCCCCTGTTCAGGGCAGCATACCAGACATGAGGCAGCCTTGTGATTCTGATGAATTAAACACTGACACCATTTAACTGTTTTCAGATTGAAGCTGCAGAAGCACTTCTACAGGGATAAGTGCAGCTTCCTTAATTATACATCATGGAAAGCTGTCACTCAGCAGACAACCTCACTCAGAAAAGGACTTTGAAAAGCCAGAACTCTTGAATGAAATACATTACAGTGCATTAAGGTGGAGAAGGAATTGTTGTTTAATGGAGAAAAGATGTTTTAATTGCAATGAGAAAAACAACACAGAAAGTGGTGGCCCAGGCCCTTGCTTAGATAATGCCAAATGAGAGCAAAACAATTAGATTAACAAATATATAGTACCCCTACCACCATGGCAGTACCTGTGGTGGTGGGATTGCATGGTCCTGTGAAGCAAGAGCCTCTGTTGCTCACTGGTAGGGTCTCATGTCAGACAGGTTTTTGCTGAGGAGCCAGACTAAATGTGCCAAACAGTTTCCAGGCAGCAGCAATACTGGAGTGTGACACTGCTGGAAGATCTCTTAGAGACAATGATAGCACCATAGGTAATGCTTGTTAGTACTGTGCAGAAGGAGGCACAGTAGACCCCCATCAAATGTTTTTTACCATACAAATATTAGGATGAAACAATCTAAAATTAAACAAGAGATAGTGCCAGAAGATGAAATTCCCAGGTCGGAAAGCACTTAGTGAACTACTGGCTTACAGCAGAGGACAAGTACAAGTTGCACCATGGCTGATGACACAACTGGACTTAAGGCAAAAAGACGTTCAGTTGTTGATGTGCTCAGAGGTGAAAGGAAAACCTAGAGCAGCACAACACATATGATAGGAACATGGAATGTTAGAAGAATGAATTAAGGGAGGCTAGGCATAGTAAAACAAGAAATGGAACATATAAACTAGTGATGTAAATTGCTCTCATAATTATGGAGCACTGGAGGGGGAGTAGACATGGGTGGTAATAACCTCCATCCTCCAGGTGTGGTTGGACTTTAACTTTGAGGCCCTACAACCAATGGTTATGTAGGGTAATTTATGTTTCCTAAAGCTTTAGCTTTTGATATGGAAATATTTAAATATCAAAAATACCAAAGCCAAGCCTGTTAGGGACTGGCTTTAAATTAGCAGAGGAACAGAAATGTGCTCTTGTCTAACTATGAGGCAAAACAGATGGCCCTGAGGAGAGCCAGACTGAGGCCACAGCAAACGCAAACCTTGGCCTCAATCCGGCCAGCTTCCACCCCAAATAGGAGCAAAAAAAGTTGCCCCTTTGCCTTTAGAGCCGGCTTTTTGCCAGGTCTGAGGTGAGTGGCACCTGAACGCCACACCCCCAAGTCACCTGGAAGCTGGCCAGCATGGCTTCTGGGCAACTCAGGGGTGTGACATGTCTAAACAGCATGCCCCCAAGCTGGCTAGAAGCCGGCTTTACCGGGCTGTCTGTTTCGGCCCTGTGCTTCCCTAAGAACTGAGACTGACTCAGAAAACAACACAAGTAGCTTGTTCAAAACAAAAAAATACTAATGACTTTAATCTATATTTAGATAAAGGCTTTATCCTAATCTAAGGCGGGGTACAGACCGCCGCTTTGCGGCGGTCTGCTGCCGCCGCCAGTAAGTCCACGGGGGAGCCGGAGCCTTCAGACGGCCCGACTCCCGCACGGACCGAAAAAAGAAACTCCAAAATGGAGCTTCTTTTTTCGTCGCGTTTGCGATGTAGCGAGGCGCCAGGGGCGCGCTCGCTACATCAGCAGCGGCGCGACGCGTACGGACGCTAAGCGTCCGATACGCAAAGATGGCGCCGGCCATGTAGAAGGGCCGGCGCCATCTTGTACGGACGGAGTCCGTACTAGGCCATGGGGCGTCTAAAAGAGACGCCCCTTTTTTAAAATGGGACGTCCTCCGGACGTCCCAAATGGCGGTGCAGAAAGCACCTAACTAGTGAATAGTTCAGATAGAGAAAAAGTGTCTATCTTACCATCTTTCCAAAGAACATTGAGAGATGAGGAAGACAGCTCAGGACAGGAGAAAATCTTGAGAGATAATCAGTGTTGCCAACAAGCCTCGAAGATAATTCCCCAAACGTTTGGCCAAAACTCACCAAGTCCCCCCCCCCCATATCTCACCAAATACTTATTTCAACTCTCAAAATTACCATTAAAACCAATCACCAAAATCACACCAAAGGCTCTGAAAAGTACCCATTTTGGTGTGAAAGTCACCAGATTGGCAACACTGCATTAGTCCCAAAGGGGGAGTGACCTAAGTCACATGGTCAGTTTGAATGAGAGAGAGAGAGGAGAGTTTGCATGCAGGAATTCTCTATTTAAGGAGGAGGAAAGAGAGTGCAAAAATCTTCCAACAGGTTAAGAATATTGGGAGTTGCATCCCAGCCACATCTGAAGAGCCACATGATCCCAACCTCTGTACTACAATAATAGTAGAATTCTCCTTGGTGACATACAGTACCATGTGTGTGTGTTTAGTCAGATGTAAGCCCCACCACACTCAAGGAAGTTTACTTCCAGGTAGACATAGGATTTAGTTGTTCTCTTTCTGCCTCAAGGGCAGGGAATATTTGGCCATCTAGATCTTCTGGCCTGCACTGTTTTTTGGTTTCAAACAGCATGGCCAAAGAGAGGCTGAGAGGCCTAGGAGAAGACATAGGGAAGATCAAAAGTTCCCAGCCATATTCTGTTGTATAGAAGAGAATCTAGGGCTAAGAAGGAAAGGAAAGGAACTCACAAAGCAATTAAACTTTTCAGATGATCCATTTGTCTCATTCTAGACTTTAATACAGTCAGCCCTCTGTATCCACAGATTCTGCATCCATGGATTTAATATTCATGGCTTGAAAATATTCTGTAAAAAATAAATTCCAAAAAGTTAACCTTGATTTTGCTATTTTGTATAAGGAAACCATTTTACTATGCCATACTATGAGGACCCACAGAGTTTGGCATCCACAGGCAGTCCTGGACCAAACCCCAGCAGATATCAAGGGCCAACTTTATAGTTTAGAAATTTCCAGTCATAAAATCTGCCAGCTACCATATGTATTTCAATACAGGGTACCTTCCCAGTGATAGCACACGTATGGTTTAAAAGATTCTGAGTTTTATATGTTATATGTTTAATTATTAATCTTGCAGCATGCAAAATAAGCCTGCATCACCCTGAGCAAAGGAAAAAACACCCTCTGGGAGAGTCAGACATTCTTTCAGTTTGAAGCTTTGCATGTATATCTGTTTCAGAAACTGTTGTGATCCCTGCACATAGTTCTTCCTTGTATGCTTTGAGCTATGCGGATCATTGTGTAGCTACAGTACACAGGCATCTCCTCCTTTGTGCCTCATTCTGCTTTAATGTGTAATATGGATCAATGTATGCAAACACAATTATGATTCACAGGATCTGATGCCTGCCAAATATGATGTATGAATAAGCTAGCTTCACTGTTGTGCTTGTTAATGGCATAATGTGTTCATAGGCTTTTAAAACAAAATCAAAGGGTTCTCTAAGGCAAACCATCAGTTTGTTGTTCCCACACTGCTGACTTTTTAGGTTTTATATCTCCACAGAGAGATGGGGAAAGCTACTTTTGGGACTACAACTCCCAGAATTCCCCAGATGAAGGATTTGGAGAATTATGGTCCAAAAAAGTAACTCTCTCACTCTGCTGACACTCATTTCAGATTTAGATTCCCTATTTGGTGAGGTGATTTTTTTAAAAGTAGCAGTTGCATAACTATGCTTGTTTGTGGCTTTATTCACAGATTAAGTAGGTTCATGTTGAATAATACCATAAACTGGGGAATTAGTAGTATCACTATCAGTTAGGCAGCTTAAGTGTTAGGCTGACGTGAATGATTTGTAGTAATGTTTGCAGGGTTGATCTGGAACTGTAGTAGAGCTTGTCTTGTTTGCACATCATGTTTGCTATGAACAAACAGTAGTCCTGGTTCAGTAAGATAGCAGCTCATTCTCATCACTTGTATGGATTTGTCTTACAGCAGAATTTGAATCTTATGATTTTAAGATACTTTTTTCCAATGAACTTCTATTTGCATTTAGAAGTGGTCCCATGCTGTTTGGATTGCATTATTGGCCTTTTCAGAACATTGTGATTTGGTCTATAATGAATGTAGTATGATTATTTAATATATTTACTACAAGTCTTTTCAAGGTACTCTGTAAAAAAAAGTCTTAGGATATGCAACATGAATGGTCAAGCCTTGCTGTCTTGATTTGGGATCAATTATAATAGAGAACAAATAATTTTAAAATTGCCTGAAAATGCTTTTTTTTTCTTTTCAGTGAAAGATTGCCTCACAATTGCCCTTAAATGCTGTTTCAGACTCCTTCTCCCACAAGAGCCAGAAATCACTTTAAAATGACTGGAAATGAAAATGGTGAAATGGTGCCAGTGATGCTTATGTGGGGCTTCTGACCTTAGTGCATGCCCACTCCTGCTTTAGACCATCCACATCTTAGCACAGGTGGAGGTGAGAGCTGCCTATAGAAACAATGAAGAAATCCAGAATGTGAACATAGCTGTGACTACCAGAATCCCAGAGGTTGTTATAGGGCTGCATAGCACAGAGTACTTTACAGACAAGGCAAAGTAGAAACAAACCATTTCTCTAAATCATGCTATTTTAATAGTGTGGCTCCCAGATGGACAAAGATTCACTACCGAAGCATCCATTTTAAAAGTTATATTCTGATAGCAATACTTCACAGACAGTTTAAAGCCATAGAAGTAGAGAGGTGCAAAACTGAAGGGCTTCCTTCCCCCTTTGTTTATATTAGGGCAATAGAACAACTGCCATCATATCTCATTTTGAGAGATCTGAATAATCTGAGATCTGAGATTCTGGTTAGTTGGAAGGCAGATCAGGGAATAGGGATCCTCCAGCCTGTGTTAGATGGGGTCACACTCCCCCTGAAAACACAGGTTCACAGTTTGGGGGTATTCTTGGACTCAGCTTTGAACCTGGAGGCTCAGGTCTCTGCTGTGACCAGGAGTGCTTTCGCACATTTAAAACTTGTGTGCCAGCTGTGCCCATTCCTTGAGAAGCCAGATCTGGCCACAGTGGTACATACCTTGGTTAGATCCTGTTTGGACTACTGTAATGGGCTCTACATGGGACTGCCTTTGAAAAGTGTTTGGAAAATTCAGCTTGTTTAAAGAGCTGCTGCCAGGCTGTTAACAGGGGCAGATTACAGAGACCATATAGTGCCCCTGCTGAAACAGCTTCATTGGCTGTCAGTTTATTTCTGGGCACAATTCAAGGTGCTGGTTATTACGTATCAAGCCCTATGTGGCTCAGGTCCACATTATTTGGCAGATCATTTCTCCTGGTATGAACTGGCCAGGACTCTGGGATCCTTTGGAGAAGCCCATCTCTCTGTCCCAACACCATCACAAACACGGTTGGAGGGGACTCGAGAGAGGGCCTTCTTGGTAGCTGCCCCTGGACTCTGGAACTCCCTGCCCAGGGAAATCAGAATGGCTCCCTCCTTGATGGCCTTCTGCCAGCAGGTGAAGACCTACCTGTTCACACAAACATTTAAGGAATTGCTGTAAGGACAGGCTGGGATGTTGGACCATTTTAAAAATTTGATACAGTTTTTTCTATATATATAGTTTTATCTTTTTAAAATATGTTTTATTCTTTTAATAATTACCTGTTTAAATACTGTAATAATTTAATTCCTTTTTAATGTACTTTTTAAAAAATGTTTTTAATTGTACTGTTTTTAATGCTGTGAAGCTACTCTGAGTCCCAGTCCTGGGAAAAGTGCGGGATATAAGTAAATATAATAATAGTAATAATAATAATAACAATAGAAGTCAAAATACAGAATTCTTGGGGTGGGAAAACAGTAGAACGAGAAATGGACTCTTTCTTACATTACTACATTAGATTTGCACTTCCCAGTTATACTACAATGTCTGAGGTTTCTTGCAAGAGATGAGGGGGGTTCCCTTTTCAGGACTTTGAGATGCAAGCAAAGCTGAACATATGAAGTGCCCTAATTTCAGTTGCACCAGATTGATGTTGCTAGGCATATCACAATACTTGAGAGTTTTTCAGTGAATTAATAATATATTATCTAGCAAGCAAACACACTGCCACAAAGTGCCTTTTTTTCTTCATTTGATATATGACAAAATATTGTCATTTCTCTTTATGTATTTTCTATCTTTTCAAATGAGCTTGCCAACATTACAGGTTCAGAAATATGGCTTTCCCAAAGCAGGCACTTCTTTTTGTTGTCTCAGACCCTGGGAAATCAATAACTTCTTGTTTACCATGTAATTATATTTTTGCTTGTTCCCTCTCTCGTATGTTGCATGGATGGATATAGTACCAATCATAGAATTAAAAAGAGCCTCATGGGCCATTAAGTCCAACCACCTGCTCAGTGCAATATCTCCAACTAAAGCATCCCAAGCAGGTAGATGTCCAGCCTTTTTTTTTTTTTTTAAAGAGAATACTAAGCAGAATAGAAGAATACCAAGTATTCTTTCACTTCCAATCCTTGGCTAAACCTTGGCTAGTGTGTAAAGACATAGTCATGTTAGTCTGGATAGGTATGCTTATTATAGCACGTTTGAGACTAACTGAAAGAAAGAAAGAAGTTGGTAGCATAAGCTTTCATAGACTTCCTCAGATGTATAGGTTAATAAAAATAAATAAATAAATAAAACAAGTGGTTTACAGTGTTAAAAATGATAGAGCAATATATACAAAATATCCCCCCTTTAAAAAGAATTAAACAATTTAGGATTAAAATTACATACTTAATACATAAAAGTTAAAACAATAACAGTGGGCAGAATCATTATGTGGGAGAGTCATTACATGGCCGAGTAGTTTATTCTGGCAAGGCCTGCCGGAACAGGTCTGTCTTGACAGCTTTCATGAAGCTGTCTAGGTTGATAATTTGATGTGTTCACAAACAGACCTTTTTAAGCAGACACTGTAAATGAATAGCAAAAGCGATGCTAGCCTAGTTCATTCTTAGTGCTTTAACTAATATGGGGTGATGAAACCAGCTGTAGGCAAAGAATGGCCCTCCAAGTGTTGTTGGGCAGCAGTTCTCAGCATTCCCCCCCCCCCCCCGGCAGTTCTTGCTAGGGCTGGTGGGAGGTGCGTCTATCATCTGGAGGACTGCTTTTGCCCACTTAGCTGTTGTCTTCTTCGGACTCATAATACAGGGTTAGGCAGGCCCCACAGGGCCCAGCACACATGATGTGCCAGTACCCTCCACCATGGATTTCCTCTGTCCAGTATTCAGAGGCTTGTCCCTGATCTCCTTGCACCATCTGTGGTAAGACAAGATGTTTTCTCTGCAGTTGTGGAATTTCCTCCAGGAAGCAATTTGATCCAAACACTGTTGTTTCAGGGTGGGAAGGAAACTTTGTTATTACACACTTCAAGCTGCTGTTTATGTGGTGCCATTTCCCTGGTTTTGCTGCTGTAACATGTTTGGTGGGGGTGGGAGTGGGGCTGGGTTGCCATTTTTAAAGGGCTTTATAATCTTTGGTTTTAAAATTTATTGTAATTATCTGTTTTGGGGGCTTTTCAAATGGAATGATAGGGAAGAAATATATTTAATAAATATCTTCCCCTTTTAAGGATAACATTGATTTTCAGTGATGTTTATAAACCTGTGGTTTTTCTACCACTGCTAACAAATGATGAAGCAAAGACTTAACTGAGTTTCCTAATATTTATGCTTGCAAAGTGTTGACAGTAAAAGCAGGAAGCCCCTATAATTTTGATAAATACAATTTCTCTTTGATCCAGGTTGTTGCAAGATGCTTATTTTGGCCATTTATCTCAGCTTAGTTTCTTCAGCAGATAAAAAAGGGTGATACATTGTCAATTACGTTCAACAGAATGGTGGGAAACTGTTGCCAGGAAGCTATGATTTAGGAAGTGTTGGTAGTTTGAACAAGGTTTTTATTCATTTGGGTTTTTCCAAAAATGATAGTGAGTTAAGGGGAAGAGGTTGTGGCTAAAAAACAAAGAATAAAGGAAATGATTAAGAATATCTCTCATTGACACAGAGCTTGAAGGCTACTTCTTTGGACCACAATTCCCAGAATCCCCCAGCTGTCTCAGGGAACTTGGAAGCTGTAGTCCAAAGTAGTAACTTTTCCAAGCTTGCATAGAAGTATATTTGTGCCAGAATTCACCACAGTGTTGTTTGTTCACATGATGCTATTTCAAACATGATAGTTAAAAAATATGGGGCCAACAGGTCAAATGACAGGTTGCAAAGCTTGTCATCAGCTGTTAAGAAGGGAGCCAGTTAGTATCTTGCTATCAAAGGCAAGGATGTGAAGTGGCAACTGCTGAGCCAAGGAAACCTTGGCTCAAAACTGCCATCATCCTTGTGTGACCTTGGGCCAGTAACTAGCCTTCGGGCTAATCTACCAGTCAGGGATATGTGTCAGGATAAACTTGAGTATGCTACTCTGAGCTTCTTGGAGAATGAGGATATAAATAACTCTGCTCAGTTTCTGATAAGAGCATGGATGATGTCAAGTGAATGGAGGTTCTATTCATTCTTTTGAATGAGAGGATAAATAATACAGTTCCCAAGTGCCCATATGTATATGATGCTGAGTGTCTCAACTGTGGTGAATAGAGAATATCATGTTGTCATCTCTTTGGCCTTCAGTGATACCGGGCTGAGTCATTTTTGTAGAGTTGACCTTGTAGATTTCTGTAGCATAACAAATTGAACTGCTTGTGTGAAGCAGGTGGTGTTTATATCAAGAATAGGCATGATATTCAGATGCCTATGTTTAATTGCTCCCCCACTGGAATAATACAGCAGACCGAGTGAGTGTTGGGAGGTGAAATGATTTATTACCCATGGATTCACAGGGAGTCAGAAATGCTAAATATGGTGGTTCACAAATATTATGGAACGCTGAGTGAGAAACTGTGCAGGTGTGGGGATTTGCAAAAATGTTCATTTCTGATACAGAGACTCCCACAAAGGGATGCATATTTGTGGGGCAGCAGTTGGGTCTAAAGGTGAGAGATTCCCTTGTTGCTAGCAAATACGCTGATGCATTCGCTGATCCATTCTTTTATCATAATGTGCTGAACAATAAATATCTTGAAGTAATGACCCTGAAATGATGTTCAAGGAGCAGATTGAGGGCACTATGAATTGTTATCACTCACTCAAGCCACTGAAGAGGCTTTGGATGTGTGTATACGGGCAACAGATGGAGGACTTTGAATGTGTTTCTGAAATAGGACCATGTTGGCACTCAAATCAAACAGCAGTTTTAATGCAACCTTTACTAAGGAACAGAAGCACCCAGAGCTTCATAACTTAGGCGCTTTCCAGACCGCCCAAAAGGGTGGTCTGCAAAGCGTCCTCATTTGCTGCGTGGAAAAGCCTCAGCGGCTAAACCGTGCGACTCCTCCAAGCAGCAAAAAGAAGCCACAAAAAGTGGCTTCTTTTTGCAGCGCGGTAATGATGCCGCAAGGCGCCAATGGCACACTTGCAGCATCATTACTGCACTGTGACGTGCGGACGCTAAGCATCCGCTACGTCAAGGTGGTGGCGCCCATGTAGAATGGGCGCCGCCATTTTGTACGTGCTCGGCACGTACTAGGGTTGGGGGTGTCCGGAAAGGACGCCCCTTTCTAACCCTAGTACGTGCCACACATGTACTTTTGGCCCGTGCGGAACGGGCCATAGATACCATTTAGCCCTTACCATCTTGAAGTGTTTCCCCTCCTTGTTCATCTTGATACACATTGTTTGCCCTTACCAACTCTAATGGTCTTCTTCTCTGGTCACCCATCCACCTTCCCCAGTAGTCTTTTATTCCATGGAACTAAGTGCCCTTTGACTCCTGCTATACATTTAGTCATTTATTTATCAGTTTATATGCACCTCTCTCCCAAAAACAATGAAAAGCTTTCCTTTTGCTCTTTCTCTTCATTGCCCAGTCAATTCTTTTCCTTTCTCCCTGGTCATCCTTTTCTTCTGCCTTGTTTTGTGTTCCACTTTTCCCTTTTGTTCATTTGTTTCTACCCTCTTAACAGACAGTAGGACTTCCTTACTTATTTTTTTTTAGAGTTTGGGGACCCTTTGGGAAAAGCGTGTTGTTTTTCCAGCTGTTTCAATGGTCCATATGTGAAACTTCCTAGAAGCTCCCTAGATTAGGGATGTGACTCCTCAGCTATTTCTTCCTTACATTGACCCCCATTCCCACTTATATTTAAACTGGTTTGCAACTCGTCTTTGCTCCCTGTTGGTGAATCAGTTCCAAAAGGTCCATCGTTCCCACTGTGAAAGTGGATCTTTTCATTATCCCCTTGTAATTGCTTCTTTTTTGGCATGATTGTCATCCTCACTAGTTTGCGCCACTTCAAAATGCATGTCAATCATCTCCACATCATCAATGATCTACAGCGCTATATAAATAAAGTATAATAATAATAATAATAATAAGAAGAAGAAGCCGCCGCCGCCGCCCAGCTTGGAACCTGTATTTAAAAACAAAAAAAAAACAAAAAGATGATAGAAGATTCAATTCATTGGTTTTGCAACTACATGACTCACTGAGCTGCTGGTCACCTGGCTTGACACCCAAGTAATTGCAAGTAGTTGCAAAGTCAATGAATTGAATCTTCTATCAATTTTTTTTAAAAAAATCATGTGCCCATAAGTCACCCCACAAGCACAAAGGCAGCATTGAGGGGGGAATGGTAGATCTACCAAAAACTGAGGAGGGATAGTAAACACCCCTCTGCCATTAATCCCTCCCCTCCAGAATGATGCAATTCAGATCAGCTGTTCCCACTTGTTGAACATGCTTCAGCATCTATTTTTTCAAAATAACTACCAAAGAACTAGTGTCAGAAAAGAGCAGGTTTTTTTGCATTTGTCTCGCTTCATCGTGAATGAAACTGATCACAGTAGGAATGGAACCAGTTTCAAATGGGAACGACGGTCATATAACCCAATCAGCAATTCGCTTTAAATTGTAGTTGGAACGTTGCCATTGTGGGATAAACAATTCACATAATTTTTTCCTGCTGTAGAAGAAAGTGAACATTTCCCCACTGAATTCTCCCCATATTCAAAATTCCCAGAGATCTGTCCCTCCTAAATATCAGTAGGAAAAATGACTGGGAGAGGAAGACAGGGAGAAAATGGAGGCAAGAATGAGAGGAAAGAACGAAAAACATTTTAAAAAAGTGAAAAGTGAATGTACAGACTGTTTGCATCCTGGCTTTGCCTGCTGTGTTTTTACCAAGAACAAGATTAAAAATAAAATAAAAACTCTTTTGCTTTGGGTACAATTCTTTGCTCAGCCATGGAAACCAACTCAGTGGCCATGGGTGAATCATGCACTCTCAACCCCAGAAAACCTTGTGATAGGTTCACCTGGGGTCACCATGAATGGGAAACAACTTGAAGACACACAACAGATTCACAGTATTCTGGAGTGTATACTCCATTACATACCTAAGTCATTTAAAGGTTAGGTGGTATCAGGTGCAAAACACAAAATGATTGCAGAGTTGCTATGGTGACTTCTCTCTTCAATAAGATGACAGAAGTAAATCTGTACTAGAAAAACATCTGAACCCAGAATAACTACTAAGTAAACAAATACTCCATATTACCTGGTCTACCTTTTTAAAATAATTACACTTTTGTTTTTGTTTTTATCCAGAAAGGCTTAGATTATATTCATGACTTCAGTCACCTGAAGAAAGTTGGAGGGGAATTAGGTTATTTTAGCTGTTTTATGATGAATTTGGGCCATATTGACAGATTATCTAAGTCCCTATCACGCTGCACAATTACAGCACTTTGATTCCACTTTAACTGCCATGGCTGCATCCTGTAAAATCGATGGCTGCATCTACACAGCAGAAATAATCTGGTTTGACACCACTTAAACAGCCATGGTTCAGTGCCATGGAATTCTGGGAACTGTGGTTGGTTGTGGCACTAACGTTGTGGGGAAGAATCCATTTATCTTTTACATGAAATGAGGAATAATTTAGGTTTAGGATATGTAATTATGGATGTCAGACTGGGAACTAGAACTTGGAATATTATTTTTAAAAGAAATTCATTTCTCATTTCCCTGATGAAAAAGTTATTGATCTATTACTTATTTCTTTTTGCTCAAACCTAACACACTGTTACTCGTTGGTAACACATTACTTTTTAATTTTTTGCTTGCTTATTTTTTCAGAAGTACAAAAAATATAAATATGCACCCAAATGATCCCCCCAAATTAAAGTTTTATAAGTAATGAGTACTTGGTTCTTATTACACTGAAAATATAAATAATAATAAATAAATAAAAGCTTTATTTTTACCCCAGCCTTCTGCCAAAGACAAAATATAACTTTGTTACAAGTCATTAAATGACTTAAAAGAAGAATGACTTGCTTTTTATTGTTCCAGAAAGTAACATGTTACCAGTGGTTGTTATAAGATGATTGATATACATAGTATCTAGAAGCCGGTGGGGGGGAGGTATTGCGTATATTGTTGTACTACAGTATTTTAATGATGTGGGCCACTTTGATTATCTTAACAAACAGTGGGATATAAATAAAAGTTTAATTTTTTTATTTATAAACCAAACAAAAATTAAACAAGCAATAACAACATTTTTCACTTTGTTTGGCTAGCTGGAGACATGAAGCTGCATAAACACCAAGAATGTCCAGCAAAGGTGAACGTAGTCTATATGTATGTGCCTTCAAGTCACCTGCTGAAATTTCATAGTAAAAGACATCATCTTACTGTTCCTGTGACAAGTGCAATGGACAAGTGTAAGCTTACAAAAGAGGCAAAGACCTGAACAAAAGCTAATTATTTTATCTTTAAAAAGTACTAAATAAAGATGCAACTTGTTTCTTTGTTTTGAAGCTCACTAAGGAAGATGCTTGCCTCATTGTGTATGTATGTACAGTGGGGCCTCCGCATACGCGGACTTTTTTTAAGCGGCTTTGAGCATACTCGCTCAAGCCGCTGGGCGCGCGCAGAGGCATAAGGGGCAGCACGTCCCATTCCGTTGAATGGGCATGCGCGCCTGTTGTGCCGCGCACACGCCCGTTGCGCCCCGCGCACCTCCGCGCCGCCATGCACGAGCCCCATTGTTTACAATGGGGCTCGAGCATAGGCGGAAATCTCCATATGCGGCGGGATCCGGAACGGGTCCCCCGCATATGGCGAGGTTCCACTGTACCTTCAAGTTGCCTGTCAATTTATATTGATCCCATGAATTTCATGGCTTTTCCTAGGCAAGGAATAGCCAGAGGTGATTTTGCCAGTTACTCCCTCTGGATTCTAGCCTACAGCACCTGGTATTTGTTGGCTGTCTCTCATCTTTACTTGCTTATAATAGCTAGGTATGTGTTCAGAATTAAAGGATATAGGTATTATGCTTTCAGCTCTCTCTCATTGTTCCTATAATGGTATAGTATGGAAGGTAGAAAAACTTTGGGTCTCCTGATGTTACTGGAACTACAGTTCCATTTGTGCCTGACCATTGGCCTGGCTGGCTAGTGCTCCAATAGATGTTGGTGTTCAATAGTATCAAGAGGTTCATAGGTTCCACAGCCCAGTCTTGCATTAAAGCCAAAGTGAATATTACTTCTCTCAAACTCAATATATGAGCCCTGGCTATTGGGAAAAGAAGGGCCAGAAACATCCAACAAGTTGGCTCCTTGACCTTCCCTATCTGGGCATTTAGGTTTGCCAAGCAAAGGTTTGCCTAGTAAAAGTTAAAGAGTTTAAAGCACTGTTGTGAAACAGAAATTGTTTTAATGGAAAGGCTGATACCAGCAAAGAGAATTGTGAGGGACAATCAGATTAGGATATCTTGGAACATTTAGAACATTTGTAATGAATTAAAGAATATTTTAGATCACTGTATTGTAATGGAACTGGCTCCTAGACTAGCTTTTCTGTCTCTGGCCCAGCACACAGGATAAATGATTTAAAATGCAAAGATGCCTTCTCTAAAGCCACAGTTTTTACTGTAGATGCCATACTAATAGGTAAAGATATCTTTCCTTCAGTTTCCTTCAGTTAAATGTTAATGGGAACCACATGAGTGCAACAGAAAGGATTCTGCATAATGCATTTTTGTAGAGCAAGAAAATTCCTTGTGTGACTTAAAACATCATATTTGCAGTGATAATACAGCTTTTTCATAAGGCACCCGTTCCTGACTATTTTTTAAAATTCTTCTCTCTTTTATCCTAAAACATACAAATCCCTATTTTTTTTAGTACAATGTTTGTGATAAGTGAAGCTTTCACACTGGCTTAGCTGGTGTGAACAATCCAACAGGCAGGCCTTCTGTACTGCCCAGCAAACAATGCTGTCAGTGTTTTCAGAGGAGAAAAAGAACGAAAGCAGGAAAGGGCTATGAAGAAACCTCATAGCAGTTAAGATTAGAGGCAGCTGGAATGCTAAAAGGGTGGCTCAAAACAGTTCAGGGTTGTCTGGATGGGAGACAATTGTTGGGATCCAGAGTACTGTTGGTTTCAGTTCTGGTACAAGGAGAACAAAAACCAAAGGATCAGAGATAGGTGATAGAGAGATGGGCCAATTGCCAGAACCAAGGGCATGGCATGAGCCACAGGCTGCTTCTAGACTGAGCAAGGGTGGTTGCTGAGCCTACATAATTGGAGGATGTGTCCTCCTTGCTTGGTTCCACAAGCTGCCCATGACATAGGTTCAGCAATATTCCCTAAACTAGACTAGGGAACTAGATCGGTAGTTTTACGGTGCCTAGTGAGCCTGATTCGGACTGTGGGATCAATTGGTGGTATTCAGGTTGGTTGTGAAGCTTTGACCCAGCGAGACACAAATCATGGGGGACAGGGAGGGCCAGGTGCCACACATAAGATCTGAAGATCCTAGGTGGGGCCTCCCACTCCTGATACTTTCACTAACCAAGAAAAATATTGGTTGAGAAAAGTTGGGGAGGGTATAATATTTAACACTGGGGACAATGGGTCAAAAAAAGATGTGTGAGGAAGTCACGTGTAATGGAGAAAGTGGCTGACAGTAAAAAGAAGGATCCAGGATGTAGGGACCACAAGATTTCTCGCATCTACCATCTCGATCAGCATTAGGCAATGGCTGAGGGCTGGAGGCCACATTGACCTCCAGGAGATTTTGGAGGGCTGCACACCTGCTAGTTTGTCCTGCAAACAAGTTTTTTGTTTTTGTTTTTTGTTTGTTTGTTTTGCCTCTAGCCCCTGCTAATTCCTTTTAAGGAGTGGAGGGACAATTTTACCATATTTTTGGGCCATTTCAGGACCAGGCGCCCCCCCCTTTTTTCCCCCCCAAACAAAGTAATCTTGAGAATCCAGGCTGCTTCCATATTTTTAACAGTTGCTGTACTTTATTTGACTTTTCTAGTTGTCTTGAAACCAATACAGTTGGCCCTTGGAATTCGTGGGGGATCCGTTCCGGACCCCCCCACACACACACGAGTTCCAGAACTCACATGTATTCAAGCCTGATAGGCTTGAATGGGGTGCGTGCATGTGGGACGCATGCCACGGGCTCATACCCCATTGACATTAATGGTGGTTGCCCTTCCGTGGATTTTCAAGTCCATGGATCTCAAGTCCACAGACTTGGCAGGGCGACTGTAATTGCATTCTTCCAAGGAGTTTTGAGTGCACACACACACACACACACCACTCTATGAGTAGGTTCAACCAAATGCCAGTTATTGATCCAAAATCATCCAGTGACATTCCTGGCCACTCTCATGAACCCAAGTTTCCCTAGTGAAAAAGTTAACAGCATGCATTTAGTTAGCTCTAGGTTTTAGACATATATACACTCTATGTTTGCAGTTTTTCTGTTAGATCTGCCAGCTTGCGACTGGTGCAAAAGACATGAACTGCAGCTTAGGAAATCCAACATTCGCAAAAAGGCAATGTTTTTATTAGGACCCACTAAAAATTCTGCAAGAGTTTCCACAAGATGAGGATTCCTCAAGAAGAAAGATTCTGCAAGATGAAGAATTCTTTGTCAGGCTTGGTGGTGTAGAAAAGTAGTATGGAGTTGTGTAGGAGGAAGAGCAACATGGAAATTAATACAGTTGGCCAGATATTGTATCCATGAGGTATGCAGTTACTCTGAGCCCTGAAATGTCTAAACTATGAATCTGTGTGTAGTTCTCTAATGACAGCCATGCATGGTGGAAAGGAGAGGAAATGTTAATACTAGTTCTCAGGTTCCATAATTGCAGTAATCCAGCAACATTTGATGGTTCTGTTACAAACCTGATACTTTGTAACTATAAATAAATAATAATAATAATAAAGTTTTTATTTATATACCGCCCTTCCAACGATCAGGGCGGTGAACAACAAACTATAATACAATAAAATACAGATACATATATCAATAACAATATTAAAATCAACAGTAAAACACATCATCAGCATTAAAACCCCCACAACCAGCTGCCATCGCTGTCAAAGGGTAGGGAGAGACTAGCTGGAATCTAATTCAGGGAACGCCAACCTGAACAGGAAGGTTTTTAGCTCCCTCCTGAACTGGGCCAGGGAGGTGGCTGAGCGGAGCTCTAAGGGCAGCATATTCCAGAGGGTCGGGGCGACGATGGTATATGACCTCCTTGTTGTGGAGGCCAGTCTAGCCCCTGAGACCCTCAAAAGTTGCTGCCCAGATGTTCTGAGGGT
This sequence comes from Sceloporus undulatus, assembly GCF_019175285.1. Lineage (NCBI taxonomy): Eukaryota > Metazoa > Chordata > Lepidosauria > Squamata > Phrynosomatidae > Sceloporus > Sceloporus undulatus. Next base: position 102,410,832 of record NC_056522.1, on the reverse strand, counting down.
GCGGGGCGGAATGTATGGGGAGAGGCGGTCCTCCAGGTATCCTGGGCCCAAGCCATGTAGGGCTTTATAGGTTATCACCAACACCTTGTATTGTGCCCGGAAGCTATCATTCTGCCTGAAAGTGTTCACTGAAGTGGTTCATAGCATATGGTTTTAGAGAAAGGAAGGCACTCCTGCAGCTGCGGTCTTCCCAATGGTACATATATTTGAAGGCCCAACTATGCACCAAACTCTGCATCCAGAGTTTTATTCTTCCCATGAAAGCATTCCTTCCTTGAACACTCTCACTAGTAGTAAAGGTAATTTTTGTCAGTTTCATCTTACATCCTCTGCATTCTAGAACAACAACACATCTCATACTGTTCTGGATGGTTTCCCAGTTCTCTAGTAGAGTGCTTCTTAAGCTTGATGATATGAAGGACAGGACTTTTCTCCCCAGTGTAGATGGGGAAGTATATTTGCCCCCATTGGCTACAGTTGTTCTTTCTTTCCGGGAGGGTCTCCAAGGAAACTTTCCGAGGAAACTCTTTAAGAACTGGCAGTGGATAGCTCATGGGCCACCACATGGGCCACCTCTCCAGAGCAATTTTTTGTGGGATAAAGAGGACTTGTGGGTACATGTGGGGAGACAGAATCAGTGGGAAAATCCCACAGGATCAAAAGCATCCTTCTAAAAGCAGGAGCCCTTCTGTCCTCAGGGGATTTAAGCTGTTGGGTCACCCATTGCCATGTAGTGCAACTTTTTTTGTTCTTATTTAGTCTGTAATGAATTTGACTAAAATAATCAAGTTTCATTCTGTTACACTGATAACAGTATGCTTCATAGTTTCCTTCTAATTTTTTAAAAAGTCTTTTATTTTTATTTTTGGATGCAAGTCAATCCATAGGTCCTGGCCAAGATCTTGCATTACACAGGCTGGACCACAACCCATGCAATTCCACCCAGTTAAGCACACATACCTGCTTGAAAAGGCAGATGCACATTCCCTTGCCCATTTAGTGACTGGGAGTGGTACAGCATGCTTGGAGACAGTCGGGTTGCACTTCTCCGGCTAAAATAAAACACCAGTTGTCACTTTCTCACACACACCTCAAAGGAGTACACTGCAGATACAGAAGGGACACAGCTGTTCTATTTTTCTGGCTCTAGAAATATGGTTCTCTGTCTACTGGATGACTGAGGGAAGACATGTCTACCCTTAGCAGCAGACTTTTGGGGCCAGGGGTGGAGGCATTGTTCAAAGAAGCAATTGAATAGCTTCTTTCACCATTAATAGTAAAATGACATATGCATTGGTTAGATTCCCTGATTGACCATGAAACCCAGTGGATGACTTTGGGCAAGTCGCATGTTCTCAGCCTCAGGGGATGGTAATGACAAAGCACCTCTGAACAAATCTTGCCAAGAAAACCCCATGATTGGGTTACCTTAGGGTTGACATAAGTCACAAAATGACTTGAACGAACACAACAACAACAAAACATGTAAAGCATGCCTTCATCATCAATAGGATTGTTAGCTCTGCTTGTTAGCTCTGACTTTTCCCTATCTTTCTCTACAAATGGAGATTGTGGCATCTCAGCTAAATTCACCTTCATGCAGATTCATGATACAGTTGTGGGATTCAGCTCCTAAGCTGAACACCAATGTCCCAAAGATGCAGTTAGAATGGCATACATAATTATATTAGGGAACAATTATTCTCCTATTAAATCAATGGGAGGTTTGTCCTCTGTTTTAATGGTGCTGCCTTGGACTAGATTTGCAGGAGCTAAATTGCAGAAGCTAAGGAGAATAGGTGGTTTTCTAAGATATATAAGAGTTTCAATAGGAAATGAAACTGTAAAACTCACATCTCTTCCCTAATTTATGTTATATGGTTTACAGGGAAACAGAAAAAAGAATAGCATAAAAGCTATAAGAACATCTTTCACTTTCTGTTCTACCATGAAACATTCTGTCTTTTTCTGTATCCAAGCCAGGAATAGGAATCATATGGCCCTCCAGATGTTGTTGGAGCCTCAGCCAGCCAATGGCGAGGAATGCAGGATGCTGCAGTCCAGCAACATCTGAAGGGCTGCATGACTCCCACCCCTGATATAAACCAAGCAGATTATACTGGCTGTATATATAAATATCCTACTAGTTCAGCAGATCTGTGTGTTGGTTCAGATCCAGCACCAAACATAGTTTAACCTCAAACACTGATATTCGGACAAGGCTTAATTTGGGTGGTGTCCATCATTCCCCACCTTTCCTGAGGGGTTTTGGATGCCAAAAAGACCAAACAGTGGCCTGTCAAGAAAACATTCCAAACCATTACCTGTTAGTAAAGATATAGTGCTAAAGCCATGCTCAGTTTGCCCAAGTTGCAATTTAATGACTGCTGTTGGTTCAGAAATACAGCCGACTCTTGACTTTCATGGGGCTTAGGGGCACAAGACCCCCTGCGAAAGTCAAAATTCGCAAATAAAGGGGAGGCATGCACACCTCCATCTCCCTTCCAAAGTCTTAAACCGCTCTAGCAAGCTCTCTGAGGTGTTGGAAGGGCAGGGGAGTGCACATTCATGGCTCTCTCCTTCCCTTCCAAGCCTTCAGAGAGGTCTCTGAAGCCTTGGAATGGCAGAAGGAGGGTTTGTTCACTTTCCCCAAACCCCTTCCCAAGGCAAGAGAGCTGTCTTTCCACTGGCAGCTCCCTGTCCTGGAAAAGGGTGGGGGATTATTTTCCCCAAACCCCTTCCCAAGGCAGTAATGGATTGGATGAGGGAAAACAAATTGAAGCTGAATCCAGACAAAATGTAGGTACTTATGGTATCGGCCCTGAACCCAGGTATCGGAATACAACCTCCAGTCCTGGAAGGGGGTCACACACTCCTCAAAGGACTATGTTCACAGTCTGGGGGTGCTCCTAGATCCGTCGCTTCACATGACAAGTCAGGTGAATGTGATGGTCAGGAGTGCCTGTTATCAGCTTTGGCTGATACGCCAGCTGTGCCCTTTCCTGGAAGTCAGGGACCTTGAGACCATAGTACATGCATTGGTAACCTCCCGCCTTGCTTTCTGTAATGCAGTCTACATGGGGCTACCCTCATGCTTGGTCCAGAAACTTCAGTTAGTTCAAAACATGGCAGCCAGATTGGTCTCTGGTACATCCAGAAGAGACCATATAACACCGATCTTAAGATCACTTCACTGGCTGCCCATTAGTTTCCAGGCCCCGTACAAGGTGTTGGTTATCACCTTTAAAGCACTAAATGGCTTGGGTCCAGCCTATCTTTGGGACTGTCTCCTTCCATATAATCCTCCCCGCACACTTAGATCCTCAGGAAGGAATTTGCTACAGCCTTATAAAACAAGGCTGGCCACAACCTCCCAAAGGACTTTCTCAGATGTCTCGCCCAGATTGTGGAAATAGCCTGCTGGATGAGATCAATCATATTACCATTCTAAACAGCTTTAAAAAAGCTACAAAGATGGATCTCTTCTGGCAGGCCTTTCCCAAATAGTTTCTCCAGCCATCAGAAGAACTCTAAGAACTCTGACCGCACTTTAGTCATTTTATTTTATTTGTATGTATGTTTTAATTCTTACATTGTTTAATTGTATTTTAAGAAGGGGGATTGAGGGTTTTGGAATATATGTTTTTTAATCTTTATAAGCTGTCCTGATTGCATCTTGTAGAGGGGCGGGATATAAAGAAATTTTATTTTTATTTTTATTTTTATTATTATTATTATTAAAGAGCTGCTAGGGGAAAGAGACAGCTCTCCATCCTGGAAAGGGATGGGATTGGCGCACTCACCCTTCCTGGCTTCTCCCTCCTGGGCTTTCTCCCACCTAGGAAAAAGCCTGGGAGGGATGAGAAGGAGGGCTGCATGCGCGGTGGGCTTGACTTCATGAATAATCAAAACTGCAAGTGTCAAAGCTTACAATATCGAGGGACTGTAATGCCAAATATGGCAAGTCATGATCTCTGTACTTTCTTGATGTGTTATTCAATAGTATACGGCATAAGTCCAACAAATAGTCCACAAATTGATCACAAAGTATTATTAAGCATGAACTCAGTTTTATTCTTATAGTGGGAGGGACTAGAACACCCATGGGGTCCATTTAACTTCGACAGTTGTCTGATTGTGTGAGTTTGCAGAAACTTCCTAGACTAGTTGCCTGGCAGTGATTTTTATTTGCCATAGGTAAGCCGGCAAATCACTGCTACCAATCTACCCTTAACAAGTATCTCCTACAAAGCTAAAATAATAGTTTCGTAGAGCCTAAATACCCTAAAGGCACCAGATCTTGTCTGATCTTAGGAACTAAGCAGGTTCAACATGGCTATACTTGGAGGGAAGACCACCAAGGAATACCAGGTGCAGTAGGCTATATTTCAGAGGAAGGAACTAGGAAAACCACGTCTGATGATCCTTTGCCTAGGAAAACCCTATGAAATCCTTAGGGTCACCATAAGTCAACAGGTGACTTGAAGGCACATGTAAACACATATTTGGGTGGCTATTTTTAAGGTGAAGTATTCTGAAGAAGTTATGTGGGGGATTTCAGGTCTTTCTTTAACTTAATAATCTCAACAGATGTCCTTCAAAATGCACATTGCACATATCCAGTTCGTATATCAAAGCAGAAGTGTTGGATTACAGAAGGATTTACTGATTATACAGAACACTCTCCTCACTTCTCCTTCCTGCTTTTATTTAATAAAATGCAATGTGATGCAGTGTAGTACTGTGAAAACTACCCATCTCAGCAGACCTGCCCATGAGTAATGTGAGAAATTAATTTGCAGCTCTGTGGACCTGACCGAAAAGGTGTAAAAGGTCATAAAGTGAGTAGGTGAAGAAAGCAACAACTTAAATATTCAAGTGCTGTGCAATTCTGGTGCCATCACTTATGCACATCCAGCTATTGGCTGATGTGTACTGATGCAGTTCAATATCAAGGAAGAGAGGAAGCCAAAGAGCAGTCACCCGAGAGATTACAGTGGGCCTTTTGTATCTGCTAGGACTTGTTTCCAGGACCACCTGTGGATACCAAAATCTGTGGGTGCTCATTATATACAGTGGCATAGTAAATTGGTGCCCCTCATGTAAAATGACAAAATCAAGTTTCCCTTTGGGGGGGAGGGGATATTTTTAAGCTGTGGATGGTTGAATCCATGGAAGCTATACCAACATTGGACAAATGCAAGGATTTGCAGTTTGCATTCTGCAAATTGAAAATAATTATGAGAAAAATTAGTGAGAAAACTAGTGAGAAAATTTTACTTTAGCTCTATAGAGGTGAAAAGAAATAAATGTTTGAAAGGTTGCTTAAAATAATAAAAGAAACATTAAACATAAGAAGTTTTATTTTTAAGGCATGGGGAAATGGGGAAAAATACTGCAATCCACCTCTGCTCTTGAAAAGCCTCACAGTAGCTTTTGAGACTGTTTTATCTGTCAGTGTTTTGGATTTTTTTAAAATCATTTAAATCTTTTTAAAACAATGTTTTTAACTGTTTGTTTCTGTTGTGCATTACCTCAGGATCCCTGGTCAGCTGAGAGGTAATAAACAAATAACAGACAGACAGTGGGACACATACATATACTAGCAGATACGAATATATCACATCCTTCCTATATCTGGGGTCAGCTCCTCTCGGGCAGCTGGACAGCCTGCAAACTGACCCTTCTGAACAAAGATTACTAAACCAGCAGAGAAGCTGATATTAACAGGGTATTGCCCAGTACTTAGATTATATGTGTTTGCCTTCTTATTAGGGAGAAAGAATTGCTTTTAAGTTCCCACATTACTTGTTTGCCCTGACTCAAGTTACTGTACTTTCATATCCTGTTAATTATGTGCAGATCATATAACCAGATATATTTTACAGACCACAGTAATATATCTGCAAAGTCTTTGGATAGCATTAGAATTGAGACATTATGCTTGATATGGACTCTAGTTTTTTGTTTTTAAATTATGTACAATAATGGAAGAAAGAGGTGCTATGTAAGATCTTGGGGTGGTGAATTAGGGCCCAAACAGCTGCTTTTGGGTCACTTTGGAGGTATGCTGTTTAAATGACACACACATCTTAAGAGGCCAGAAGCTGCACCAAAGCTGTGCCCCAGTCCTTAGGACTGGAGAATGGCTTTGGCATGACTTCCAGTCTCTTAGGATGCATGCATCATTTAAACAGCATACCTCCAAAGTGACCCGAAGCAGCTTTATTTTGGCCTGTCTGTTCAGGCCGTTAGTTAAACTGTTGGGCTGGGGCTTGAAAGATTTATGTTGAAGTCCCCATTGAGCCACAAAACTCACTGGTCATTTTTAACATCACTCTCTTTTAACCTGACCTACTTCATGGGAGTAGAATTCAAAAACGTTCCATCTCTGACCTCAGGACAGCCATCCTTGAACAACGACAACAAAATACTACAAAGGAAGATTGAAAAGAGAAACAGCTGAATTAAGATATATTCACAAACTCCACTCAATCAGCAAAGGCAATGGCCTCCTGGCACACTGCATCCATTATAACACTGGACAGTCTTAGCCAATTTACCATATGGGAGTCCATATTCCATTAGCCTCAGCCTGGGAGGAATGCATCCCAACCTAAGAATTCCCATGTAGTCAGCAATGGGGACTCGTGATTGCCAACTGGGGATAGTCTGGGTAGAATTTGTTCTATCACTGACTGTGGGGGAATACTGGGCCCCATCAATGAAAGGGCGGGAATGCTTCTCTTCTGTGTATCATCTGATGCATCATTTACCACCAATACAGCTTATGCTATAGCAGTTTGGCACTGAAAGAAAACTTAGGGACACCTGGAACCACACCCAGTTCTGGAATGCAACCTGTCACAGAATGTTTGTTTATTTGTTTTATCCATTCATTTATTTCCAAGTCTGGAATGCAACTTCCAAAAGATAAAAGGATAGAGCTAAAAACAATTTTGACCATAAAAAATAAAAATATAATTAAACTACCAATAGAATTAAAAGTACAGTAGTTAAAAGCATTAAAAAGAAATCATCAAGTATTCTTCACCTCACACTGATCTCTTTCTTGCCAGCAAAGTTAATATTTCAGTTTAGTTTGTCCTCTGGATCTATGCTGCACGAACTTTGAGCTGTTCACATTGTCATGACTGGTTTAACAAGAAATCAGTTTATAGTTTAAATAGTCCATTAGATCATTAAATTCATTGAATTCCATACATTTGTTCAAATTCAATGTTTTGCCAGTTCAATTAATTTTAAATTTAATGGGACCTTTAAAATTCAGCTCCATCTAGCTTTCTCCGTCTATCACCGTTTCACTTCTCCTCCTGTCTGTATCTTAAATTCATCTAACTCTTTCAGGTTTTTGTTGTTGTCTCTCTCTTTAGAAGTTTGAAACTTAATAATAAAATAATAATAAATTGTTCATTTATTAACCGCTTTTCCAACGATCAAAGCGGTGTACAGAAATTGTTAAAAACAGACAATAAAAACAGTAGAAACCACATCTTAAAAGTACATAATTAAAATGGATTAAATGCGACCAAAATTTAAAAACATCCAATGACATTATTAAAATCAAGAATCACAGATACTATACATCGATAGGGGAATATATTCTTAAACGGAATTAGGAGGGAAGGCTTGAAGGAAGAGATGAGTTTTTTTTAAAGCCTTCTTAAAGGCTTCCACTGATCCACTAAGGCGGATCCCTTCAGGTAAGGCATTCCATAGAGAGGGCGCCACGGCCGAAAAGGCCCTTTGTTGAGTGGACGCCAATCTCACCTTAGGTTGGTTAAGAGACAGTTTTCCAGAAATTCTGAGTGTGCGGGGAGGATTATGCAGGGAGAGGCGTTCCCTCAAGTAACCCGGGCCCAAGCCATTTAGGGCTTTAAAGGTAATAACCAACACTTTGTACTGGGACCGGAAACGAATTGGCAGCCAGTGTAGAGATTTTAAAATAGGTGTTATATGATCAAATCTCATTGTGCCCGTAATTAGCCTGGCTGCTGCATTTTGGATCAGTTGAAGTTTCCGAACCTGATACAAAGGTAGCCCCATGTAGAGCGCATTGCAGAAATCCAAACGAGAGGTTACCAGTGCATGTACTACTTTTTCTAGGTCCCCTCGGTCCAGACAGGGACGCAGCTGGCGTATCAGCCGAAGCTGATACCAGGCACTCCTGGCCATCGCATCTATTTGAGATGATAAACATAGGGATGGATCCAGGAGTACTCCCAAACTACGTACTTTGTCTTTCAGGGGAAGTTTAATCCCATCAAGGACAGGATGACAAATTTCCCTGCCCGAGCTAGGCGAACCTATCATGAGTACCTCTGTTTTCTCTGGATTCAATCTGAGTTTGTTTTTCCTCATTCAACCCGTTACTGACCCCAGGCAGGCGTCCAGAGGAGAGATGCCATCCTTAGTCACTGTGTCAGTCGGAGACATGGAGAGATAGATCTGGGTGTCATCAGCGTACTGATAACACCAAGCTCCATGGCTCCAGATGATCTCTCCCAGCGGCTTCATGTAAATATTAAATAGCATGGGGGACAGAATGGCGCCTTGAGGGACGCCCGATGTAAGCTCTCTTTTCCGAGAGCAGCTGTCCCCCAGCCTCACCATCTGGAACCTTCCCGAGAGATAGGACTGGAACCACTGGAGCGCAGTGCCCCCGATACCTAATTCTCCCAGGCATTCCAGAAGGATACCATGGTCGATGGTATCGAAGGCCGCTGAGATGTCCAAGAGCACCAATAGAGTTATATCTCCTCTGTCGGTGGCCAGACGGAGGTCATCGACTAAGGCGACCATGGCAGTCTCAACTCCATAGCCCGCCCTGAAACCAGTTTGAAATGGGTCAAGATAATCGGTTTCATCCAAGACCGCCTGGAGCTGAAAAGTGACTGCCCTCTCAATCACCTTGCCCAAAAATGGTAACAAGGAGACAGGTCTATAATTGCTCATGGATGGGGGTCAAGGGAAGGTTTCTTCAGCAAAGGCCTTACAATTGCCTGTTTCAAAAATGTTGGTACAGTACCTTCCCGAAGAGATGTATTTATTATTTGGTGAAGAGCAGATATTATAACATCTCCTCCCTGTACGGTCAACCAAGAAGGGCAAGGGTCAAGGGGGCAAGTCGTCTTTTTCATGCATCCAAGGAGCTTGTCTATGTCCTCGGTACTCACAAACTTGAATTGATCCAGAATAACCTTGTTACCAGAGGCGCTGGATACCTCTACTAAAGGTTCTGCTCGAAAATTGGCGTCAAGATCAACCCTTATCTGAGAGACTATATCAGCAAAGAAGTTGTTAAAAGCGTCACAGCAGGCAATAGTTGGTTCAAGCAAAGGGTTCTGGGTGGCCGGGGTTTGAGTTAGTTCCCTGACCACCCTGAACAGCTCTGCCGGACGAGACTCTGCTGACGCAATCCGTGC